>NW_019154153.1:184367-475084 GCF_002288905.1 Enhydra lutris kenyoni
TAAATGGATGGTTCCCCTGTTTCCATTCCCACCACCACCCTGGGACATTTCCCCCCACACAGTTCCCAACTCAGTAGCCATCACATCTATCCTCCCCATTAGTATTTAAGTGGAGCTCAAATTACAACTGGTCTCACTAGCCCCAACAGAGAGAAAATTGCCCTTTCCCCCAGGAGTTCAAAGTTCCTATAAATCTGGAGACAACTGCTGCCTATCACACATCTTTGTACCCAGGTGAAATGCAGCACAGGTGTGTGGATGGAAAGAGCTGGAGCTAAGAGTTTGCTTCAGTGAAGAAGTGGGGATGGAGCAAGGGTTCTGCCTGAGTGTATGTATAAGAACTTCACAACTGGCCTGTTAGCACCACCAAGTGAGGTACCTCCAGGAACCCCAAATCACAGCCTCCAGCATTTACTGCCACAAGCCCTACTCAACCCCCTAGAACACAGCCAGGGCTCCCCAGTTCATCCTTCTCTGGAGTCAGCTTTGACTATTCTACCCACCACTAGGCTACCCTAGTGTAGCCAAAATCAACATTACTATCCACAGAGAAATGATTCCCTCAACTTCCCGAAGAGGCTAACAGCATTAGAAAGAGCAATGCAGGACCAAGGTTTTCATCAGATTGATACTTTAATCCAGTCCTTCAACAGTCCCAGAACTCTACTCCTGCTCTGAATTCCACTTCCATTCATCAAGCAAGGTCAGAAGTGAACAACCTGGGGGAGAAGACTGTACCTAGGAGAGGACTTCCACCACCTGCTTACTGAACCTGCTTACCAAAATAATTTAACACTTAATACACATTCTATCTTCCCATCATGCCACTCTACACTGGAATAGAGAGAAAAGAATTGGCTATGAGTTCTCACTAAGCTGTTACCCGACTTGACAGCTTCTTCCTCATTGGCAGTGCCTCGGCTTCCTCCTCTGTAGAATGGGCACACCAGCTTATCAGAGAGGGCTCCTTGTGAGCAATCTGGGAATGACAGAACTCCCCAAATCTTGAGTCCGTCCCCAAGATCACCCGGAAATGAACGGAGCCCAGCACGTACGTGCCCGCATCATCTTTGGCCAAGCTCCGCCAGGCGCGTTCGCAGGTCTGCAGTGCCGCCCGGAAGTCCAGGTGCACCACCAAGAGGTCTGCAGCCTCCTCCAGCAGAACCACGGCTGCCGACGGAGGCGGGGCGACGCGTACAGGCTCGCTGCTCCTCAGAGGCGCCCCGAGCCCCCTGAGGGGGGCTGCAGGGGTCGAGGAGTCACTCTTCATAGCCAGCCTGGGCTTAGGGCCTGTTTCTCCAGACATCAGAGTGGCAGCCTCTCCGGGGTCTCCGGGATATCCCGCGTCGGCCTGGGAGAAGAGGGACAGTCCTCATACGTTTGCCCACAGCCCTTCCCGAAGCCGAGTCCTAGGGAAGGAAAAGTTAGTAGCCATGTCTAAGGCAAAGGCTGAGTTAGCCGGGCAGATGCTCCAGCTCAAGACACTGAACACAGAGAACCAGTTCACACCTCAGATTTGCAGAACAGCTACATCCCTGGAATACCTGCCTCTAGCTTCTCTGGCCCCACGACACGTACTGATACCCAACTTAGCCCCGGGGTGGGCCGTTCCAGGTTCTTTTTCATGAATCTAGCCGCTCACTGCAGGCGCGAGACAAGGTAACCGACACGCTTCCGGCTCTCGCAGCCCCTGCAGACTCATGGCGTCCCGATGGCGCGGAGGACTCTGGAAATTGTAGTTCTCTGGCTCTTGGCTCAGTCGCCTTTTTGAGGTAGATGGAGGAATTTCGGACTACAACCCCCAGCATACCACGCCACAGAAACTGTCACCGTCCCCGGAGAAAACAAACTTGGCACCAAAGCTTTTGGAAATAACAAATCAGAGACTGTGTTGTGAGATGGGGAGGTCCCCTCACGAACCAGTTCCAGCAAAGGCCGGACAGAGGAAATTTCAGTAACGGAGGTGAAGTTATGAGCAGGCTTCTAAAAAGCAGGAAAAGCACTGAAAGGAAACTTTAGAGCTGGAGACTTTTCCTTCTGTATTCCGCTTTCCCAGGCATAGTCACATTTATGCAGAGCTTAACAGGGCCTAGCTCTATGCTAAGCGCTTTTTGTGCTATCTCATTTAATCCTTCCCTCAACCCTGGGAGATAAGAACAACTGTTACCACCATTTAGCAAGCGAGGACATTGGAGTTTATTTAAGCAATTTGCTGAAGGTCCCACAACAAGAGGTGGCAAAAACTAAGTCAACAAGGCTATTTTTGCTCAAAGCCGTGTATTTAACCACTATTCTGTTCTGCAGAACAGGGCTGAGTCTATGCTTTCTATTCAGAGAATGTATAAATCATTGCCCAAGCAAGTTACATAAGCTCATTGAGCCTCCTTGCTTCGTATAAATACATAAGCTCATTGAGCCTCGTTGCTTCGTAAAATAGAGATATTGTGAAAACAAACCCACACAGTGTGTAATGCAATGTATAATAAAGTGCTAGAACAGAACAGGTATTCAATAAATTAGAGCTACAATAATTATTATTAGATAAATTTACACAGATACATAAATTACATTTAGTATTATATTATGTGCTTCACCCAGACGCTGCTGAATTTATACTAGGTTCTCTCAGCTTTAGCTTCTTCTCAGTTCCCTACCTTTTGAACTCCTCACAAAGCTTCTCTAGAATTGTTTACTTCCCTGGTGATTAGAAAGGCCTGGCACAGGGTAAATGGTGGTTAATACCACACATCCTCTTCCCTTGTCACTAGATAGAGACACACCCATCTGCTGGGCTTTCAGCTCTCTGCAGAAAGTCCTCATGGAAAGCTGAGGCAGAAACATGAAATCCATCAAACTCTGAGAAAGGAGAAGTATGGACCCTGTAACCATATAAGGTAATGAAGTCAGGACTTCACTTATTCTGTAAATACTTTTTTTTTTAAGATTTTGTTTATTTATTTGACAGAGATCACAAGTAGGCAGAGAGAGAGGGAAGCAGGCTCCCTGCTGAGCAGAAGGCCCGATGCAGGACTCCATCACAGGATCCTGAGATCATGACCTGAGCTGAAGGTCCCAGTGAGCCACCCAGGTGCCCCTTTGTAAATACTTTTTGAACACCTACTCAGTGCTAGGCCCTATTCTAAGTACTGCAGATCCTACAGTGAACAAAAAGAGACAAAAATATCCGCTTTTGTGGAGTTTGTGTCATAGTGAAAGAAAACAAATTTTTTTTTAATTTCCTTTTTTTTAAGATTTTATTTATTTATTTGACAGAAATCACAAGTAGGCAAAGAGGCAGGCAGAAAGAGGAAGGAGCAGGCTCCCTGCTGAGCAGAGAGCCTGATGCAGGGCTTGGTCCCAGGACCCTGAGATCATGACCTGAGCTGAAGGCAGAGACTTAACTCACTGAGCCCCAAGAAAATAAAATTTTTAAAAAGCAAGTGAAATACAAACAATAGTATATCAGATGATAATAAATGCTGAGGAGAAATAAAGAGGAGAGATTGGGAGTGACAGCAGTGGAAAGGTAGATTTGGTCTCTACATTTAACTTTGTTTTCTAACAGGAAATCCAGGGTTGCCGGAAGAGCAAAGAGAAATGTGGACCTTCTGCTCAGGACTAGGCTCTGTCAGCGGGATCACTACTCATTTTGGATCACTGCCCTTAGGACCAACATATCTTCAGGGTTGCTTGTGAGAAGCTCCACCCTACATCTCTCCTCCTTGCCTGCCAGTATTCATTCCCACACAGAAAACTCCAGATGAAAACAGAGATCCCTGGAAAGTGTGCTTCAGTCTGAGAATCAAGTTACCAACATATTTTATCAGCTCTGACTCAGATTTGATTATTATTGCCCTGCAAATAAAAGCCCTGTTCTCAGAAGCAGGCAGGGGTAGACGTCCTGCCGGAACAATCAGGAAAGCAACAGGAGAATCAGAAAATAGACCGAAGCGGGACTAGGCAGGTTGAGACTGGCGCAACCACACCACATCATTCCCTGAAGCACCACCTCGGGTTACCGCCTGGAAAGGACCCCTTCCTTAAATTCTAACAAGGAGTTTCTTGCTATTTCTAAATTCTTCCCGGAGATGGCAGTACAGCCTTAAAAGAAGCAGACCTGCCAGAACCGAACTTGCCTATTTAGTGGTATGGCTGCCATAACGAGGTCAAGATTGGGGAGAGGGGAGATTGCTAAAAATCAAGTAAAAATATAATTGTGTTCTGTTTCTGTGTTTCACCCAGTTTTTGACTATACAGGACTTCAGTGGTCTGTATGTAACCATTTAACCTTTAGCATTGTTAAGCCCACAAATTGACTCTTCAACCATCACTGTGACATTGCACTGTCTCCCCTGTCTGAATGTACCCAGAATTTCTCAGGCTAAGACACAACAATCCTAAACATAAGCAAGTTCATTCTACCTGAGCAAGAGTGAGCAGACATTATATATATCGAACCAGTTTTTCTGACTCAGAGCTCACAACACAATCTTTGAAAGCACCTATCCTCCCCTGGGGATAAATCAAGAACCAGAAAAAAGGCCTGATCTGTAAGACCAGATCTAAGGTCTGGTCCATGCTAATATTTGTATTATCGGAATAGTTTCTTTGGTGGAAAATAGAGTAAATGAGATGAAGAATCTGCATATGAGCCATCCTCTGAGCCCGACCCAAGCTCTGGGACTTGGTGTTCCTCCTTCTGCTGGGCGGGAGCACAGTCTATCAATGCATTGCCTTAATCTGAGAATGCGGATTTGCTCTGCCTGCTTTGAGCAGATGATGAGTTGGTATTTTTGTAGCTGGAAGAACTCTAGACTAGAAGATGAACTACCCCAGTCAAAATACTGGTTCCCTTGGTGACCAAACCAGTCACCAGGCCTCTAGAAAGTCACTGAAACCCTGTGGGCCTCAGTTTTCTCATCTGAGGACATGGGTAACAGCACCTGCCACATAGGATGTTTGTGAGGGTCAGAAGAGACCATGTGACAATGGCCTATTGAGCTCTCTAAATCTCTGAAACAGTTCAGGCTGATATAAGGCCAGCTGGTGAGTGAGTAAGAAGAAGAAAGAATCTCATTCCACCTCAAAGTTCTGCAATCTTACTTTCTGATCTAGAATTTGACTTGACTCTTTCTTTCAAAGGTGAGTAGTGTTCATCCTGTTCTGCCCTCTTCAAGCTGATTCTACGTTCTATGACAATAGACAGCATCCATAGCTGACCCTTCTAACACATCTCTTTCAGCCAGGGACATTGATGATTAAGCTCCTGTGGAATAGAATCATACCTAGTGTGGACCTTTGACCAGACCCAAGCCAGAGAAATAAATATTAGCAGGGTGGAGATAATGTTTTTCCAGGATGGCCAAGTGTGCTCCCCCACTCCAGACCTTCGTTGGCATCTTTATGGCTCTTTTTTATTTTATTTTTTTTAATTTATTTATTTGACAGAGAGAGAGATCACAAGTAGGCAGAGAGGTAGGCAGAGAAGCAGGCTCCCTGCTGAGCAGAGAGACCGATGAGGCGCTCAATCCCAGGACCCTGGGATCATGACCTGAGCCGAAGGCAGAGGCTTTAACCCACTGAGCCACCCAGGCACCCCTATGGCTCTTTTTTAAAGCCTGGACTTGGTATTCAGGGCAGAACTCAATGCTTCATATTTGCTCCTGTCCATACAGATAGAGCAGAATTCTTACTTTGCCTCTGTGTCTAAGAAGTAATGATCATAATCATAATTATTCTCTTTGGTACTTTATAAAAATAAGACAGTCAATTTATATAGTATAGTATAAACTATGTACTAGGTGCTATTCTGAGTCCTTTACACTTAACTTGTTATAATCATTAACAACCCTTTAATATAAGTTTTAGTGTCATCCCTATTTTGTAGATGAAACCAAAGCACAGAGAGGTTAAGTGACTTGTTGAAGGTCACACAGAAGTGCAAAGAAGGGCTGGGACTTAAATCCAAGCAGTTTAGCTCTAGAGTCTTTCTTCTTAACTGATACATAATACTGGCCCTATGAAATACTTTCACTTATTTTATTTGAATTTAACAACCAACCTGTGAACAAGGTGACAGATATATTATATTATTATTATTATTATTATTCCTATTTATAGATAGGAAACTAAAGCTCAGAAACCACCCAAGCTCAAACATTTGGTCTCAGTGGCAAAGCTGACACGGTTACTGGAGATTTCTAACCAGATCCCATGCCCAGAACCTTCTTCAAAGAGCCACCAGAGCTCCTCTTCATCACTTGAAGGTGACTAGGGGAGTCACTCTGTGGAGACCTGTTGTCCACCATTTCTCACCCACTACGGGAGTCAGAAGATTAACTCAGAGAAATCTGAGCAGATCTTCATGATGACAGACCAAACCTGAAAAATGAAACAAGTAATGGCTGCTCACTAGGAATAAGTCAGCCTTGGCTCTCTGATGGAAGAGTGGAAAGATGTTATCTCCTCCCTGAAAACTTTCCTGATCACATCTAATGCAAGCTAATCACCACTTCCTTCAAACTCCCAATTGTGCTTTGCTTTTTTTATGCCGTTCTTCTTGTCCTTCCCAATTTCCAGGTCTTCTTATAGTTTTTTTTGTTTTGTTTTGTTTTGTTTTTTGTCATTGCCGTATTCAGCTGTGCCCTTCCTTAGGGCAGAGACAGAGTCTCATCTCAGGATCCTTGCATGGTTTAGCAATAGGCATAAAGCAGTAAGCACACAATGTTCAGGAAGGACCCCATCTCTCCTGAGCTGCTCTGCATCATTTGGTCTTAACATTGTCTGATGAGCACTGTGTGAAAAGGTTGGAAGCTGAGGAGATATTAACCCCACAAAAAAGAGAGACACCTAAAGGTGACTCCAGGTACCAATAGCCCTGGCCTGCCTTCTTGCCCATGGGCAATTTGCAATGTTCCTTCCTGTGGTCTCTTCTTACTTCGTAGGAAATAATCAAATAACCTCAGTCACCTTGAGTGATAAAATTTTAGAGTTGTAAGGAGGCTTATCATACTACATATGGCCAAGGAAACTGAGGCCAGAGGAGGTTAAGCAATAGACTGATATTACACAGCCGAAGAAGGCAGCATTCCTTGCCTTACCACATGCTGCCCCAGAGAGGACCTCACCTTTGCTTAAAAGTGTTTTCCTCACTAGCACAGAAATGCCTGCCTTTAATCATACTTTGGGGTAATCTATGGCATCAAGGTCACTGTTAATGTGCAGATACTAGCTGGGAAGAGCAGCACATGAAGCTATTGCCAGCCATTGATCCCCACCACCCCAGGGCTCTCTTCCCTCCCCTCCGTGGAGAGCAGCAATGGTTCTCAAAACCTGTAGTTTTTACCCCTAGCAGGCCTTCCGGGGAAAACGGGATGGAAGGGTTCTCAACAGTTTTAATATTTCAAGAAGAAATTACATTTACCATGCTTACTTGTTAATAGGTTTTATTTAGTAGACATTCCAAAACACAGTATTGATGGAGGGGCAATTAAAAGCAACCATTTGTACAAAAAAGGTTGAGAATCATGAGAGAATATTTATGTCCCAAGTGATTTCCTGAAATTACCTCTGAAGTACAATTTTGAGTCAACAAACCCAAATACCTTGAGGTATTTGAGGAATGGCAGAGAAGGCTGAAATGTTGGGAAGGTTTCCAGAAATCTTAATTTTAACTTCATCCAGGTGAAGGCAGTAACAAAGGAAGGTTATGGTAAGAATCTAAAAGAAGGTGTGATTTAAAAAAAAAAAAAATAAAACAAGTAGTGAGCATTTGGTAATACATATAATTGTCAAATCACTATTTGAGTACAGCAAGTAAAACAAATATTTGCCCAATACTGTTCCACGTGTCCAGGGCCTAAAACCAATAATGTAACAAATATAAAATAAGTAAAAGGAATTGCAGTTTGCCTTTGCATTTGTTTTAATTATTATCCTCAGACAATGATCTCAAGAGCCTCTTGGTATCCCCACCCCTAGCCCAGTGCCATGGTCCATAAATGCTCTGACCCCATGCAGCCATTGTTTCTGGAGCAGAGTAAGAATAATACCGGAAAGAACATTAAAAAGTTACTAAAGTGAGGAAAACAGACATCTGACCATATTTTTTAACCAAGAGCAATTCAGTTTATTTCAAAAATTAAGGACAACTCAGAGAAGCTCCAGTCTGTTGTCATAAAGGCCTCTCCCTCTGCAAATCAGTATGCTCAGTGGGAGGGGAAAATACACTTCCTGGGATTCACTGAGGTTCAGCTCTGGGGTGTGTCATTCACACAGAGTCCATGTGAATGCCGCCCTCTGCGCTTGTGTGGTTTTACGACCTACACGTCCTATCATGGCAGCCCTGCTTGCTCCTGGCTCCATATTAACATGGGCTTCAATGCTGAAATCTGAAAACGTTCAGTTCTTTCTGCAGACAGTTGTTCTGACAACAGGGAAGAACTGCCCATCCCCCTAGCCCCACTCTTTTGTCCTCACTGGAGTTGGGCTGCATAACACACAAGCCGCGTCCAAGCTTGTGTGAACTTGACTGTAGGAAGTTTTCTGGAAAGATTATTACGAATGGTAAGGCATGCTGTCACTATCCCTTTTATTTCACTCGCTGGGCTGGCTGGGAAATTTGTTCCTTTGAGTCTGGTCTGAAACATAGCGGGACAGTGGGAGCGGATTCTGAGTAGGCTCACCACACCCTTCCTCTGATCAGTCATGACAAAGGGTGATTACCTGAGCCGCATGAAAGAGGAGGTGAGTTCCTAGTTCTACCTGACAGCCAGGTCTAAGGGACCAGAAAGAATAGAGGGAGAAAAACAGGACTCACATGTTACCATAGCAAATAAGTAGACTCATGTGTACACAGGCTATGACTAAAACTACCATGTGATTACAGCCTATGGAATAAACAGAAGTGAAAGGTTACCTCTTCCTCTCCTTTCAGGGACATCTTGGAGGGATTCCCTTCCCCTCCAACTCCTTTTAACAGGCATTTGTCTTTACCATGTTCACACACTTCTTATTGCCAGAACTTTCACTTTCCCTGCCTAAGAAATCATTCTCTGGGGTAAAAGGACCATAGAATAGATGCTCCTAGAGTTTTATAGCCTGAGATCTGCCTGTTTGATATCTGCTCTTTTGTCTTTTAACTGTTTTTGTTAAAATTACACCTATCCAGTGTGAAAAAATCCAAACAAGACAGAAAAGTATAAGAGAATAAGGACCATTGGAAATCTCGTTACCCATAAATGACAACTTTGAACATTTTGATGAACATCCTTCCACAAATACACATCATTATCCATAATTACACTGCCCTGCAGCCCAACTTACTCATTCCCAGTATGTGAGAGGAGTTCTTTTTATTTTCCAGTGGAATATTGCTATTACCTAATAACTAAAACAAGAAACAAATAATCCTGCTGTGACTAGTAACAATTCACAAGTTCTTTGTAGCTAAAAACACTTGTACATACTTACTCCCGAATCATCCTGAAGCTGGAAGGAAAACTCTGGGGAGTCCATCTGCCTTTCTTATGGGTTTAATTCTAATCATACCTCACATTGGTGTAGTAGTTTACAATTTTAAAAAGCATCTTTCCATGACTTTATATGATTATCACAAAGTAAGATGATTGAAAGTGAGATAAGCATCCACAATGCAAAAATAATGCATTGTCATAACTACATTTACATCACATGTTAATAATAGTTGTAAGTATATATTTTGAGAAATGAGTGTGCCAGGCTCTGTGCTCAGTCCACTCCATACATCACCTCCTATAATCCTCACAATCCCTGTCTTAGAGATGCTGTAACTAAGATTTAGAGGGCAGTAATTTGGTCAAATTTCCACAGCAAATCTAGGTGGGATTTTAATCCAAATGTGTCTGGCTTTAACATTCCTTGTTTTGTTTTAATTTTTATTTGTTTATTTGACAGAGAGAGAGAGAGAGCACAGCAGGAGGAGTAGCAGGCAGAGGCAGAGGGAGAAGCAGACTTCCTGCTGAACAGGGAGCCAGATGCAGGTCTCAATCCCAGGACCCAGGACCTGAGCTGAAGGCAGATGCTTAACCGACTGAGCAACCCAGGTGCCCCTTTTCCCTGTTTGTTTGTTTGTTTGTTTGTTTGTTTTTAAGATTTTTTTTTTTTTTAGAGGATGGGAAGGAGCGGAAGGACAGAGAATCTCAAGCAGACTCCCTACTGAGTGCAACAATAGGGGCTCAATAGGAGGGGGCTTTCAATCCCAGAACCCTGAGATCATGACCCAAGCCAAAACCAAGAACTGGATGCTTAACTGACTTCGCCCCCCACCCCTGGCGCCCCAACATTCCGTTTTTAATCACTGCATCATCCAACATTTTATACTAACATTAGTACAACGCTGTATAAAACACGTTCCTCTGATTAAAGGTGCTGAGTGTCAAAATGATCTTTCAGCTCTCCAGAGAAGGGCACTCTTCCAAAGATCTTCCAAAAATCCTTCCTGCTGCAGTGAAATCTTTCTTCTTTAGAGGGAGCAAGTCAGTCTCTTCCACAGAGACCAACCTCTTGATCACATGCACGTGCCAGTTGCGAAGACGTGAAGTTGTGGAGGTCCAAATCATTCCTTCTTCATGGCTTTCTTGTGCTTTGGATAGAGGGCAGAGTTGGTCTATCTTGTCCTTTACTTCCAGAGAGAAGGGAGACAGTGTTTATTCTTGATAATATGAAACTAGAGATGATGAAACAAAATTGAATGGGATTCAGGGAAACCATTAAAAGCAGGGTAAGTGGGAGGCATATACAAGGAATTAAACAGCATCTTTTTGACATACAGGCAGAGTTGGTTTGAGGAGGCAATTAGGCAATGAAAATTGATATTTTCTTCTTTAAAGATAACAATTTTTATTTATAAAGTACTCCTTGCTGGAATGAGCTCAAAGCATCTAATGGGTGCTGGCTAATTACCCCACCCAACAATCTGGCAGCCAGGAAAAGAGAGAGGTAATTATCCCCATTTTTCAGGCAGGGAGACCGAGCCACAGAAGAGTGGTGCCTTGCATAAAACCAGAGAGCTGAAAATAGAAGGCAAGCCTCCTAATAACACCCTTCCACCCCTCTGTATGTTTATAGACATCGACTCCTGAGGAAGGACAACCCACTTGCCAGAAAAAAGCAGCTGTCTCTCGTTGGGAACTACAGCTCCCAGCAGACACAGAGAGGAGACAGGGCTGTGCCCCTAGTGCCCAGTCCAGATTCCCAAATATGGAGAAGGACTGGGTTTTGGAAGAGGAACAGAATGCTCACCCTTGAAAGAGAGGGAGAGAAAGAGGGAGTGTGAGGTAAGTTTGAAATATTTAACTCTATCTCCTAAATGTCTGCCCGGTCTTTGAAATATAGCAGCCAAAGTCATGATCTTTTAATAAATCATGCTAGAAGATCTCACTCTGTAAACCAAACAGTTACTTTAGCAGAACGCTGTTTTTTCCTGAGATTAGATATGTGCTGGTTCAGTTCTAGGAGGTCAGAGATCCTTCCTCTGAGCCCAATCAGCTCAGAAGGTGATGGTGGTGATGGAAAGAAAGATTTCTGAGTAAAGGGCAGCCCTGCCGTGATAGGAGCAGACATTCCAGAGGCTGGGGCTGGGGGGTCGGTTTGCTGGACCCAAGCATGAGCAGCCCTGGGAGGACAAGGGTTACTTTTTTTCTGCTTTGGAGCCAGCTGAGCCTGCCTGGTGGGAAAGGCATGAAAGAACTCTTTCCCCCATTCTGTCTCATTCTGTCAACAAACACTTATTAAAGCACCATGCTCAGGGCACTGGGCTAGATGATGAGAGGGAAACAAATCATAAGACCAGATTTCTGTCCTCAGGGTGCTTACGATTGGGGGATTGGGTAGATACAAAAGGAATAAGGGAGCAAAGGGAAGAAAAAGACAATGCAAAGAACCTATTATTTACACTTTTCATCCAATGTTTAGTTATCAGTTAATTGATCACCCACCATGGGCCAGGTGCTGTTCAAGACACTTGGAATACAGTGGTGAATACACCAAAAGCAAAAGCTTCTGTCCTTGTAGATTTTACTGTCTGGTAGCCCCTGGATGTCTGGGGGAAGAGTCCTCTAAGCGGAAGGAACAGTGAGTGCGAAGCCTTGAGAAGGATATGAACTTGGTGAGTTTGAGAGCAAGCCAGTGCAGCTAAAAGGGAGTGGATAAGGACAAGAGCAAGGAGAAGTGAAGTCAGAGAACTAGTCTGAGGTCAGATCACACAAGGCCTTATAAGGGTAAAAAGTGTGACAAAGTTCTCATTGGGAAACTTGTTTTTAAGCAGTGGTTTGTTATGATTTAATGTAAAGGGCCAGATAAGGGGAACAGACCTGTAAAGGAATTTGTAGAATAGAAGAGAGGTATCACTGAACTGGAATGGACAGGGAAGGCTTCCCAGCAGAATGGGATGCAAGCTGAGTGCCAATGATTAAACAGGATTTGGATCTCAAGAGAAGGCATTCCAGATGGAAGGAACTCCAGGAGCAAGGTGTGCTGTCAGGATGGACCATGGCATGTTCGGATCATCAATCTGCCATAGATGTGGTCATATGGGGGAGTAGTGGATGGTGAGGTTGGAGAAGGAGCATTGGAAAAATGTAAGGTCTCTATGTCAGAAGGTTCTGAATCTCAGGTTAACAGTCATTGGGGAATTTAAATGCACAGAGGCATTTTCACAGGCTTCATTATCCAGTCAGAGAACTTGGTCTTCCCCAGGGTCCAACATTTTTCCCCAAGAGACTTATTTCTTTGAGTCCCAGGCTTTTGAGTCCCACATGAAATCAAGGCAACTGAGTGGCACAATTCCAGAGGGCACCGTTCACATTGTGCCATATGTGAAAGGCACCCCCTATTGTATCATATAAACCACAGGGCAAATGGTGCCTCTGAAGGTGTGTGATAGCAGAGGCCCTGATTAACATTTTAGGGGATAAAATACCAACCTGCCCACAGGCCTGCTCATAGTGCCTCAGAAGCTTCCTTCCCTTTCAGATTAAAGCCCAGCTGAACTGGCTGCAGAATCAGTGGGGATGAGGGCCATCCGCTGACAGAGAACAGGAAGGGAGAACAGAAAAAAGAGAGATTCAACGAGGAGGCAAGGGAAGAAGCACTTAATGTTTGTCATCCTTTTGCCTAGTGGAGCACAAGAGGGAAGTAAAGGAACTAGAAGAAGCGTGGGGGGTGGTGTGTGGAGAAAAGGACTACTCAGGTAGCTGAGCTGCAGATGGTTTTAGCAGATTGCCCTGTAGCTGTCATCATTCTCCTGTAGGATATTCCAGTACTGCTAGTCTATGGGCCTCAGGAGGGCAGCAAGCTGCTGAGCAGAAGAACTATGGTGGTGGGGGCGGGGCGGGGGAAGGGTGTCTAATGAATACTCTGCCCCTGAGACAGTTAGACTGACCACCCATTTACTTTTTTTTATAACCACCCATTTAACTTATGTCTATTTAAGCACCTCACCAAGGAGTCTCCCAACTTTCTACCTGAATTTGGGGAAACCATGGTGTGGTTGCAACAGATGAAAGCAAAATAAACTCATAGAAAATGTTATTCCCCTCTGTGCCTTCTTCCCCCCACCCTCAGCAGCCACACAGAGAAGGGAATTTGCATGAACAGGGAACAGCAGAATGTTGCGTGTGTGTCTGCTTGCCCAGGAAAGGGCAAGAGGGTTGTATGTTTGGGATTAGTATGTCCTCTGCCCAGTCTGATCCATTTTACATTCTCAATAATAAGTAGTAGCAGGCGCCTGGGTGACTCAGTCAGTTAAGCATCTGCCTTTGGCTCAGGTCATGATCCCGGGGTCCTGGGATCAAGTCCCACGTCAGACTCCCTGCTCAGCGGGGAGCCTGCTTCTCCCTCTGCCTGCAGCTCCCGCTTTCTTTTTCTGACAAATTAGTAAATAAAATCTTTCTTAAAAGATAATAAATAGTAGCAGTTGGGGCAATAAAATGTTCTCTTGGGCTGTCATACTGAGTTTCCACACTCCCTAGACATGGCAGACCCAGTAAATCTAAAATGAGCCACCTACCCAAATTCCAACAGCGTTACCTCTCCAGCCTCTCATTGTTCCTCCTTTCCTATATAGTCATTGCATTTGGAATAGTATTGCCCTTTAGTTCCTGCACTAAACCCAATGGGCATACAGCTGCACACACAGCTGCCCTGCCCCACTCTGCAAATGCCCATTTTTAAGAACCAGTGAAGAAATTCTTGACTTTAGCATGGTAGTCTCAAATTATGTGGACAGAACCTTTGATTCTCTGATCTATCCAGGAATACCATAGCTATGTTCCGTCATGATGGCAGAGAACGTCTCCCCACCTGCCTTCTTCTTGTTTTCCCTTCCACTGGCACTACTGTGCAGCTTCCTCCTACACCTAGGCTCAGAGAGGATGCAGCTCTGACTGAGAGCTGTAGCCACTGACTGCCCATTGGTGGCCCAGGCAGTAGGACTGTTTTGAGGAGCATGGACTCCTTCCCTCTACTGGAAGTGCTTGCCCATCACCTTCAGGATAAGTCCCTACCAACCCTCCCAGCCTTATTTCTCACACCCGCAGCTCCAGACATAAAGCCCTCTGCCATTTTCCTGACCAACACCCTGCTCTCTCCAAACCTGGGATGTTGAGCAAATTAGTCCCTTGTCTTGGCCCTTTCCTACTTCCTGGACTGAACTAACCCTCCAGAGTTCAGCTCAATTATCATCTCCTCTGAGGAGGTTTTCCTGAATCCCTTTTCACCTCTTTCAGGTGCCTCCTTATCTGTATTTCTGGAGCACCCTATACTTAGCTGTAGTTTAGTTAGCATGCTAACTGTCTGTTTACTTACATGAATCCCGCACTGAACTATTAACTCCCTCAGGGTGAAGAGCTGTTTATTTTATTTCTGTATTTCCAACTTCCAACCCAGTGAAGTCGTGATGATCATTTGTTGAATTAATAAATGGCCAGAAGGGGCACCTGGGTGGCTCAGTGGGTTAAAGCCTCTGCCTTCGGCTCGGGTCGTGATCCCGGGGTCCTGGGATGGAGCACCTCATCGGTCTCTCTGCTCAGCAGGGAGCCTGCTTCCCTTCCTCTCTCTCTGCCTGCCTCTCTGCCTACCTGTGATCTCTGTCTGTCAGATAAATAAATAAAATCTTTTAAAAAAAATTTTTTTAAATAAATAAATGGCCAGGAGCCTTTGGCCCAATGAGTAACCAGGTCTCCATCAGTGAGGTAAAATAAAGCAAGGCCATGATCTGTTTTCCAGGCCAACCACCTGTCTTATTAACTAACACACCCATTTCCTGGAAAATTCTCCACCTACACACTCACACCCTCCCTCGCCCTTCCCCCCACCCCACCCAGTCATCACCCACACATCTTGCCATCCTCTACCCTAAGGCTCCCCTCAGTATTCATTGGACTAAGAAGACACTAGTGCCCTTCTGGATTGCCAGAAAGAGAGTATCTTGTGTTCTTGGATGTCAACCTTCCCTTTCTTCCTCAGTCAGGAGAATGTTGGCTTCTGGCACCATTTCCAAACTGGGTTCTCTTTCTGGGTAACACAGAACAAGTTACTGACTCTCTGACCCCCAGTTCCTTTATCAAGAAAAGGGGGCGAGGAGTAAGGATAAAGGGATTACAGAACACCTGTTGGTTAAGTGTCTGCCTTCAGCTCAGGTAATGATCCCAAGGTCCTGGGATCGAGTCCCACATCCAGCTCCTTGCTGGGTGAGGAGCCTGCTTTTCTCTCTGCCTGCCACTTCTGCTGCTTGTACTCACACTCTCTCTCTGACAAATAAATAAAATATTTTTTAAAAGGATGGAGAGATTAGAATAAGTAAATTCCCATTCCACTAATCTTGCAAAGTTACAAAGATAAAATGTAACCTAAGTATTGAGGTATCTGTGAGGGCTCTCTGTGATTCCCATTGTCCAAATCAACTTCATCAAAATCTTGGCAAGATTATTCCCTGCCTAGCTGTCCAGTCCTGATATGAGCAATCTCAATTCCATTTTTCTGGACTTTCTTTCTCATCATCGGATCTTGGCAAACTCCATGCCCTTAACTTAAAATGCTTGGTCTGATCATCCCCACCCCCACAGCTTAGGTCGACATTGAAAAGCAGAGAGACTATGTCTTATTCACATCATATCTTCCACAGTTAATGCTGCACATGGCCCCAGTGGCTGCTCAGCAAATATCTGATGAATATATAAATTTGTCTATGATTTCCTTCCTCATCCCTGCTTATTTCTTCATTGTTATCAAGATGTCAGTCTTTCTGACCTCATCCTGTGGGAATACCACAGAGATTAGCTAATTAATTAGGGTAAAGCTCTCCTGACATTTGTGTTAATGTTTAACAGAAATAGTTGGGAGTGTGGTGACCCAGGGAGACAACAGCAAAATCCTGTGGTCTTCTCAGACCATCATGACATCAAGTTGCCCCTGTTCTCCTCTCACTGCACAAACACTCAATGGGAGGCCTGACCCTTGATCGTCATTGCTCCCTGGACCCTACTTTCTTCTCTTGGCAAGGCCTATCCCCAGGATCCAGCCTCAAGCCTAAACTCCACCCCACCATCTCCTGTGGACATTGCCTCTCCCTCTGGGGTATTCTTGCAGCTGTCAAACAGGGGGAGACTGTGGAACTACCATAGGTTCTGGAGGCCAGTCACCTGTTGCCAAGGTTTCCCTCCTCTCTTCCTCTTAACCAGATCAGATGTGGGAATCTAGGAATATGAGGAAGGGCAGTTTACTTGGTTCTTCCCTTCCACAGAAAAAGGGAATGGAATGGTCACTGGCGGTGAATAAATCAAAGGAAAAAACCTGTTCCAGCTAGAGATCATTGGAAAAAATCAACAAATCCATGAATTATCCTGTTTATACCAGAAATGATAGTTTGGACCTTTATTAATAGATTGTCCTGAAATTACAGGCCATTCACAAAGATAAATGCATGAAGCTGTGTTTTAGTCCTTCCAAACTTCTAGTTTTCTACTCTATGCCAAGTCTTGCTATCATCCTGGGTAACTTCAGTGTCAAACAGACCAATTATTTACACAGTAGGGATCACAAACCATCAGTGAGTCATGAAATCAATTAAGAGGATTGTGACTAGAATTTTTCTTAAGAAACAGAATGGAAATGAAATAAAATATCATATGTAGAAATGGTGGTTTGGGGTAAAACATTTATTTCAATAACATAATAATATACATTATTATTCTGTAATTATGTTAATAATGTATTATTTCAATATCAATACATACATGTGTTCTAGTCATGATGTAAAATACATTTCTTTTTTTAAGATTTATTTATTTATTTTTAGAGAGAAAGAAAAAGCACATGGGGGGGGCGGGCAGAAGGAGAGGGAGAGACAGATTCTCAAAGAGACTCCCCACTGAGCGTGGAGCCAGACACAGGGCTGAGTCTCATGACCCTGAGATCAGGACCTGAGCTGAAGCCAAGAGTTGGATGCTCCGTGGACTGAGCCACCCAGGCACCCCTAAAGTACATTACTTATTGTGGGCCATAATCAAAAGCTTTAGATGGCTAAGAGTACATACAATAGAATATTATTTAGCCTTAAAGGGAAGGAAATCCTGGTACATACTACAAAATAGATGAACTTTGTAGAAATTATGCTAAATGAAATAAGCCAGTCACAAAAGGACAAATACTATAATGGTTCTATTTCTAGGAGGCACCTTAAATAGTCACATTCATAAAGACAGAAAGTAGAATGGTGTTTACCAGGGACTGGGTAGGGAGCAGGGAGTGGAGAGTCCGTGTTTAGTGGGTACAGAGTTTCAGTTTTGCAAGATGAGTTCTGGGGATGAATGGTGGTAATGGTAACACAACAATGCGAATGTACTTAATGCCAGCCAAAATACTTAATACATTTAATATAATGCATTTAATACCCTTAAAATGATTAAGAGGGTAAACTTTATGTTTTGCATATCTTACCACAATTTTTTAAAAAGCTATCATAGAAGCTTCCAAGGTCTTTGACCAGTGACCTTCATCCCCACTCACATCCAGCTTTCAGCTTCAAGGCTATACCCTAGTCCCAGTCATCATCAGAAACTGTTCATCTCCCACTCTGTGATCTCCACCTCCACCGTTCTTGCTTCCACACTCCTTATTCTCAATGTACCAATATCTGTACCTTATTGCATCATTTCAGCTCTTGCTCACCTACCTTTTCCCAGTCTACCTTCCTTCCTTTATTGGTGCAACAGCTTCCTTACTAGTCTTCATGAGAGTCCTGCCCCCTCTAAATTGCATAGGTGTGACATATCTAAAATTTCACTCTTCTCTTAAAACTTCCTACTTAAAACCCCTCAGTGGCTTTCTTGCTTTCAAGGAAAAGCCCTTAGCTAAGAAGACAAACCAATGGTGAGGTGGCTCCTGGTTAACATGGATCACTTCTTCCCTGCCATCCCACATGGCAATGTGTAGCCTTCAATACTACTTGTAGTTTCAAGTTCAAGCTTTCATTTGCTTGAGTCTGGACCCATACTCCCCTGGCCTGGAAAAGACCCTTCCCACCCACCTCACTTGTTCTTCATTTGTCTAAGTCCTACTACTCAAGACTGGATTGGCTTATCACTTCCTCTAAGAAGTTTCCCTCTACTCTCATAAGGTTGGATCTGGGGCCTCAAGTGAAGTCCTACAGCACCTTTGGCCTGATCAGATCAGAGCACATACCATGCTGCACTGTAATTACCTGTTTACTTCACCATCTGCCCTCACTAGACTGTCATCCACCTCCCTAAAGCTAGGCGTGGTATCTGATTCATCACTGCATCCCTGTGCCTACTACAATACCTACCATGGAGTAGATACTCTCTGAGTTGATGAGTAGGTTGGCAGACAGGAGGATGTTCAAATGGATGGATTTCATAGGTTTTGAAATTGAAATGGATGAATTTCACAGGTTTTGGAATCAGGCTCAATCAACAACTTTCAGCTGGAAATACCTTTGATCAAGGTCTAAAGAATGGTTCATCCAAATGAATAACAGTTACTATATTTGTATAGCATTCAACAGTTTATAGAGCACTGTCATGTTTTTTTAATCTTACTTGACACATGTAATAACATATGAAGTAAGATAACCAACCACAAATAGAAGTCTTGACACTTTGTAACAGAATGGGTATTACACGTGACCTTAATTCTTAATTTAAAAACATGTTTACAAGTTGCAACCTACTTCATAAAAAGTCAAATAGACAAAAAAGTAAATAAATAAAAGAGAGTGAGCAAGAAGGAGTGAGTGAGAGAGAGAGAGCAAAAAGAAATTCCTAAAAAGTCAACTTGTTTTTGTAAAAAATAAAAACAAAAACAAAACAAAACACAGAGGCGCCTGGGTGGCTCCGTTGGTTGAACGTCTCTAAGGTCATGATCCTAGGGTCCTGGGATTGAGCTCTTTGTCAGGCTCGCTGCTCAGCAGGGAGTCTGCTTCTCCCTCTGCCCCTCCCCACCCCTGCTTATGCTCAGTCTCTCTCTCTCTCCAATGAATAAATAAAATCTTTAAAAATAAATAAATAATAACAAAATAATGTACGAAGTAAGAAGGAAAGCCATCATCATCACCACATTATAAATGAGGGAACTATGGGTTCTCCAAGGTCAGAAAGGTAGTGAATGAAAAAAGCGGGATAAGCGCTTCCATCTTCCTTCCACTCACTTTACTGTGATGCATTTAACCTTCAGGAATGAAAACAATCTGAATAATTAATCCCAAAACCAGAACCTTTCAGAAAACAGTATAGTATTTTCTGGCTTCTACAGGGCCCTGTCAAGGTCCTAGCCCACACATACCTAGTAAATATTAACTAGCTCCACTGTAGCAAAACCCTCCCTGATGTGCCTTGCTTTTTTCACATTTCCCAGAAAAAGAAAGAAAACCAACCACCCTAAGGACCAATATCTGGGATTTTCCCCTTACATTCACCCTATATCTCTGTGTTGCAAATCAAGCCCAATTTTTTTTGATTCTCAGCAGAGAGAAATAAATAAAGCATGAGTATTATTTATATCCCATTTGCATCCAAAAAGCAAAGGAGAAGAGTTTATCAGTAGTCCCTATATAAATAACCTTTTCTTTCTGCCCTCTCTGGTCCAAGTTAAACAATTCAATTGCATTTTGCATAGGATCTGTTTTCCAAGCACTCAGTCATTTTATTTGTTCTTATGTGGACTCTATCCAATTGTTCCCAGTCTCTTTTTTACTTTTAGAGCCAAAACTGGACATGGGTCACCAGTAAAATTCTGGTTAAATTCGAGAATTGTGGGAGGATGAAGAAAAAAAAGAAAAAGAAGAGTGGAGGATGACATTCCATGATCCAGGAATAGCACTACAGGATACTTACCCCCAAAATACAGAAACACTAATTCAAAGGGATACATCCCCCCCAGTGTTTTTTACAGCATTATTTACAACAGCCAAACTATGGAAGCAGCCCAAGTGTCCATCAATAGATGAATGAATAAAGAAGATGTGGTATACACACACACACACACACACACACACACACACACACACACAGGTATTATTCAGCCAACAAAAAGAATGAAATCTTGGGGCACCTGGGTGGCTCAGTGGGTTAAGCCTCTGCCTTCGGCTTGGGTCATGATCTCGGGGTTCTGGGACTGAGCCCCACATCGGGCTTTCTGCTCAGCAGGGAGCCTGCTTCCCCCTCTCTCTCTGCCTACTTGTGATCTCTCTCTCTGTCAAATAAATAAATAAAATCTTCAAAAAAATTTAAAAAAAAGAATGAAATCTTGCCATTTGCAGCAACACAGATAGAACTAGAGAGTGTAATGCTGAGCAAAATAAATCAGAGAAAGACACATACCATATTATCTCACTCATACGTGGAATTTGAGAAACAAAAGAAAAAAGCAAAGGGGAAAAGAGAGAGACAAACCAAGAAACAGAAGCTGAACTCCAGAGGGGAGGTGGGTGGAAGGATAGGAGATAAGGAAAATAGGGGATGGGGATTAAAGAGTACTCTTAGCATGATGAAAAAATAAAAATTTAAAAATTTAAAAAGTGAAGAATAGTGGTAGGATGACTTAGACCTTAAGCCTTACCCACAATACTTATTCTAGTGCATCTCCTTTGCTCCAGCAAAGCAAGCCCTGTGAGGTTCATGGCTACTGCCTTTGCACAAGAGAAAGGACAGAAAGAGCATCTGGTTTTGTTGTTTTTTTTTAAGATTTATTTATTCAGGATAAAGAAGATACACATACACACACACACACACACACACACACACACACAGGAATACTATACAGCCATCAAAAGAAACGAAATCCTGCCATTTGCAATGACGTGGAAGGAACTAGAGGGTATCATGCTAAGTGAAATAAGTCAATCAGAGAAAGACAATTATCATATGATCTCTCTGATATGAGGAATTTGAGAGGCAGGGTAGGGGGTCATGGGGGTAGGGAGGGAAAAATGAAACAAGATGGGATCGGGAAAGAGATAAACCATAAGAGACTCTTAATCTCACGAAACAAACTGAGGGTTGCTGGGGGGACAGGTAGGGATAGGCAGCTGAGTGATGGACACTGGGGAGGGTATGTGCTATGGTGAGTGCTGTGAAATGTGTAAGCCTGATGATTCACAGGCCTGTACCCCTAGGACAAATAATATATTATATGTTAATAAATAAATAAAAACAAAAATAAAAATAAAAATATTTATTTATTCGTTTGAGAGAGAGAAAGAGAAAGAGCATGCTTTCACTCATGAGCAGGGGGAGGGGCAGAGGGAGAAGCAGGCTCCCTGATGCAGTGCTTGATCCCAGGAGCCTGAGACCATGACCTCAGCAGAAGGCAGACACTTAACTGACTGAGCCAGACGGACACCCCAGAAAGACATCTAGACTACAAAAATCCCTTCCCTTTCCTACACACGTACACATAGTTACTCACCTCTATCTCAATCAGTTAAGTACAGATCCTTTGCCTTTTGTGAAGTAAAACTGAGCAAAACCTGAAACTCTGATTTCAGGAATACTGGGAAGGCCCATGTCTCCATAATCACAAGTCCTGGAATTTTCAGAATTATCCTAACTTCAGAAAGTTTATTCTGGTTTGCCATAAACCATCAAATGATCCTAGAAGTGTCAACATTTCTATTTCTAAATTATACTTAAGGAAAAGTTTCTTAGGGCGTCTGGGTGGCTCAGTCAGTTAAGTGTCTGCCTTTGACTCAGGTCATAATCTCAGGGTCCTGGGATCAAGCTCTGCTTGGCAGGGAGCCTGCTTCTCCCTCTGTCCTTCCCTCTGCTTGTGCTCTCTCACTCTCTCTTTCTCTCAAAATTAATAAATAAAAACTTAATTTTTTCCTCCAAGAAAAACTTCTTTTATCTAAAATCATTTTTAAAAGGTCTACTGGTAGACAATGTGTCCAAATTTTTTATTTAAAAATTATGGTCAGGGCACCTGTGTGGCTTGGTCCATTAAGCACCTGCCTTCCACTCAGGTCATGATCCCAGGACGCTGGGATCAAGTCCCACCTTGGACTCCCTGTTGCGCTGAGAAACTGCTTCTCCCTCTGCCTCTCTCTCTGTCTCTGTCTCTCATGAACACATAAATAAAATCTTTTGAAAAAGCAACAACAACTATGGTCAGTAAATCCAGGTTTTTGCAAAAGAAACATCCTGTCTGCTTGCTCCAACCCACAATTCCACAGGTAGAGCTTCATCCCTTTTTTATTTTTTGAGATTTTATTTGACAGACAGAGATCACAAGTAGGCAGAGAAGCAGGCAGAGAGAGAGGGGAAGCAGGCTCCCCGCTGAGCAGAGAGCCCGATGCGGGGCTCGATCCCAGGATCCTGAGATCATGACCTGAGCCCAAGGCAGAGGCTTAACCCACTGAGCCACCCAGGCACCTGAGCTTCATCCCTTTTTATCTGAAGGAGCTGCCAGGGCCATTACTGGGCAAATATCCATGTGAGATACGCTGTCTAAGCTTTTATCAGTCATTTATAACTTAGAGGGAAAGTGTTTTAGATTCTATACAGAAAGCAAAGTTTTGTTCCAGAGAAAGAAAGGCAAGAGCAGGAGACCAGAATGACAACATTTTGGTCATACCATAAAGAATGTGTTTAAGCATCTTCATGATCATTGCTCTCCCCATGAAATTTGAATATCACAGATACACTGTACATCTGTCTGTGTATGTGTAGTGTGGCTTCCTTCCTAGCAAACACGAGTTGTGGTTTTTTCAGTCTCCAAGAACAAAATTCCCTGCTTGAGGACATTATTGAACCCTTTGAGGATGCATGGTTGAGAAGGAAAAGAGTTACAACTAAGAAGCTGAGGCACCAAAGACGAGCTCCTTGCACAATGCTGTCATGCTTGATTTGACCGGACTGCCTTTCCGCATCCTTGACAACCATTCCTAGACTATGGGAGCAGAATTCAGCCTCTGTGGTCTTCCTCTGCTTGTGGGGTCCCATTCTCCTGGCCCTGATAGTACTTAGCCTAACTGACCCCTGAGCAAGTGACAATGTTGCTGGGCAAGTAGGTCCCCAAGGAAAGCAGCACTTGGGATCCACTGTGGGGCCATATGTAGGGCCAGATGCCCCCAGAAAGTTGTCAGGTATGAATCCAGAGGTCTGCAGGCATAATCTGTCCTCTCCCCCGGTGATGGAGGAAGAAAGGGCCTGACAGCAGGAAACACATGACTGGCAGACAGGGAGAAGGCATACCAAGTTCCACCCTCCTCCAGGGAGGCAAGGAGGCATTCCACTCTGCTGATCTGGAACCAATGTCGTCTACTTGTTAATCAGTTCTAATTACTGCACTGGTAACTGGAAAGGACAAACTGGTTTCAAAGAGCCCAATAAACTATACTGCACACCTAATACTAATATAATGCTGTATGTTAACTAACTGGAATTAAAATAAAAACATTAAATAAACAAACAAGCAAAACAAGCCAGCCCCACAGAAGAAAGCTAAGAGAAGAAAAGTGGAGGGATTATAAATCCAAGGAAGCAAAGGGCAACAGATAAGAAGCTGCTCACCAAAAGCAAATCTAGATGAAAAGAAGGTAAACAAGATAATGCCAGCTAGGGTTGTCCAAGGAAACAAGAAAGAGTTCTATAAATATAGCCAGAAAAAAAAATATTTGTCTTAGCTGATGAGATCACCACACATGGCTCATGATAGGAATCTTTTGTTGCTCCCTTAATTGAAGCTTGGAAGAGAACAGAAATGAGAGCAGAAATCAGACTACTGGCCCACACGGTCTGTGTTCCAATAAGCTATTCCATTTTTAATTAAATGCAGCTGAAGTCATTAAGACTTGATACTATCAATCTGGACTGTGGCCTGTATTTTCATTGACATGCTGGCCCCCACCTTTTCCACCCACCCCTCCACTCCCAGCAACAAACTGGCTAGCAGCTTACCCACACTGAGCAAATGGAGTCGAAAACAGGAAAAGGCAGATGGCTATGAGTTGGACACAGGCCTAGGGGAGGGAAAAGTGTGAATAAACCCCCAGCCTCCACTTCCCAGCGACTTCCTTTTTCTCTGAAGGACACTCACTGTACAGGCAGGAGCAGAAAAAGAGCTGGAGTCCTCCACAAATATTCAGTCCCTGTTATGTGCCAAGTAGAGATCTAGGCATTGAGAATATGCCAATGAATAAGACAAGTCTCTGCCTTAAAGAGCTTACATTTGGAGCTGGGAGTGGGAGAGTGGGGAACAATTGAAGACAGACAACATAAATAATGAATATATGAGATAATTTCACATACTGTGAAGTGCTCCCCAAAATGGAGATAGAGAATGATTGGAAGGATTCTTTAACTCAGGAGGTTAAGGCAGGCCTGTCTGAGCAGGTGCTGCAACCTGAAAGGTGAGGAGGCGGTCAGGCAACAAGGCAAAGTGTTCCAAGACAAGGGAACATGAAATGGAAAGCCACTGAGTCAGAAAAGAGCTTGGCATGTTCAGAGGATATAAAGAAGGCCAGTAGGGCAGTACCGTAGTGGGCCAAAGAGAGAAGAAGAAGTT
Organism: Enhydra lutris kenyoni; assembly: GCF_002288905.1. NCBI lineage: Eukaryota > Metazoa > Chordata > Mammalia > Carnivora > Mustelidae > Enhydra > Enhydra lutris. The sequence continues at coordinate 209,427 of NW_019154153.1, forward strand.
GTCTGCAAAAGCAGGCAGGACCACTTAGGTAGGGTCTTACAGGCCAGGGATTTGGCTTCTGGGGAATATTTTAAAGGGAAGAGTGTTTTGAGGCATATCTATTTCAGAAAAAACATCAGGCTGCTAAGTAGAGAATGGACCAAGCCAGTGGAAGCCAGGAATGGAGACAGGAAGACTAGGTAGGGACTTGAGTCCAAGGAAGAAAGAGGGTAGTGGTTTAGATCTGCGTGGAGGTGGTGGTATATTTAGATCTGGTCCATGGTGAAATGTATTTTGAAGGTAAAACAAATAAGATTTCTTGTGAGTTGTAAGAAAAAGCAAAGAGTTAAGGATAACTCCTGTGTTTTTGTCCTGAGCAACAGGGTAACGGGTGGCTTCCTTTAGTAAGGTGGGGAAGACCAGGAAAATAAATGCATTTGGAGTGGGAAGGAATCAAGTATTTTGTTTGGGACATATTGACCTTGAGATGAATACTCTACATTCTCTCTTGGATACCAAGGAAACGTGGTGAACTTCATGCTTCAGTTTCCTCATCTTTAAATATAATAGTACCTACTACCTTCCTTGGTTTATGTGAAGATTAAATGAGTTCTTATGTATAAAGCAGTTAGAATAGTTCCTGCCACAGAATAAACAGCATGATATGTATTTGATATTAATAATAAGGCAGTTGTTTTCTTTTTAATTGCAAATGGTGAGGAGGAGGAGAGAGAAGAAAAACATTGAAAATGTGAGAAAGAAAGGGAAGCAGAATGGTGAAGACCTTGTGGATACAAGGAATGATTCCCAGAGTCCAAGTAAAAGACTGACCTCAGATAGTTAACAAGGACACTTCTGCTGCAGAAACAGGAGGAGATTCTGCTCGTGTGATACAAATGCAGTTGGACCAAAGGAGCATGTGGAGGGAGGGGACAGTTTTCCTCTGACCACGCCAATCTTCTCTGTGAAATAGAGGGCAAGGTCTTTATCTAGTATGAAGGGCTGGGAAGGGGTGCTGGAGACACAATGAGAGTCAGGAGCATGAAACTGTCTTCTCCAAAGTGTGAAGATGTGGTCACCAAGAAGGGAGAGTCTGGCAGGTGGGAAAAACATTGGTCTCTCGAACTGCCTCACATGGTACCACGTTGGTTTGCAAATATAATTCAATCTGGAACCAATAGAGCATGTTACCAAATTCAGAGGAAGTGGAATTTGTGGTGTGCTGGAACTATGAAGGATGGCCTCCCAGGGGAAGCAGGGTCTGAGCTCAGCTTTGAAAGATAGGTTATAGGAATTCAACCATCCACAAACCAGAGGCCACTGTTACCTATAATCCCTGGACCTTCACACCCATCTTTCTCATGAATAGTGCCCTAAGACTGCTTTAATAAGGTAGAGCTGATTTGCTGGCTTTGTCTAATGAGGAGCCATGCTGTGTCATCAGCAGAAACAATAGCAGAAGAATTCAATAGGCTTCTAGGTGGTTTTTCTGAGGGCGGGGCAGGTAGTGTCTTCTGAAGCTAGAGGTTTCTTCCATCTTAATTGGCTCTCCTCTTCCTAACATCATCGTTTGCAGGGCGCATGAGAAAGTGTTAATTAGGAAAGATTCTGGCGGAAAGATAACCAAAAAGGTCATACTGAAATCCAGCCACATCTTTTTCCCTTGAAAGTGGGGCCCACATTCTTGCTCCTTGCACAATACAACAGTCTATTTTATTATCAGTAATTATCAGCCTTATCCAGCTCTGAGGCCAGACCTCCTCAGAGGCCCTTGGGACCTACCCCAGCAAAAGGTCATAGAGACACTTCTGCCTCCCTTAAGTGGCCCGCTAAAAAGTAAGTGGAAAGACTCATGGCTGAACCCCAAAGATATGCTCCTCATAGTATTCCAGGGAGAAGGATCCAAGACTTGATCTGTGCTGGCAAAGCCATTTTTTAAACTGGAATTGCTGGTAAGGCTGCTTCCCTAAAAGGCAACTCAAATCCTGTCTTCTTGCCCTTCCCTGGAGCTATGGCTCTCTGCCATCATGTTGCTCTAAGACTCTCTAAGGGCAAGGGTTCTTCTGGTCCTTTCCTCCCATCTGAATCCCTTAAGTCCACACTTAGCTACCTGCAGCCCATCCAGGATAAAACTATTGGAAAGCTTTTCCAATAATGTTCTATAAAGCAAAATGCTGCTGGTTGCATATGGTGCAACACACAGCCCACACCTTCAGACTCTGGGATGGTACAAAGGCCTCCTGGAATCCCTTCCAAGCAGGCTTAAGCCCAATCCAGGCCACTTTAGGAGGAGGGACAAGAGGGAAAGAATCCCAAGAAGACTCCTGCTGAGCATGGAGACCTAAGTGGGGCCCAATCTCATGACCCTGAGATCATGACCTAAGCCAAAACCAAGAGTCGGTCACTTAAGTGACTGAGCCACCCAAACACCGGAGCCAATAGTCCATTTTTTTTTTAAGATTTTATTTATTTATTTGTCAGAGAGATGGAGAGAGAGCACACAAGTAGGCAGAGGCAGAGAGAGAAGCAGGCTCCCTGATGAGCAAACAGCCAGATACGGGACCCAGGACCCTGGGATCACAACCCGAGCCGAAGGCAGCGACTTAACCAACTGAGCTACCCAGGCGTCCCCAGTAGTCCATTTTTAAAACAATGTTCGTTGTTGGAAAGTATCGTAGGGGTTAATAAAGCCATTGAGAGAGACCTAGGATTTCCTAAACATTGTTTTTTTTTGTGGGGGGGAGATCAGCAAAAAAACTAAACTTCTGAAGAAAAGTCTCCATTTTAACTCAATCATTTGGCCCTTCAAGTTGATCTGTTACTTTTTCCTTCTACAAATGATTTTCTGATTTGGGATCACCTGGAAACTGTCTTAAATGCTACCTAGATAACACCCTAAGTTCAATTTGTGAAGGCAAGTTATGATTTGGAAGTGAAATGGCAGTCTGTGTAGGTTTTCAGTAGCGTAATTCCATATTCATTCTAAGAAAGACTTACCAAATCAATAGCTTATAGATTCATAGACTGTGAGTGCCACATGAGCCTTAAGTTATCATGTAGCAGATAAGGACACCAAGTCACTTGCCCACAAGCACACAGCAAGGTGCAAGACAAGATCAAGATCTTCATTTCCATTCAATCCCATAGCATTTCAGGTTTACTTGTAGATTCCATGATTATATTTAAGAGTTGTGTGATTGTGATCAAATTTGACACTATGGAAAAGCACATAAAAATAATTTTGATGTTGGTTCGACTTATGACGTAGAAAGAAAATGAAAGCCAAAAACAACTTGTCAATAAAAGTCAGTGATATTTGACAAGTAATAGAGGTTAGAAAATGGATGTCTTATAAGAAGAAAAGCTCAGTTTCCCATATGAAAAATAACCCATTGTGGGGCACCTGGGTGGCTCAGTTGTTAAACGTCTGCCTTCAGCTCAGGTCATGATCCCAGGGTCCTGGGATCGAGCCCTGCATTGTGCTCCCTGCTCTGCAGGAAACCTGCTTCTCCCCCTCCCACTCCCCCTGCTTGTGTTCCCTCTCTCACTGTGTCTCTCTCTGTCAAATAAATAAATAAAACATTTTTTAAAAAATAACCCATTGAATGCTGCCAATATTTTTATAACTTAAGAACTGTCCTTTATGCTCATGTCAGCAAGATGTGTAACATCTGTCCCTTTATTCATTTTAGTAATTTTTCTATAGTTTTTAAAAATATTTTATTAGTTACCTTTTAAATCCCATTTTATTCTAGAGGGAAATGGTAGGTGGAAGTTAAGTATTTATCAAAAAATCAAGAAAAGTAAAAAGGTTTGGTTTAAGATTATTTAAGAAGTATGTTGTGGGTCTAGTAATAGTCTAACCAGAGTATCTAGGTCTGACGCCTGTAGTAGAACTAAGACTTTAGAAAAAGGTATGGAGAGAGGGAGAAAAGTGAGTATGGAGAAGTAAAGAAAGAGAAAAAGATAATGAGGGAGGAAATTGGTTCTGCTTTCTCCTGAAGGCCTCCCAGCAGAATCCATCACCCAAGAGCAGTACGAGCATTGCATAGAGAAATGGGAACATGACCAGTCAGAGATATTTTAGCCTTGCACATATCTTCAGTCTATGAGTTTACTGAGCTGGTCTCCAGTTCAAGGCACACAGTCCTTCTTGAACTTTACCTTCAAGGGGTCCTCCTTCACTCTTCTATATCCCTAAGCCCTGAGATCTCCAGGAATTCTGCAGGGCCTGGGAAAGAGCACTCAATCCCCCCAGGGAGAAACAGAAAAGCACCTTATTTCCTGAACCTTGGTGCTTCACTCCCAGGAATTGGGAGAACAGGAGGATGGGAGAGGGGTGAAGAGAAGGGTTAGGGTGGAGTTTTCAGCTTCAAGCCAAAGCACTGCTCTGGGGAGAAGAGTGATGGTAAATGGAGTCTTGCTATTATTTTTCTGTGTTGCTGCTGGGGATGGGGGTTCCTGGCAGCTGGCTTTGGCCCTGGCTTTGGCCTTTGTTTCCCTACTCTCTCCTCTTGGCACAGTCAGAGGCTTTCAGTGTTGTGCTTTCAGGGTCACATGGTTAAATCTTTGCACAGCTGCCTGGGGGGAAAAAAGTAAGAGAGAGAGACTGAGACAGAGAGAGCACCCGTTCTATTCTTACCATGTGTGAGGCTAAACAATTATTATTGGCATGACTAAAAGCCCATCAAAGCATTCTCTCCCTGACCCCTACCCCTAGTTACATAACAAACCACCTCTCACTCCACTTCTGGACTATTCACACCCAAATCATCCTCTGTCCTCCACACACAAGCTTCTATCCACATTCCTATCCACACTCTCCTGTGCAAGCACACTCTCTCATATGCACAGTAGAGAGTGTGCATATGTATTATGGTACCTACTGAAAGGGAAGTCAACATTTTAATCAACCCAATAACTTCTGCACCTGATGTTGGATAAAGAGTTTGATTTTTTGGGAAGGTGTCAGTGGCTCTGGAAATTTACACACACATGCACACACGCAACTGGCCTTTTCCATACTACTTCAAAGTTTTATGATCTCTGTCCTTAACCTTTCTTCAGTATAAAATCATGAGCTCCCAGTCTCCTATTTTCTACTAACGCGATATCTTTCCCACCTGAAAAGCCAACACAATGTGGTTTTTCAAAAACCAATCTTCAGGGGTGCCTGGGTGGCTCAGTGGGTTAAGCCTCTGCCTTCGGCTCAGGTCATGATCCCAGGGTCCTGGGATCGAGCCCCACATTGGGCTCTCTGCTCAGCAGGGAGCCTGCTTCCCCCTCTCTCTCTGCCTACTTTTCTGCCTACTTGTGATCTCTGTCTGTCAAATAAATAAATAAAATCTTTAAAAAAAAAAAAAGACAATCTTCTTATATCTCCAGGCCCCTACTAGTAAGTTTTATCCCTCAGCCTTTCCCACAAAACCCTAACTAGTGCTCTATTTATTTCTATATGTTTATACCACCATTAATGGCCTCTATCACTGTGAGCAGCAACAGCTGAGGCAGATAAGGTCCTTGGCATGTCCCATGTTTCTTCAGGCTGCCTCAAATTGGTCTTCGTAGTTTAACACCTTAAATGGCTAACAGGAAATTAGCTCTTACAAAGTATTTTTATGAAGTAAGGTGGTTCATTCTTAAAAAACAAATAGACCTGGCATGGCTGGGTGGCTCAGTTGATTAACCTTGGGCTCAGGTAGTGATCCCGGGGTCCTGGGATTGAGCCCCACATTGGGCACCCTGCTCAACGGGGAGTCTGCTTCTCCCTCTGCCCCTCCCCTCACTTGCGTGCTCTCTCTCTATCTCTCTCTCAGATAAATCAAATCCTAAAAAATTTTTTTTCTTAAGAAAAAGACCAGTCTTGGGGCGCCTGGGTGGCTCAGTGGGTTAAGCCTCTGCCTTTGGCTCAGGTCATGATCCCAGGGTCCTGGGCTTCTCTGCTCAGCGGGGAGCCTGCTTCTCCCTCTCTCTCTCTGCCTGCCTCTCTGCCTACTTGTGATCTCTATCTGTCAAATAAATAAATAAAATCTTTAAAAAAATAAAAAAAAATTATCAACAGACGAATGGATAAAGAAGATGTGGTATATATACACAATGGAATACTATGCAGCCATCAAAAGAAATGAAATCTTGCCATTTGCGACGACGTGGATGGAACTAGAGGGTATCATGCTTAGCGAAATAAGTCAATCGGAGAAAGACAACTATCATATGATCTCCCTGATATGAGGGAGAGGAGATGCAACATGGGGGGTTAAGGGGGTAGGAGAAGAGTAAATGAAACAAGATGGGATTGGGAGGGAGACAAACCATAAGTGACTCTTAATCTCACAAAACAAACTGAGGGTTAATGGGGGGAGGGGGGTTGGGGGGGTGGGATTATGGACATTGGGGAGGGTATGTGCTATGGTGAGTGCTGTGAAGTGTGTAAACCTGGCGATTCACAGACCTGTACCCCTGGGGATAAAAGATATTATATGTTTATAAAAAATAAAATAAAAAAATAAATAAATAAAAATAAAAAAATAAAAAAATTAAAGAAAGAAAAATTAAAAAAAAAAAACTAGTCTTCAATATCCAAATAAAATTTCACATAATATTGTGATCCACATCACTGGGTTTGGTCTCTTACTTCTCAAGGTCATAGTGAAACATCCACTTAAATGTGTGACTTTTTAAATGTTGTTTAAAAAGCAATCTTGTTGGAGTGCCTGGATGGCTCAGTTGGCTGAGTGTCTGCCTTTGGCTCAGGTCATTACCTTAGGATCCTGGGATCAAGTCTGCATTGGGCTTCCTGCTCAGTGGGGAGTCTGCTTCTCTCTCTCTTTCTCACTCTCTCTCTCCCTATGTCCCTCCCCACTGCTCCTTCTCTCTCTCTCTTTCTCTCTAAGATAAATAAATGAAATCTTTAAAAAATAAAAAGTAGTGAAAAATAAAAAGCAGTCTTGTTATTTTGTAGGTCCAATTCTGCTATAACCAAGAAGGTTTTAAATATACAGAAGCATAAAATGGCTAACAAATACATAATAAACACTTCCAATGTTTATTTCTTGGTTTATTTGCTGGAATTATATCTTTTATCGCAGGGGGTGGCAAACTACAGCCTGAGGGCCCAATCCTGTTCTTGTGCAATCTGTGAGCTAAGGGTGGCTTTCATATTGTTTCGATGGTTGAAAAAAATTGAAAGACTATTTCATGACATGCAAAACTATACGAAATTCATATTTCAGTGTCCATAAAGTTTTACTTGAATATAGCCACATTTATTTGTTTACATATTTTTGTTTGTTTGTTTACATATTTTCAAGGCTGCTTTCACACTGCTACAATGGAGTTGAGTAGCTATAACAGAAACCATATAGCTCCCAAAGCCTAAAATATTCACTGTCTGGCCTTTTACCAGAAAATGTTGCTGATTCCTGATCTACAGCATGGCTTTTCTATCTTCAAACATCTTTGGGAAAGCTTTACTAGAAACAGAAGCCTGAAATAATAGTGGCTTACACAAGGTAGAGGTTCATTTTTCTCTCATGTAGAAGAAAATTCAAGATAGGTAGACTCAGCTGACATAGTGTCCTGGTGGTCATCAGAACCTACAGCTTCTTGTATCTTTCTGCTCTGCCATCTTACTACAAGGCTTTCATCTCCAAGATTACCTCATAGTAACATAATGACTACTGGAACTCCAGTCATCACATCATGTTCCCAGGAGTAGAAAGCAAAAGTATGGTCAGGACAAAAGAGCTATCCTCCCAACCAAGTTAGTTCTTATTAAACAGCTTCACCAGAAGTTCTAGCCAAATATTCTTCTCCTTTTTTTATCCAGGTGTATTCTTCTTATACCTATTTGGGCAGCTCCATTTGCAAAGGAGACTGAGAAATGTACTTTATAGCTGAGAACATTGCCACCCAAATAAAATCAGGATTCTGTTAGTGACACACAAGAACAGAGTGGATACTGGTTAGGCAGCCAACAATCTCTGTCCCAGGAACAAATGGGCTCTCCATATCTTTTTCTTTTCTTTTTTTTTTTTTTTAAGATTTTATTTATTTATCTGACAGAGAGAGCACAAGCAGGCAGAGCAGCAGGCAGAGGAAGAGGGAACTGATGCAGGGCTCCATTACAGGATCCTGGGAACATGACCTGAGCCAAAAGCAGATGCTTAACTGACTGAGTCACCCAGGCATCCTTCTCCATATTCTTTGCAATATATGCTGCATAATAATTTCTCATAAACATACAAGTATTTTTCAATTACTCTTTTTTTTTTTTTTGTCCTTTTAAAGCATACATCCTTACTCAGCCTCCCCAGGTCTAGCTCTTTACAAAGTATATTCCACAAATATTGAATCATTTAGCCCTTACAACAACCCTGTGAATCACAGCAATCACTACTGGGAAACTGAGGAAATTAAAACTCAGAAAAATGAAGTAGAATGCCCCAAGTCACTCAAATAAGAAGTAGCAGCAGTGCGACTCAAGTTCAAGCCTCCTACCTCAAATTCAGTTGCTTTTTTCCACCATATCAATACTGTACCCAGTTTGATGCCACTGATGCCCAGACCATTTCCTGCCAACAATACGCATTATTGGGACGCCTAGGTGGCTCAGTTGGTTAAGCATCTGCCTTTGGCTCAGGTTGTGATCCCAGGGTCCTGCAATCGAGCCCCACCTCGGGGTCCTGGGATCAAACACTGCATCGGACTCCCTGCTCAGCTGGGAGTCTTCTCCCTCTCCCTCTGCCCCTTCCCCCACTTGTGCTCTCTCACTCTCTCTCTCTAAATGAATAAATAAAATCTTTAAAAAAAAACTGATACGCATTATCTCTAGTCCCCTCTCTCAACCATTTCTTCTCTTCCATGTCCTCCTCTCCCCCTTACTAACTTGACATCTTCGAGGCCCTAAGAATTTCTCTCTAGATAGTCATGGCACGTCTTTTCTGGTTGTCTTGCCAGAAGTTTTTGCTGAAAAAAATATGCTGATAGTCCTATGGAAGCTCCTTTGTACATAACAAGTTGTTTTTCTCCTGCTGCTTTTAAAATTCTGTCACCTTTAACTTTTGACAATTTAATTATAATGGGTCTTAGTGTGGGTCTCTGGATTCATTTTTCTTGGAACCCTCTGGACTTCCTAGATCTGTCTATCTGTTTCTTTCCCCAGGTTAGGGAAGTTTGCAGCCACTGTTCATTTGCATAAGCTTTCTGCCTGTTTAATCTCTCTTTTTGTTCTGGGACCCCTACACATTCACTTTACTGTATCCTTTAAGCCCTTTAAGCTATTTTCACTCTTTTTGCTTTTTGCTCCTCTAATTGGATGGATTCCAATGCCTTGTCTTCTAGTTTGCTTGTCTTTCTTCCAATCGATCTAGACTACTGCTCAAACTCTCTATTAAATTTTCTGTTCAGTTATATTCCTCAGCTTTACGATTTCTGTTTGGTACCTTTTTTTTTTTTTTTAAAGATTTTATTTATTTATTTGACAGACAGAGATCACAAGTAGGCAGAAAGGCAGGCAGAGAGAGAGGAGGAAGCAGGCTCCCCGCTGGGCAGAGAGCCCCATATTGGGCTCTATCCCAGGACCCTGGGATCATGACCTGAGCTGAAGGCAGAGGCTTTAACCCACTGAGCCACCCAGGCGCCCCTGTTTGGTACTTTTTTATATTTCCTATATTTTTGTTGAAATTCTCACTTTTTTCATTGTTGTCTTGACTCGGTGAGGAATCTTATTACTGTCATTCTGAACTTTCTATCAGGTAAGTTATTTATCTGTTTCATTAGATGTGTTATTTATCTGTTTCATTAGATGTGTTCCTAGAGTTCTATCTTGTTCTTTTGCTCAGAACATATTTCTCTGTTTCTTAATTTTCTTTGACTCTCCGTGTTGCAACCTCTCCCAGTTTTGAAAGAATAGTCTTGTGTGGGAGATGAACCTCACCAATTAGCCTGGCCAGTGCTCCTTGTTGTTTCTCAAATCTTTGTGATTTTCCAAATCTTTGTGATCTTTCTTGCTCTTGGTGGCTCCCAATAGCTGAAGATATGCCAAGACCCTTAATTGTCTCAAAGGGAAAGATCACAGTCAATACCTAGACACAGGCTGTTTGGAAGCCAGTTAGGTGACTGCTGGGAAAGTGTGTAGTTAAGTCCCTTTCAGGGAGAAACTGGGAAGTAGGCATTTTTGTCTGTTGCCTTTCTGCTGGGCCCTGGGTGTATAACCATGGGTGAGAGTGTGGTCCTGAATCTATTAAGAATTTCTTTGTTTTTAATAGTACCATGGGACTCCTGAATGCATGTCCCATTGGCTATAAGGGCCAGGTGATCTGGCGGCCCATTCCTCAGGTGTCAGCCACAAAAGCTGGGCACAAGACATGCATACAAGCTCCTTCCAGGGAGATACTAGTGACTTGAAACAGGCTAGAGGGAGAGGACAGAGGAGATGTCTGCAGGCTTTCCCTGGTCTCTGGAAAGGATTGCAGTTAGCCCCTAGTTGTGTGCTAAATTAGAAGCCTTATGCTCAGGCAGCAGCTTTTAAAGGAGGCAAATTTCCCTTTTCAGGGAAAGACTGAGAGGTGGGCCTTTCTGCCTGTTCCCTCTGTGCTGAGTCCTGGGAGAGGGAGAATAGCCAGTTAAGAACTGCTCCTTTGTTTGCTACTGTCCTATGGGACTCCTGAATGGAAGTCCATTGGCTATCAGAACCAGGTGATCTGTGGATCCATCTCTAAGGTGGTACCCATGAAAGTGGGGTACAGACATATGTACAAGCTTCATTCAGGGAGATATGGTGATTTGGGACAAGCAGGAGGTAGAAGGCAGGAGAGGCGTCTGCCAGCTTCCCTGGTTTTGTAGTCAGCCCCTAGATGCCTGCTAAATTAGAAGCTTGACCCAACGGCACCAACTTTTTTTTTTTTTAAAGTAGGTTCCGTGCCCAATGTGGAGCTTAAACTCATAACTCCGAGTTCAAGAGTCCCGTACTCTACCTTAAAGAAAGGATATAAATGGACCCTGTTCAGGGAAAGGCTGGGAAATTGACAGGTTTTGCTGGCTCCCCCTGCACTGAATCCTAAGGTGATAACAAAAGACAGTGCTCAGGTCTGTTAATAACTGCTTCTTTGTTTCACTATAGCCTTGTGGGCCTCATGAACTCAAGCCTCACTGATTTTCAGAGGTAGATGTTTTGGGGGTCTATCTACTGCATGAAAATCTTAAGAGTAGAGATATTAAATATGGAGTCCAAACTCTTCACTCCTTGAGGAGAAGCTTAGAATTAGGGGTTCCCTCCTAATTGTATGGCACTATCCATTTTGATGTGGATATTTTCTTGTTTGCCTGATGTATAGAAATTACTGAGCCAGTTCTGGATTACCGTCAGAGGGAACTGCTCTGTGTGCAGCTCTTCATTTGGTGTGTCCAGGGGAGCAGGAGAGTTCAGGAGCCTCCTATATCACCATCTTTAACGACCACTCCTGAGCAAGCCTAAATTCATTCTTAATAAGTAATAAAAAGTACAAAAGTGTATCCATTGAAAAATAAGTCTCCTTTTCATCTCTGTCTCCAGCCATCCAATTCTCTTAGCCAAGACAACACTTGCCTCTTGAATATACTTACATAGGTAATCTATGCATTTCCCACTATGTGTATATACATACATGCATATATATGTCTTTATAATATTTTATTAGTATAAATGATAATATATTATATACACACTTCTCTCACTTAACAGTATACCCTAAGGTGCATTCCATCTGTAGCTAGGTCTGTTTAAAACTCAGACCTTAACCATGTTATTATACTACTTTAAATTCCTTAGTGGGTCCACATTAACCCACAGAATGAAATTTATGCTCCTTAGTCTAACTTCAAGGTCCTCTCTAACCTGACTCTTCTTAGTACTTCAATATTCTCTCCCACCATCTACTGATTGCTTATATTCTAGTAGTCAAATTGCTTATAGTATGCCCTCATACTCAGTGTTATTTCACAAGTCAGAACCTTTGCAATGCCCTTCTCACCTTTCCTCATCTTAATTATATTTATATACCCTTCAAGAAAACTCAGATGTTTCTCACCCAGGAAGCTTTCCCTTTATTCCCAGCCTGGTCCAAGGATTCCTGCATGCTTAGATCATAGCCATTATCATATTAAATTAAAAGTATCGGGGCACCTGGGTGGCTCAGTGGGTTAAGACTCTGCCTTCGGCTCGGATCATGATCTCAGGGTCCTGGGATCGAGCCCCACATCGGGCTCTCTGCTCAGCAGGGAGCCTGCTTCCTCCTTTCTCTCTCTCTCTGCCTGCCTTTCTGCCTACTTGTGATCTCTGTCTGTCAAATAAATAATAAAATCTTTTAAAAAAATTTTAAAAATAAATAAATAAATTAATTAATTAATTAAAAGTATCTGTTTATGTGTACATTTTCATCACTTAACTTCTTCAAAGCAAGAATCTTACCATTTGGGGCTCATATTTGTTTCCCCAGAGCCTAGCATCATGTCTAGCATATAGTTGAAGCTAAATAAATATTTATTGACAAGGACTGATTTGAACTATTGAACTTCCTCTCTGGTAAGGTCAGAATCCTTTTTTAAAGCCGAGAGTCAAATGAAACAGTACACATTTCTAGAAATAGTGAGTTGTGATTGGGATGGGGCTATAAGGAAACTTTCTTGAAAAGTTGACATGAGCATGTTGAAGGTGAGAGACAAATCCTGCATTGGAAATGGCTAATGGGTAGGAAATGAAGAAACCTAAGAAGCATCAGTGAAAGGAGAAAAGGGAGTTAAGAATGAGTGCAGCAGGCAGAGGTATTAGGCCTAAATTGGACATGCTGGGATGAGTTAGCAAGAAGTGACTATAGTAGTATCTTCTAGTGCAGGGCATTTTTTCACTAATAGGCAGCCTGTGTATCAGGAGAGAAGGACCCTACACATTGCAAACTCCACAGTTCCAAAATGACCTTCTTTTCTCCACCCCTCACTCCCTGATGAAGGAGTAATAACTCTTTCAATGGTCTGGGGGAAAAAGATGGCTTTTCATGGTATGGGTAAGGAGGATGGGTTTGAACCAATTATCTACAACTGTTGATGTGGTTTGAAGTTCAGAGCCAACAGCCAAGAAAGAATTCTTGAGATGTCTTCAGTGCAAAAAGGTAGTTTTATTAAACCATAGGGTCAGGACCCATGGGCAGAAAGAACTACACTGGGGTTGTGAGGAGTGACTGATTGTATAAGATTTTCTATCCTATGGAAGGAAGGGTGATGTTAGGGTTCCAGGAAATCCAGTCTATAGGTTTCCGGAGATTGCTTTTTTCTTGTAAATCATTAGGACAGTTCCAAACTGATGGAGACTCATGTCCTGCATGACTATGATCTCTATCAGTTAACCACTTGTTTTTCCCTTTCCTTTGTTCTTGGGCAGCCAGGAGTGCCTGAGGAATGTCACACATATCCCACCTGGGGTTGGGGGGCTGGTCACGGTATTAACTTGTGCTTTACCCTCAGCTTGCCTTTTGCTCCTTCATTACTGTGATTAGTGCTCCTCCTAAGGGATGCAGGTGTCACAAGCACCTATGGCAGGGGACACCTTCTCAAAGAGGTCAGGGAAGTCTTCCTTGAGAAGTTTCAGCTGAGATCTGTAGGTTGACTAGGAGTTAGCTAGACAAAGCATGGTGTGAGTGAAGGGGGAGGGAAATGTGTTTCTTGCAAAGGGAAAACAATATGTGTGGAAGACTAAGGAAGGAAGATGTGAGGCTTATAGAAGAAAATAAGTTAAAAATGGCGTGAAATGAATGGCAAAAGACAAGGCTGGTGAAGTAGATAGAAGTCCCATCAGGCAGGGTCAGAAAGTTTGTGTACTTTATCCCCAAAACATTCAGAAGCACCTTAAGGTTCAGAGGAATGATGTGATTTGTGTTCATAAAGTATCACTCTTGGGGCACCTGGTTGGCTCAGTTGGTTAAGCATCTGTCTTCTGCTCAGTTCGTGACCTTGGGGCCTTGGGACTGAGCCCTGCATGGGCTCCCTGCTCCACAGGAAGCCTCCTTCTCCCTCCACCTCTGCCTGCTATTTCCCCTGTCTTGTGCTCTCTCTCTTTCTCTATGTCAAGTAAATAAATAAATCTTTAAAAAAAAATCCCTCTTGTCCATCATGTATAAGTGAATAAACAAAATTCAGTGTAGTCATACAGTGGACCAATATTCAGCCTTAAAAGGGAAGGAAATTCTGACACATGCTCCAAGGTGAATGAATCTTAAGAACATTATGCTAAGTAAAATAAGCCAACACATAAGGACAATATTGTATGATTCCACTTATATGAGGTACCTAGAATAGGTAAATTCATTGAGACAGAAGGAAGAGTAGTGGTTACAGGTGCTGGGTGGGGCAGGGTGGAGAATGGGGAATTATTGTTCATGGATACAGAGTTTCAGTTTGGAATGATGAAAAAAATTCTGAACCTGGGTAGTGGTGGCAGTTGTACTGCATGGTGAATGTATTTAATGCCACTGAATTGCACATTTTAAAATGGCTTAAATGATCTCAAAGAGCTCTGAATTGCCAAAACAATCTTGAGAAAGAAAATCAAAGCTAGAAAGATAACACTTCTTGATTCCAAACTATATTACAAAAATATAGTAATTACAGTAGTCAAAACAGTATGGTACTAGCATAAAGACAGATACATGGACCAACAAAAAAAAATAGAGTCCCCAAATACCGCCCCCCCCCCCCACATATGGCCTACTGATCTTCAACAAGCATGTCAAGACCATGCAATAGGGAAAGATAGTCTCTTCAACAAATGGTGCTGGGAAAACTAGATATCCACGTGCAAAAGAATGAAGTTGGATCCTTACTTTACAGAATATACACAAATTAATTCAAAATGGCTTAAAAACTTAACAGTAAGACCAAAAACTATAAAACTCCTAGGAAAAAACATAGAAAAATCTTCATGACATTGGATTACACAATGATTTCTTAGATATGACACAAAAAGTCCAGGCAACAAAAGCAAAAATAGACAAATAGAACTACATTAAACTTCAGTGCAGCAAAGGAAATAATCAACAGAATGAAAAAGCAACATATGGAATGGGAGGAAATATTTACAAACCATATATATGATAAGGAGTTAATGTCTAATATATATATAGAACTCTTACAACTCAACAAGCGAAAAACCAAACAGCCTGATTTTAAAATGATCAGAGGTGTGTAAACCTGGTGATTCACAGACCTGTACCCCTGGGGATAAAAATACATTATATGTTTATTAAAAATAAATAAATAAATAAATAAATTTAGAAATAAATAAATAAATAAAAATGATCAGAGGACTTGATTAGACATTTCCCCTAAAGAAGATGTTCAAATGATCAAAAAACACATGAAAATATACTTAGCATCACTAATCATCGAGGAAATGAAAATCAAAACCACAATGAGATATCACCTCATACCCACTAGGATAACCACTATCAAAAAGGGAAAAAGAAAAAAGAAAAGAAGTGTTGGTGAAGATGTAGAGAAATCGAAGGTAGCCCATGCTTCTGGCTACCTGGTGCATTTAACTCTCACCCCTAAGGTAAAATGGTGCAGCTGCTGCAGAAAACAGTACAGAGGTTCCTCAAAAACTTGATAAAAGAATTACCATATGATTCTGCAACCCTATTTCTGAGTATATATCCAAATGAACTAAAAACGGGATCTCAAAGATATATTTGCATACCCATGTCATTGCAACACTTTTCACAAAGGCCGAGAGGTGGAAGTAACCTAAATGTTCATTGATGGAGAAATGGATAAAGAAAAAATACATACATACAATGGAATACTATTCAGCCTTTAAAAAGAAAGAAATTCTGTCACAGGCTAAAACATGGATGAAACTTGAGGACATTATGCTAAGCAAAAGCAGCTAATCACACACACACACACACACACACACACACACACACACAAATACTGCTTGATTCCACATATATGAAGTATCTAAAGTAGTTGAATTCTTGAAAACAGAAAGTTGAATGGTGATTTCCAGGGCCACCCAGGCGCCCCATGGTATGTGTTTTTTAACCACAGTTTTTTACTTGGTTAAAATGGTAAGTTGAATATTATGTATATTTTACCATTTAAAAAAGAAAAAAAGACATCACTCTTTCTACAAGATGAATTCAAGAGGAAGCAAGGATTAGGTGTTTGGTAGGCCCAAGCAGAGAGATGACGGTGGCTTACTCTGGAAGAGTTGAAAGTAGTGGACAGGGGGTGCCTGGGTGGCTCAATGGGTTAAGCCTCTGTCTTCGGCTCAGGTCATGATCTCAGGGTCCTGGGATCGAGCCCCACATTGGGTTCTCTGCTCAGCGGGGAGCCTGCTTCCTCCTCTCTCTCTCTCTCTGTCTGTCTCTCTGCCTACTTGTGATCTCTGTCAAGTAAATAAATAAAATCTTTAAAAAAAAAAAAAAAAAGAAAAGAAAGTAGTGGACAAAGTAAAGCTATATTCTGGAGATGTCTTGTCTCCTGAGTTAAAATGTGAGTTCCTAAAAGGGAATGAGCACCATATTCTTTTTCTTTTATGTCCTTATACTGTATCCATCATAGATATACTATAAATATTGTTAGATCACCTGTAGGAAAGTGGCTACAGAAAAATCATATCCTGACTGACACGTGGAAATCAAGAGTTAATGACTTTTTCTCACAAGCATAGTGATTTGCCAAGTAAATCACTCCATAGTAGAGCTTTGGGAAACTGAGGTCTTCTCTATAAAATGGGAGGATTTTCTGTCAGGTCAAAGGAGACCCTATGGCCTCATGAAGGGGTGAAGGGGTGACTAACAGATCTAGCAGCTAAATGATATCCCAAGGAAGCAAATAAGAGATAGGCTTGTGAGCTAAACTTGCCATGAGCTAGATCAGTTCTTCTCCCTGCATGTTCACAAAGTTCTGTTCACAAAGTTCACATGTTCTGTTCCATCAGAACACGGAATGCCTATGGTGTTAGCCAATCTGATGAGGACTAGAGAATGAGGAAAGAGAGAGAGTGGCAAATGGTGGTCCTTGATATCTCAGGAGGGTGAGGGAATGGAGGTGTTGACACAGGGAGCCTTACAGGTTTTTCCTAGACCAAATAAAATACTAGGAGGAACTACAGATTTATTTGAGGCCTGCATCTTCCTTATGTGACATCATGTTTCTGACTTCCAGTATTCTGAGAAAGAATCCAAGCAAATATATATGTATTATATATAATATATATTTATATTTATAAGCCTATATATAAACATATATTTATAAGCTTATATATAAATATTATGTATATGATATATTTATATATATTATGTATATAATTATATATTTTATAGACTATATTATAATGTTAATAGTAATTAAAATAGTTAAGTGTTTATATATTATATATATCATATATTTTATATATATTTATATATACAAAAGCATATATATCTATATATCTATATATGCTCTTGTGTAAGTATGTGTGTAGTTTAATTCTGCTTGTTCAGGTTATATATCTCTGCTTATGTATATAGGATACCTGATACACACACGGGGGACACTACAGAGGTTGATACTTATATACACGTATGTATGTACACATATGTGTGTGTATATATCAGTGTGTGTATGTGTATGTGTCAGGCAGGGAGGTCGGGTAGAGAGAAGGGCTTTGAACTGAAATTTGATTGTTTTTGGTCAAGATGAAACGCAATTAAAGTGGACACATTTTTGCTGGCAGGCCTCTAGCTGCCTCATGATGTCAGCTGTAATCTTGCCACTCTCAGCCTTCTTCACAGCCCCCTCACCCTACTGATGAGGATAATGATCCCTATTAGTCACTGTCTGATTAACCAGACTGAGAAGGTCTCTGCCTCCCAAGGGAGGAACAATGTGGGGGATCCCTGTAGGTAGCTCAGTGATAGAGGAAAGACAGATACCAGGGGAGCTAAGCCACAGGCAGCCCATGCTTCTGGCTATCTGGTTCCTTTAACTCTCAGCCCCAAAGAACATTCTTTTAATCAGAAGACATTTAATTCCATAAGTTTAAGACTCAGAGACAGGATTTCTACTCATTTTCATTCAAGATCTCCCATTTCTCTCCAACTCAAATTCTCTGCCTCAGCCTACTCATTGTTTTTAATATACCTGGAGATTTCCTGCCTCCAAGTCTCACCTTGCTCATTCCCCTATCCCAGAATGCACCTCTCCACCACCACCCTCATTTCCAAACACTACATCAGTATGAGCTCAGAGTGAGCTCTCCTTCTTCAGAACTCCACTGGTCCTCATTCCTACCAATCAACCCCCACTGGTCATCTGCTAGGGTTAGTTCCCTCCATAGGCATGGATCACTTTTCCTCAAACCAGATTATAAACTCTACTCTCTCATCAAACACCCTGGTGTGTATGCAATCAGAGGCCCTGTTCTCACTGTTTTCTTAGTCGTATTAAGTGTCCTTAGAGTATGTTTCAATCAGATAACTCCCAATGTCTGTTAAACTGCCCTTAAAACACAGGGTATGTGTAACAAAACGGTCAAACAAAACATAACTGCAGACCGTACATGGCCTATTACCAATTTGTAACTCCTGACTTGAACCAAAAAACTTATTAACTAAAGGTTTGTTTTTCTCATTTTGGATACTTCATAAAGATCAGAGTCTTCATTTCCTGAGTTCTTTATTGAAAGCATTAAACCTTCTGGATAATCCACTTTAGAAAATCATTTGTAGGGTCCAGTTGGTTTGGGTTTTGGTTTTCGGCTTTTTTAGTCTACAAAATCACCTCTAGGAACAGGTGAATATGAATTTGGGACCCAAGATCCTGTGTTCTGCCTTTAGTTATCCATTATGCTTAACTCTCTAAGGACTGACAGGCTAGGTTGAGAATGATTTGAACCCTCTGAACTGTTCTCCTTCAAGCTTCCTGAGTTTCTTTTCCTTAAGCATCTCTCTTAGAGGTTAGCCTGGGTAACAACAGCATCCTTACTGCTAGAACTCTTGTCCCAGACACAGAAAGCAGCTAGGATTCCTTAAGGATGAAGTTTCTGATATCAGAAATGTAAACGTTCTTTTCAATGAGTCAATGTCACCTGCTTAGGAATCTGAACTGGAAACCCTGGGGGCTGTGGATACACAAGCAGATTCCAAGTCTGCCAGGGGACAAAGTTTTTCATTTGGACAATGATACTGAAGTCTGTTGAGTAGACAGGCAAGAATCCTCCCTCACAGGAACTCTAGCTTACTTCAGCCTGTCAAGGTCCAGAGTGGAATTGACCAGGGTTTTCTGAGTAGCCCAGGTTAGGAAGCCCCACTGTGTAAAGGGAGACCATGTCAAAATGCCTCTATGTTATGTCTATCTTGGCTTCAAACTGTGCTTGAGATCACCTTTTGCTTTATATTGACACATCACCTGATGGTCAGTTCTATCTAGAATGGTCCTACTACTGTGACCGAGATGGATCTCCTCCACCTGACTCTGAATTCTGTCTTGTTCTATTCCTTTCTTATGATGAGTACACAAGTACTTTTCTTTTCATACTTCATCTGTTACCTGCAAGTCTGCACAATCACAGGTGCCAATCACAGCTCCCCACCTGCTTAGGGCAGAACAAGGAGTAGACAGTGACAGAAGGGCAAAGCTCTCCACTTTACTAGTTACACAGTTCTGGTCAAAAATTGAGTAGCACTTGTGATGAACACAGCATAATGAAGAGACTTGTTAAATCACTATGTTGTACACCTGAAACTAACGTAATATTGTATGTCAACTATAATTTTAAAAACTAAGTAGAGGACCAAACATTACAAAATAAAACTATTATTTACCTTAACTAAAATAAATCAAAATTTATAATAATTCTTTACATGGGACCCCTGGGTGGCTCAGTCGGTTAAGCGTCTGCCTTTGGCTCGGGTCATGATCCCCAGAGTTCTGGGATGCAGCCCCACATCCGGCTCCCTGCTCAGCCAGTAGCCTGCTTCTCCCTCTGCCTGCCACTCCCCCTGCTTGTACTCTCATTCTCTCTCTCTCTCTCTCCCATGCTCTCTCTGGCAAATAAGTAAATAAAATCTTTTTTAAAAATAATAATAAATTAAAAAAATAATAATCCTTCCCATTTCCATAGCACTTTTACAGTTTACAAAGTGTTTTATTTTTCCTTATATTTGATCCTCACTTGCTCCTGCAAAATGAGGAAAACTGGTATTTCTATTCCTATTTGACAGTTAAGGAAATACATGCATTAGAGAAGAACCTTGATTTACTCAAGGTTACACAACTAATAGGTGGTATAGCTGGAACTCAAACTTAGACTTTCTTATTTTAGGTCTATAGTATCCTTGGTGTTCATTTATTCTTCTTTCTGCTGCCCTGTAACAGGGCCAGACAGGAGTGGAAGATCAGAACGCTCTCTGAGTGATCCCTTAAGTTTGTACTCCACCTGGCTTTTGTCTCAGTGGATGTGACTAAGTCCAAGGAAGAATATTAGCTGTTTCCAGGCATGCAGGCTCATTGTTTCCAGGTAGAAAACAGTACTGACTTGCTCATTTACTGCTTCAAGCCTAGGAGCCTCTCCCAAGTCTTCAGCCCCAAGAGGCCTCCTACAATAGAGAACATTCTCAGTTAGTGTGTTTGGTGCCAGTGACTAGGCTGGTTAGAATGAAGGAGAGGGGCTGACTTCGGGATGTGTGGGAAACTCCATAAAGGAAGATGAAGTTCCCATAGGCATGCCCTCTTATCTTCCTACCCTTGGGCCTAGCGGTGTTTAATAGGAACAGAAGAGTTGCCAGGCACAGACCTGTCCCCCTTCCACCCTGGCTTGGACAAAGCCATAGGCAGCGCTTGTTCCTAGCCCTATCTCCACCTGACCTGAGATATCATCATCAGAAAGTTCCTATTAAGTGCCCAACTGTAGGTCAGAGGCAAGAGTGATTTCTGCAACACTGTGCCCTTGAGCAGCTACCCAGGCCTTCCAGTTTTGCAATACTGTGGGGTGATTCTAATTATCCCCTGGGGGCGGGGGGAGGCAGGTGGGTAGTGAAGGGCCAGGGGAAGGGTTGATAAATTCCCCAAAGCCAAGTGTATTAAAATTCACACCAATTTAAAAATAAATATATACCATCTGGCATTTTTAAGAAAATGGAGAGGAGTTGGGTTTGGGGAGGAAGAATTGCTAAGTGGCACAAAAACAGGTTGTAACTTCTCCAACAGACGTGAGTCACTCTAAGGAGCTCAGTCTTGTGTCTTTCATTCCAAAGCCCTGAATCTCAGAGAGCTGGTAGCAGAGCTGGAGAGCAGCCAATCCCAGAAAACTGGGCTGGGGAAGGAAATACAGTGGGGAGGTTTCTGAGCTGGTCTCCAGGGAACAGAGGGAACAATGGAAAGAGGAGGGGCAGAGGAAACTCTTTACCACCTGGTGTCTTGACCCCAGACGACAAAACCACAAAACCACTTGGACTTTGATCCCTTAGTGACTTTATTAAATGCACCCTGCCCTAGTAGACACCTTGCTGAGAGATAAAAAGACAGTGGTTAGGAGCACAAAATCTGTAGCCAAAATGCTAGGTTCACATTCTGGGTCTGCCATTCACTAACTTGTGACCTTGAGCAAGTCACTTAACTTCACCTCCATTTCCTCAACTAAAAAATAGAACTAAAAGTAATAACTACAGAATAGAGCAGTGGGTAGGACAAACACAAAGAATAGTGCTTGTGTTCTGAGTTAGTGAAATACAACGTTGGTTACCTTTACAACTGAGTACAATGGAGAACTACAGAGGAAGTGAAGCCAGGGTAGGACAGCAGCTATAGTCTAAAGCACAAATGCATTTAAGACAGAAACTTGTTCTAAAAACATGAATATGTGCCAGGAGATTTAACTATGGCAGTTGGGCTTACTATAGGCCAAGTTCAGGCTACCTCATTGGAACAAGATAATATAGTTTCAGAACAATGACACTTCTTCTCAGACCCTGAGAAAAAAATAATAAAGGAAAAAAATGTCCTACTCCATCTTTAAGAAAGTCAAATCATTTAAAACACACTAAGCACCTACTCTGTATAAAATATTCTGATGTTATTAGAGTTAACATGAAATAAGGGACTTGTACCCTGTCATTTAGGGACCTTATAATCCCATTGTGAAGTCTGGGTCAACACTAATAGTGATAAAAGTGTATGTTTCCTCTTCTTGAACAATAAGAATCTACATCATAGGGGCACCTGTGTGGCTCAGTGGGTTAAGCCTCTGCCTTCGGCTCAGGTCATGATCTCAGGGTCCTGGGATCGAGCCCCGCATTGGGCTCTCTGCTCAGCGGTGAGCCTGCTTCCCTCTCTCTCTGCCTGCCTCTCTGCCTACCTGTGATCTCTCTCTCTCTCTGTCAAATGAATAAAAATTAAAAAAAAAAAAAAAGAATCTACATCATAATTTTTCTCTTTGTCCAGAGCAAGTTTAAATTTTAATTTAGTGCCCAAATTCTATAGCAATTCACTTTTCCCGAAGGGCCCTTCTGGATTCAATTCTTCATTAAAAGTTTTAACAGTTTTTTAAAAATATATATTCTAATATTACAAACTACTCTGAATTGTTTTGGTAATCAGAGGGTCAAAAACATTAAAACATTATATATCAGAGTGAAATAGCAGTACAAGAGAAATGACCTATGAAGGCTCCCTGAGTTAAAGGGAACTTAGAAGTCAAGGAATCAACATTTCTCCCAGAGTAGTATCCTCCTGTAAGATCTCTGATGTATGCCCCCCAGCATTTCCTTGAGCACAGTTCCAGACCATTCTGTTGTCAGCCAGCAATGTTGGGAAACTCTTAGAGCAGAAATCCATTTCACATTAACCATCATTCCTAATGATCCTACTTCTGCCCTTGGAGTGACATAGAACAAGTCACATACCTCTTCTTCATTTGACAGCCCATGAGCTATTTGAAGATAGTGATCATGTCCTTCAGAAGTCTCCAAGCTAAACATTCCTAGCTGCTGTGTCCTTTCATCCTGAGGAGCAGAGCTCAGGCCTTCACTGTCTTGTGGTGGATGGACTCCAGTTTACAGATCCCTCTCAGAACACTGTACCACACATAGTGATACAAATATGACCAGGCACACACTCCCTGCAACATCAGATCACTCTCTGCCTATTAATATAGCCCCAGAGGTTGTACCAACTGTTTTAGCAGCTGTTCCTCACTTGGGACTTTTACATAGTTGACTTCACTCCACCATCTTGTTTCACATGAACTTTAGCCAAAGCAAGCCTATACCATGCAATAGATTTTTCAACCAAAAGTGTGGCCATTGTATTTATTGATGCTAAACCTCTACCTACTGGATGTAGCCTATAATTCCAGACAGATCATTTTTAATGTTTATATTGTCATCTATATACTAGAAATAGATTTCAGTCTATTTCTGTTGGCTATCTTTTCTAGCTTTCCGTCATCTGCAAATTTAATCAGCTTGCCTTCAGACTTCAAGATCAGTAATAAAATTCAGTGCAATCTCAAACTAGTCATTTCAGCTCTTTTGGCTCCAGTTTTCTCATCTGTAAAATAATAAAGGGGCAGGGAATGATTTCCTGGGTCCCAAGAAATTTGAATATGTCTTATACAAATCAAATGGCCAGCTGGTGAAAGACTGGGAAGGGGGAAAAAGATGGGGTGATCACTTTCACTCCAGGGTAACTTGCTCAAGTAAATTGTGAGAGTTAATTTAATGTGTCAACTTGACTGGTTCCTGGGATTTCCAGATATCTGGTAAAATATTATTTCTAGGTGTATTTGTGAGAGTGTTTCCAGAAGGGATTAGCATCTAAATCAGTCAACTGAGCAAAGATCTCCTCACCAGAGTGTATGGGTGTCATCTAATCTAAGACCCAGACAGAACAAAAAGGCAGAGGAAGAGCAAATTTTCTCTCTCTCTCCTTGAGCTGGGACGTCTATCCTTTCTTGCCCTCAGACATGAGAGTTCCTCAGACATGAGTTCTTGGGCCTTTGGACTTGAACGAATTACACAATGGGTTTTATGGTTATACAGCTTACAGATGGCAGATCATAGGACTGTTTGACCTCCATAACCCTGTGCGCCAATTTTTATAAGTATATACATACATATATACATATATTATATTATTCTTTTGGAAGAACTCTAAGACATAAATTTTGTGTTCAAATAGATGGATTTCATGTATTTGAAAGGTTTTGACTTTGAATTCTGAAAAAAACATGGTAGATACCTTCACTCCTAGACTTTCTACTTTTGCATAGCTCTAGTCTGTGAAAGAGAAAAGTTGCAAAAGATATAGATAATTGTCAATTTAATTGCAATAATTTCAGTTCCAAATTCTGTGTGGTTATCTAAAACTACCTTGGTGAAATATTAGTTGTATATTCCCTTTAGTGAAAACAGTGCTAAATGTTATGTTATATATTCAGAAATTTACTATAACATATCCCAATAAGAGAATTTACAGAAGATCAGTTACCACAGTGTACCCACTCCTGCCAATTTTGCAGCAGCAATTAGCCCTGTAGCCAAGAGCAAAAACCTTTCAGTATAATCTGGATTTACAAGGTAAATTTTTAAATAGTCAAAAATAGATCTCCCTTCCACCCTGCCACACCTAACTTCTTCTATAGAGGTATAACAAATGCTTAAAGGGCTTAGATGGGATATCTGGCTGGTTCGGTTGGTAGAGCATACAACTCTTGATCTCAGGGTCATGAGTTCAAGCCCCCATGTTGGGCATAAAGCTTATTTTAAATGAATGAATGAATGAATGGCTTAGAGATACTCCAGTCAGTGTTGTACCCACCTCCACTCTCCCCTACATGTCTTCCCTCTTTTGCTATCTTCTGCCAAGGAAGAAGGGATCCAGCATTAGGCCAGCTTTCCTTGCATTTCACCTTGGCAGATCATCAGTAACATCAAGCAGTCTTATCTCGCAACCTTGGAAAGTTCTATTACTCTTGCTGCTTTTCTTCAGAAATCCCCATCATCCAAGCCCAACCCTCTATGACAACATTATTAAATTCACCTAATCATCTGGTAAGTGCTGAACACTGAACTAAAATGCAAGAATCAGAGGGAAATCAAAGGCACCTTTTCTTTTTCTTTTTTAATATTTTATTTACTTATTTGTCAGAAACAGACAGAGAAAGCACAAGCAGGGGGAGCAGCAGGAAGAGGGAGAAGCAGTTTCCCCGCTGAGCAGGGAGCCCGATGCAGGACTCAGTCCTGGGACTCTGGGATCATGACCTGAGCTGAAGACAGACACTTAACCAACTGAGCCACCAAGGCATCCCAAAGGCAGCTTTTCTATAACAGGATGGAGCTTAAGCCACCACCAGAGTCAACAGTGAATAAGTTTCAAGTTCCAACATCACTGACATTACAAGAACTTGGAAAGCTTACCACTCTGTCTTAAATTTTTCCTCCCTAAAGTCTAGTGTTTTACAATTTCTTGCTTATAGAGTTGTGTTTTTTGTTGTTGTTGTTTGTTTTTTTTTTAAACTATGGAATGTTTCATGAATTTGTGGGTCATTCTTGCGCAGGGGCCATGCTACTTATAGAGCATTTTAAAATAATAAAGAACTATTGAGTTTTTTTGAATAAAATAAGCAAACAAAAAAAAACAAAACAAAACAAAAAAAAACCTGAAAACAGCTAACTCCAATTTTCCAAAGGATTTATGAAATAATCAACTTCAATGCCAAATGCTAACTGCAGGCACACCAGACACTGGGAAATGTGTAAGTGGAATTTTATTGTGAATGCCTTGTGGAAGGGCCAGTGATTCAGAAATCCCCACTAGAGAAGAGCATTAGAAATTTTTTAAAATGTTTATACCTTACATTAGCATCCCCAAATCTAACAAAATATGTACAAGATCTATATAAGGAACACTATGAAGCTCTGATGAATGAAATCAAAGGAGAACTAATAAATGGAGAGATATTCCATGTTCATGGTTAAGAAGACTCAATACTGTCAAGATGTCAGTTCTTCCCAATTTGATCCACAGACTCAGTGTAATCTCAATCAAAGTCCTAGCAAGTTAATTTGTAGATATTGACACACTGATTTTAAAGTTTATTTGAAAAAGCAAAAGACCCAGAATAGCCAACACAATATTGATGGAGAACAAAGTCAAAAGATTGACACTACCTGATCTCAAGACTTACTATAAAGCTACAATAATCAAGCAGTATGGTATTGATGAAAGAAAAAACAAATAGATCAAAAGAACTAAGAGAGCCCAGATATAGACTCACATAAATATAGTTAACTGATCTGTATATATATATATATAGGAGTATATATAGTTATATAACTATATATATAGGAGTATATATAGTTATATAACTATATATATAGGAGTATATATAGTTGCCTACTTGTGATCTCTGTCAAGTAAATAAATAAAATCTTTAAAAAAAAAAAAAAAAGAAAAGAAAGTAGTGGACAAAGTAAAGCTATATTCTGGAGATGTCTTGTCTCCTGAGTTAAAATGTGAGTTCCTAAAAGGGAATGAGCACCATATTCTTTTTCTTTTATGTCCTTATACTGTATCCATCATAGATATACTATAAATATTGTTAGATCACCTGTAGGAAAGTGGCTACAGAAAAATCATATCCTGACTGACACGTGGAAATCAAGAGTTAATGACTTTTTCTCACAAGCATAGTGATTTGCCAAGTAAATCACTCCATAGTAGAGCTTTGGGAAACTGAGGTCTTCTCTATAAAATGGGAGGATTTTCTGTCAGGTCAAAGGAGACCCTATGGCCTCATGAAGGGGTGAAGGGGTGACTAACAGATCTAGCAGCTAAATGATATCCCAAGGAAGCAAATAAGAGATAGGCTTGTGAGCTAAACTTGCCATGAGCTAGATCAGTTCTTCTCCCTGCATGTTCACAAAGTTCTGTTCACAAAGTTCACATGTTCTGTTCCATCAGAACACGGAATGCCTATGGTGTTAGCCAATCTGATGAGGACTAGAGAATGAGGAAAGAGAGAGAGTGGCAAATGGTGGTCCTTGATATCTCAGGAGGGTGAGGGAATGGAGGTGTTGACACAGGGAGCCTTACAGGTTTTTCCTAGACCAAATAAAATACTAGGAGGAACTACAGATTTATTTGAGGCCTGCATCTTCCTTATGTGACATCATGTTTCTGACTTCCAGTATTCTGAGAAAGAATCCAAGCAAATATATATGTATTATATATAATATATATTTATATTTATAAGCCTATATATAAACATATATTTATAAGCTTATATATAAATATTATGTATATGATATATTTATATATATTATGTATATAATTATATATTTTATAGACTATATTATAATGTTAATAGTAATTAAAATAGTTAAGTGTTTATATATTATATATATCATATATTTTATATATATTTATATATACAAAAGCATATATATCTATATATCTATATATGCTCTTGTGTAAGTATGTGTGTAGTTTAATTCTGCTTGTTCAGGTTATATATCTCTGCTTATGTATATAGGATACCTGATACACACACGGGGGACACTACAGAGGTTGATACTTATATACACGTATGTATGTACACATATGTGTGTGTATATATCAGTGTGTGTATGTGTATGTGTCAGGCAGGGAGGTCGGGTAGAGAGAAGGGCTTTGAACTGAAATTTGATTGTTTTTGGTCAAGATGAAACGCAATTAAAGTGGACACATTTTTGCTGGCAGGCCTCTAGCTGCCTCATGATGTCAGCTGTAATCTTGCCACTCTCAGCCTTCTTCACAGCCCCCTCACCCTACTGATGAGGATAATGATCCCTATTAGTCACTGTCTGATTAACCAGACTGAGAAGGTCTCTGCCTCCCAAGGGAGGAACAATGTGGGGGATCCCTGTAGGTAGCTCAGTGATAGAGGAAAGACAGATACCAGGGGAGCTAAGCCACAGGCAGCCCATGCTTCTGGCTATCTGGTTCCTTTAACTCTCAGCCCCAAAGAACATTCTTTTAATCAGAAGACATTTAATTCCATAAGTTTAAGACTCAGAGACAGGATTTCTACTCATTTTCATTCAAGATCTCCCATTTCTCTCCAACTCAAATTCTCTGCCTCAGCCTACTCATTGTTTTTAATATACCTGGAGATTTCCTGCCTCCAAGTCTCACCTTGCTCATTCCCCTATCCCAGAATGCACCTCTCCACCACCACCCTCATTTCCAAACACTACATCAGTATGAGCTCAGAGTGAGCTCTCCTTCTTCAGAACTCCACTGGTCCTCATTCCTACCAATCAACCCCCACTGGTCATCTGCTAGGGTTAGTTCCCTCCATAGGCATGGATCACTTTTCCTCAAACCAGATTATAAACTCTACTCTCTCATCAAACACCCTGGTGTGTATGCAATCAGAGGCCCTGTTCTCACTGTTTTCTTAGTCGTATTAAGTGTCCTTAGAGTATGTTTCAATCAGATAACTCCCAATGTCTGTTAAACTGCCCTTAAAACACAGGGTATGTGTAACAAAACGGTCAAACAAAACATAACTGCAGACCGTACATGGCCTATTACCAATTTGTAACTCCTGACTTGAACCAAAAAACTTATTAACTAAAGGTTTGTTTTTCTCATTTTGGATACTTCATAAAGATCAGAGTCTTCATTTCCTGAGTTCTTTATTGAAAGCATTAAACCTTCTGGATAATCCACTTTAGAAAATCATTTGTAGGGTCCAGTTGGTTTGGGTTTTGGTTTTCGGCTTTTTTAGTCTACAAAATCACCTCTAGGAACAGGTGAATATGAATTTGGGACCCAAGATCCTGTGTTCTGCCTTTAGTTATCCATTATGCTTAACTCTCTAAGGACTGACAGGCTAGGTTGAGAATGATTTGAACCCTCTGAACTGTTCTCCTTCAAGCTTCCTGAGTTTCTTTTCCTTAAGCATCTCTCTTAGAGGTTAGCCTGGGTAACAACAGCATCCTTACTGCTAGAACTCTTGTCCCAGACACAGAAAGCAGCTAGGATTCCTTAAGGATGAAGTTTCTGATATCAGAAATGTAAACGTTCTTTTCAATGAGTCAATGTCACCTGCTTAGGAATCTGAACTGGAAACCCTGGGGGCTGTGGATACACAAGCAGATTCCAAGTCTGCCAGGGGACAAAGTTTTTCATTTGGACAATGATACTGAAGTCTGTTGAGTAGACAGGCAAGAATCCTCCCTCACAGGAACTCTAGCTTACTTCAGCCTGTCAAGGTCCAGAGTGGAATTGACCAGGGTTTTCTGAGTAGCCCAGGTTAGGAAGCCCCACTGTGTAAAGGGAGACCATGTCAAAATGCCTCTATGTTATGTCTATCTTGGCTTCAAACTGTGCTTGAGATCACCTTTTGCTTTATATTGACACATCACCTGATGGTCAGTTCTATCTAGAATGGTCCTACTACTGTGACCGAGATGGATCTCCTCCACCTGACTCTGAATTCTGTCTTGTTCTATTCCTTTCTTATGATGAGTACACAAGTACTTTTCTTTTCATACTTCATCTGTTACCTGCAAGTCTGCACAATCACAGGTGCCAATCACAGCTCCCCACCTGCTTAGGGCAGAACAAGGAGTAGACAGTGACAGAAGGGCAAAGCTCTCCACTTTACTAGTTACACAGTTCTGGTCAAAAATTGAGTAGCACTTGTGATGAACACAGCATAATGAAGAGACTTGTTAAATCACTATGTTGTACACCTGAAACTAACGTAATATTGTATGTCAACTATAATTTTAAAAACTAAGTAGAGGACCAAACATTACAAAATAAAACTATTATTTACCTTAACTAAAATAAATCAAAATTTATAATAATTCTTTACATGGGACCCCTGGGTGGCTCAGTCGGTTAAGCGTCTGCCTTTGGCTCGGGTCATGATCCCCAGAGTTCTGGGATGCAGCCCCACATCCGGCTCCCTGCTCAGCCAGTAGCCTGCTTCTCCCTCTGCCTGCCACTCCCCCTGCTTGTACTCTCATTCTCTCTCTCTCTCTCTCCCATGCTCTCTCTGGCAAATAAGTAAATAAAATCTTTTTTAAAAATAATAATAAATTAAAAAAATAATAATCCTTCCCATTTCCATAGCACTTTTACAGTTTACAAAGTGTTTTATTTTTCCTTATATTTGATCCTCACTTGCTCCTGCAAAATGAGGAAAACTGGTATTTCTATTCCTATTTGACAGTTAAGGAAATACATGCATTAGAGAAGAACCTTGATTTACTCAAGGTTACACAACTAATAGGTGGTATAGCTGGAACTCAAACTTAGACTTTCTTATTTTAGGTCTATAGTATCCTTGGTGTTCATTTATTCTTCTTTCTGCTGCCCTGTAACAGGGCCAGACAGGAGTGGAAGATCAGAACGCTCTCTGAGTGATCCCTTAAGTTTGTACTCCACCTGGCTTTTGTCTCAGTGGATGTGACTAAGTCCAAGGAAGAATATTAGCTGTTTCCAGGCATGCAGGCTCATTGTTTCCAGGTAGAAAACAGTACTGACTTGCTCATTTACTGCTTCAAGCCTAGGAGCCTCTCCCAAGTCTTCAGCCCCAAGAGGCCTCCTACAATAGAGAACATTCTCAGTTAGTGTGTTTGGTGCCAGTGACTAGGCTGGTTAGAATGAAGGAGAGGGGCTGACTTCGGGATGTGTGGGAAACTCCATAAAGGAAGATGAAGTTCCCATAGGCATGCCCTCTTATCTTCCTACCCTTGGGCCTAGCGGTGTTTAATAGGAACAGAAGAGTTGCCAGGCACAGACCTGTCCCCCTTCCACCCTGGCTTGGACAAAGCCATAGGCAGCGCTTGTTCCTAGCCCTATCTCCACCTGACCTGAGATATCATCATCAGAAAGTTCCTATTAAGTGCCCAACTGTAGGTCAGAGGCAAGAGTGATTTCTGCAACACTGTGCCCTTGAGCAGCTACCCAGGCCTTCCAGTTTTGCAATACTGTGGGGTGATTCTAATTATCCCCTGGGGGCGGGGGGAGGCAGGTGGGTAGTGAAGGGCCAGGGGAAGGGTTGATAAATTCCCCAAAGCCAAGTGTATTAAAATTCACACCAATTTAAAAATAAATATATACCATCTGGCATTTTTAAGAAAATGGAGAGGAGTTGGGTTTGGGGAGGAAGAATTGCTAAGTGGCACAAAAACAGGTTGTAACTTCTCCAACAGACGTGAGTCACTCTAAGGAGCTCAGTCTTGTGTCTTTCATTCCAAAGCCCTGAATCTCAGAGAGCTGGTAGCAGAGCTGGAGAGCAGCCAATCCCAGAAAACTGGGCTGGGGAAGGAAATACAGTGGGGAGGTTTCTGAGCTGGTCTCCAGGGAACAGAGGGAACAATGGAAAGAGGAGGGGCAGAGGAAACTCTTTACCACCTGGTGTCTTGACCCCAGACGACAAAACCACAAAACCACTTGGACTTTGATCCCTTAGTGACTTTATTAAATGCACCCTGCCCTAGTAGACACCTTGCTGAGAGATAAAAAGACAGTGGTTAGGAGCACAAAATCTGTAGCCAAAATGCTAGGTTCACATTCTGGGTCTGCCATTCACTAACTTGTGACCTTGAGCAAGTCACTTAACTTCACCTCCATTTCCTCAACTAAAAAATAGAACTAAAAGTAATAACTACAGAATAGAGCAGTGGGTAGGACAAACACAAAGAATAGTGCTTGTGTTCTGAGTTAGTGAAATACAACGTTGGTTACCTTTACAACTGAGTACAATGGAGAACTACAGAGGAAGTGAAGCCAGGGTAGGACAGCAGCTATAGTCTAAAGCACAAATGCATTTAAGACAGAAACTTGTTCTAAAAACATGAATATGTGCCAGGAGATTTAACTATGGCAGTTGGGCTTACTATAGGCCAAGTTCAGGCTACCTCATTGGAACAAGATAATATAGTTTCAGAACAATGACACTTCTTCTCAGACCCTGAGAAAAAAATAATAAAGGAAAAAAATGTCCTACTCCATCTTTAAGAAAGTCAAATCATTTAAAACACACTAAGCACCTACTCTGTATAAAATATTCTGATGTTATTAGAGTTAACATGAAATAAGGGACTTGTACCCTGTCATTTAGGGACCTTATAATCCCATTGTGAAGTCTGGGTCAACACTAATAGTGATAAAAGTGTATGTTTCCTCTTCTTGAACAATAAGAATCTACATCATAGGGGCACCTGTGTGGCTCAGTGGGTTAAGCCTCTGCCTTCGGCTCAGGTCATGATCTCAGGGTCCTGGGATCGAGCCCCGCATTGGGCTCTCTGCTCAGCGGTGAGCCTGCTTCCCTCTCTCTCTGCCTGCCTCTCTGCCTACCTGTGATCTCTCTCTCTCTCTGTCAAATGAATAAAAATTAAAAAAAAAAAAAAAGAATCTACATCATAATTTTTCTCTTTGTCCAGAGCAAGTTTAAATTTTAATTTAGTGCCCAAATTCTATAGCAATTCACTTTTCCCGAAGGGCCCTTCTGGATTCAATTCTTCATTAAAAGTTTTAACAGTTTTTTAAAAATATATATTCTAATATTACAAACTACTCTGAATTGTTTTGGTAATCAGAGGGTCAAAAACATTAAAACATTATATATCAGAGTGAAATAGCAGTACAAGAGAAATGACCTATGAAGGCTCCCTGAGTTAAAGGGAACTTAGAAGTCAAGGAATCAACATTTCTCCCAGAGTAGTATCCTCCTGTAAGATCTCTGATGTATGCCCCCCAGCATTTCCTTGAGCACAGTTCCAGACCATTCTGTTGTCAGCCAGCAATGTTGGGAAACTCTTAGAGCAGAAATCCATTTCACATTAACCATCATTCCTAATGATCCTACTTCTGCCCTTGGAGTGACATAGAACAAGTCACATACCTCTTCTTCATTTGACAGCCCATGAGCTATTTGAAGATAGTGATCATGTCCTTCAGAAGTCTCCAAGCTAAACATTCCTAGCTGCTGTGTCCTTTCATCCTGAGGAGCAGAGCTCAGGCCTTCACTGTCTTGTGGTGGATGGACTCCAGTTTACAGATCCCTCTCAGAACACTGTACCACACATAGTGATACAAATATGACCAGGCACACACTCCCTGCAACATCAGATCACTCTCTGCCTATTAATATAGCCCCAGAGGTTGTACCAACTGTTTTAGCAGCTGTTCCTCACTTGGGACTTTTACATAGTTGACTTCACTCCACCATCTTGTTTCACATGAACTTTAGCCAAAGCAAGCCTATACCATGCAATAGATTTTTCAACCAAAAGTGTGGCCATTGTATTTATTGATGCTAAACCTCTACCTACTGGATGTAGCCTATAATTCCAGACAGATCATTTTTAATGTTTATATTGTCATCTATATACTAGAAATAGATTTCAGTCTATTTCTGTTGGCTATCTTTTCTAGCTTTCCGTCATCTGCAAATTTAATCAGCTTGCCTTCAGACTTCAAGATCAGTAATAAAATTCAGTGCAATCTCAAACTAGTCATTTCAGCTCTTTTGGCTCCAGTTTTCTCATCTGTAAAATAATAAAGGGGCAGGGAATGATTTCCTGGGTCCCAAGAAATTTGAATATGTCTTATACAAATCAAATGGCCAGCTGGTGAAAGACTGGGAAGGGGGAAAAAGATGGGGTGATCACTTTCACTCCAGGGTAACTTGCTCAAGTAAATTGTGAGAGTTAATTTAATGTGTCAACTTGACTGGTTCCTGGGATTTCCAGATATCTGGTAAAATATTATTTCTAGGTGTATTTGTGAGAGTGTTTCCAGAAGGGATTAGCATCTAAATCAGTCAACTGAGCAAAGATCTCCTCACCAGAGTGTATGGGTGTCATCTAATCTAAGACCCAGACAGAACAAAAAGGCAGAGGAAGAGCAAATTTTCTCTCTCTCTCCTTGAGCTGGGACGTCTATCCTTTCTTGCCCTCAGACATGAGAGTTCCTCAGACATGAGTTCTTGGGCCTTTGGACTTGAACGAATTACACAATGGGTTTTATGGTTATACAGCTTACAGATGGCAGATCATAGGACTGTTTGACCTCCATAACCCTGTGCGCCAATTTTTATAAGTATATACATACATATATACATATATTATATTATTCTTTTGGAAGAACTCTAAGACATAAATTTTGTGTTCAAATAGATGGATTTCATGTATTTGAAAGGTTTTGACTTTGAATTCTGAAAAAAACATGGTAGATACCTTCACTCCTAGACTTTCTACTTTTGCATAGCTCTAGTCTGTGAAAGAGAAAAGTTGCAAAAGATATAGATAATTGTCAATTTAATTGCAATAATTTCAGTTCCAAATTCTGTGTGGTTATCTAAAACTACCTTGGTGAAATATTAGTTGTATATTCCCTTTAGTGAAAACAGTGCTAAATGTTATGTTATATATTCAGAAATTTACTATAACATATCCCAATAAGAGAATTTACAGAAGATCAGTTACCACAGTGTACCCACTCCTGCCAATTTTGCAGCAGCAATTAGCCCTGTAGCCAAGAGCAAAAACCTTTCAGTATAATCTGGATTTACAAGGTAAATTTTTAAATAGTCAAAAATAGATCTCCCTTCCACCCTGCCACACCTAACTTCTTCTATAGAGGTATAACAAATGCTTAAAGGGCTTAGATGGGATATCTGGCTGGTTCGGTTGGTAGAGCATACAACTCTTGATCTCAGGGTCATGAGTTCAAGCCCCCATGTTGGGCATAAAGCTTATTTTAAATGAATGAATGAATGAATGGCTTAGAGATACTCCAGTCAGTGTTGTACCCACCTCCACTCTCCCCTACATGTCTTCCCTCTTTTGCTATCTTCTGCCAGGGAAGAAGGGATCCAGCATTAGGCCAGCTTTCCTTGCATTTCACCTTGGCAGATCATCAGTAACATCAAGCAGTCTTATCTCGCAACCTTGGAAAGTTCTATTACTCTTGCTGCTTTTCTTCAGAAATCCCCATCATCCAAGCCCAACCCTCTATGACAACATTATTAAATTCACCTAATCATCTGGTAAGTGCTGAACACTGAACTAAAATGCAAGAATCAGAGGGAAATCAAAGGCACCTTTTCTTTTTCTTTTTTAATATTTTATTTACTTATTTGTCAGAAACAGACAGAGAAAGCACAAGCAGGGGGAGCAGCAGGAAGAGGGAGAAGCAGTTTCCCCGCTGAGCAGGGAGCCCGATGCAGGACTCAGTCCTGGGACTCTGGGATCATGACCTGAGCTGAAGACAGACACTTAACCAACTGAGCCACCAAGGCATCCCAAAGGCAGCTTTTCTATAACAGGATGGAGCTTAAGCCACCACCAGAGTCAACAGTGAATAAGTTTCAAGTTCCAACATCACTGACATTACAAGAACTTGGAAAGCTTACCACTCTGTCTTAAATTTTTCCTCCCTAAAGTCTAGTGTTTTACAATTTCTTGCTTATAGAGTTGTGTTTTTTGTTGTTGTTGTTTGTTTTTTTTTTAAACTATGGAATGTTTCATGAATTTGTGGGTCATTCTTGCGCAGGGGCCATGCTACTTATAGAGCATTTTAAAATAATAAAGAACTATTGAGTTTTTTTGAATAAAATAAGCAAACAAAAAAAACAAAACAAAACAAAAAAAAACCTGAAAACAGCTAACTCCAATTTTCCAAAGGATTTATGAAATAATCAACTTCAATGCCAAATGCTAACTGCAGGCACACCAGACACTGGGAAATGTGTAAGTGGAATTTTATTGTGAATGCCTTGTGGAAGGGCCAGTGATTCAGAAATCCCCACTAGAGAAGAGCATTAGAAATTTTTTAAAATGTTTATACCTTACATTAGCATCCCCAAATCTAACAAAATATGTACAAGATCTATATAAGGAACACTATGAAGCTCTGATGAATGAAATCAAAGGAGAACTAATAAATGGAGAGATATTCCATGTTCATGGTTAAGAAGACTCAATACTGTCAAGATGTCAGTTCTTCCCAATTTGATCCACAGACTCAGTGTAATCTCAATCAAAGTCCTAGCAAGTTAATTTGTAGATATTGACACACTGATTTTAAAGTTTATTTGAAAAAGCAAAAGACCCAGAATAGCCAACACAATATTGATGGAGAACAAAGTCAAAAGATTGACACTACCTGATCTCAAGACTTACTATAAAGCTACAATAATCAAGCAGTATGGTATTGATGAAAGAAAAAACAAATAGATCAAAAGAACTAAGAGAGCCCAGATATAGACTCACATAAATATAGTTAACTGATCTGTATATATATATATATAGGAGTATATATAGTTATATAACTATATATATAGGAGTATATATAGTTATATAACTATATATATAGGAGTATATATAGTAATATATAGTTATATAACTATAACTGATATAGTTAACTGAACAAAGGAGCAAAGACAATACAATGAACAAAGTCTTTTCAAAAAACAGTGCTAGAACAACTGGATGTCCTCATGCAAAAGAAGAATCTAGACACAGACCTTATACCTTTCACAAAAATCAACTGAAAATAGATAGCAGAGCTAAATGTTAAGATGAAAAACTATAAAACTCCTAGAAGATAATATAAGAGAAAAACCTAGATGATCTTGAGTATGGTAGTAAGTTTTTAGATACAGCACCAAAGGTACAATCCATAAAAGAAATAATTGATACCTTAGAATTCATTAAAATTAAAAACTTCTAATTGCAAAAGAAAGTATCAAGAGAATGAGAAGGCAAGCCATGGACTGGAAGAAAACATTTGCAAAAGACACATCTGATAAAGAATTATCCAAGTGCACCTGGGTGGTTCAGTGATTAGGCGTCTGCCTTCAGCTCAGGTCATGATCCCAGGGTCCTGGGATAGAGCCTCACATCAGGCTCCCGGCTCAGTGGGAAGCCTCGTTTCCCTCTCCCACTCCCCTTGCTTGTGTTCCTGCTCTCGTTGTCTATCTCTGTGTCAAATAAATAAATAAAATCTTTAAAAAAATTATTATCCAAAATATACAAAGAACCCTTATAAAAAGGACTCAAATAAGTAAGAAAAGAAACAATTCAGTTTAAAAAAAAAAATGGACCATAGACCATAACAGACCCCTCTCAAAGAAGGTATTCAGATGAAAAATAAGCATATGAAAAGATGTTCCATATCATCATCACAGGGAAATGCAAATTAAAACAACAATGAGGGATGCCTGGATGGCTCAGTCAGTTAAGCATCTGCCTTCGGCTCAAGTCATGATCCCAGGGTCCTAGGATCCAGTCCCACCTTGGACTCCTCGCTCAGCAGGGAGCCTACTTCTCCCTCTGCCTGGCTGCTCTGCCTACCTGTGCACTCTCTGACAAATAAATAAAATCTTAAAATAAATAAATAAAAGGAGATGCCACTGTACACCTGTAAAAATGGCCAACATCTAGAACAGTGACAACATCAAATGCCAGCAAGGATGAGGAGCAACAGGAACTCTCATCTACTGTTAGTGGGAATGCAAAATGGTATACCCACTTCGAAAGAGAGTTTGGCATTCTTTTACAAAACTAAACATACTCTTAGCTTATGATCCAGCAATCATGTTCCTTGGTATTTACCCAAAGGTAAATTTATTTACAAAAACCTGTACATGGTTGTTTATAGCAGCTTTATTCACAGTTGGCAAAACTTAGAAGCCACCAAGATCTCCTTCAGTAGATGAGTGGATAAATAAAGTGTGGTACATTCAGACAATGGACTATTACTCAGTGCTAAAAAGAGATGAGCTATCAAGTCATGAAAAGACACGAAGGAATCTTAAATGCATATTACTAAGTGAAAGAAGCCAATCTGAAAAGGTTTTATACTATTTTATTCCAACTGTACAACATTCTGGAAAAGGTAAAACTATAGAGACAGTAATCACAATAAAAAGATCTGTGGTTGCCAGGGGTTAGGCGATAAACAAGCAGAGCTCAGAGGATTTTTAGAGCAATGAAAAATATGATACTTTAACGATTGATGCATATCATTATACATTTGTCCAAACCCATAAATGTGTAATACCAAGAATGAACTATAGGATAAATTATGTGGGCAACAATGATGTATCAATGTAGTTATAACAACTGTTATTAACATTGGTGGGGGATGTTGATGATGGATAGATAGGCTATGCATGTGTAGGGACAGGGAAATCTCTGTACCTTTCCCTCAATTTTAATATGAACCTAAAACTGCTCTAAATAAGTAAAGTCTTACAGTGCCTGGCTGGCTAAGACTGTTAGCCAGTTGGTGGAGCATGCAACTTTTGATCTTGAGGTTGTGAGTTCAAGTCCTGCATTAGATATACAGAAGACTTTATTAATTTTTCTAAAATTTATTTGAGAGATGGGGGGCCTGGGTGGCTCAGTCAGTTAAACATCTGCCTTCAGCTTGGGTCATGGTCCCAGGGTCCTGGGATCAAGCCCCACATCAGGCTCCCTGCTTAGCAGGGAGTCTTCTCCCTCTGTCTGCTGGTCCCCCTGCTTGTGCATGCTCTCTCTCTCTCTCTCTCTCTCTGACAAATAAATGAAATCTTAAAAAAATATATATTATTTGAGAAAGAGAAAGAGAGCATGAGAGAGCAAACACAAGCAGGGGGAAAGGGCAGGGGGAGAGGGAGAAGCAGGCTCCCTGCTAAGCAAAGAGCCCAACTTGGGGCTCAATCCCAGGACCCAGGATCATGACTGAGTTGAAAGCAGATACCTAACCAACTGAGTCACCTGGATGCCCCTAGAGATGATTTAAAAAAAAAATAAAATCTTTCATGACTTTAAAAAAAAATCTTTTTTTAAAAAAGTGAAGTCTTAATTAAAAGAAAAAAGCTCATACCTTTAATCCAGTATTTCCAGTATTTTAAATCAAATATTCACAAACATGGAAAAGATTTATGTAGAAAAATTTTTATTACAGTTATATGAAATCAATAAAAATGGGAAATAACTCAAATATTCCATAAGAAATTATGATACATTCATAAGCTGAAATATTGTGTAGTATTTAAAATAATGTTTTTATTTTTTTTTTAAGATTTTATTTATTTATTTGACACAGAGAGAGAGAGAGATCACAAGTAGGCAGAGAGGTAGGCAGAGAGAGAGGGAGAAGCAGACTCCCCACTGAGCAGAAAGCCTAATGCAGGCCTTGATCCCAGGACCCTAAGACTATGACCTGAGCCAAAGGCAGAGACTTAACCCACTGAGCCACCCAGGCACCCTAAAATAATGTTTTTAAAGAACTGTAATGGAGTGTAAAATTCTTACAAGGTTATTTTAAATGAAAAGCAGGATACAATTATACATATATGGTCTTTGTCTTAGTTCATTCTGGCTGCAATAACAGAATAACATAGACTGGGTGGCTTATTAACAACAGAAATTCATTTCTCATAGTTTCTCAGAGTTGGAGAGGTCCAAGATCCCCAAGGATCACCAAGTCCCATGTCTGGTGAAGATTCATAGACAGTAAGCATTCCTCTCCCTGAATCCTTACACGGCAAAAGGGGCAGAGAGCTCTCTGAAGTCTCTTTTACAAGGGCATTATTCCCATTCATGAGGACACAGTGTCCATGACCTAATCACTTCCCAGAGGTCCCACTTCCAAATACCATCATTTGGAGATTAGATTTCAACATATGAACTTGGCAGTGACACAAACATTCAGTTTATGGAAGTCTTAGTTTAATGATAACAAGGAAAAAGACTGGAGAGAGTTCCTGGGTGGCTCAGTCCATTAAGCATCTGCCTTCAG
Source organism: Enhydra lutris kenyoni (assembly GCF_002288905.1). Classification (NCBI taxonomy): domain Eukaryota; kingdom Metazoa; phylum Chordata; class Mammalia; order Carnivora; family Mustelidae; genus Enhydra; species Enhydra lutris. The sequence continues at coordinate 249,219 of NW_019154153.1, forward strand.
CTCAGGTCATGATCCTGGAGTCCCAGGATGGAGTTCTGCATTGGGCTTCCTGCTTAGCAGGGAGTTTGCTTCTCCCTCTGACCCTCCCCCATCTCATTATCTCTTTCTCACTCTCACTTTCTCAAATAAATAAACAAAATCTTTTAAAAAGACAGGACAAAAATAGGAATATTAATCATAGTTTTCTTTGGATGATAGGATTATGGATGATTTTTATTCCTTTATGTTTCTATATTTTTCAAGTTGTTTTTTTTTTTAAGATTTATTTATTTTAGAGAGAGAAAGAGAGAGAGCATGAGTGGGAGGGGCAGAGGGTGAGGGATAGAGAATCTCAAGCAGACTCCATGTTGAGCTTGGAGCACAATGCTGGGCTCAGTCTCAGGACCCTGAGATCACAATCTGAACCAAAACCAAGAGTTGGAAACTCAGCCAACTGTGCCACCCGAGTACCCCTCAAGTTTTCTAAAATAAACACCTTATTTCTTTTTATTTATTTTTATCAAATTTTATTTATTTATTTGACAGAGAGAGAGAGGGAGGGAGCACAAGTGGGTGGAGTGGGAGAGGGAGAAGCAGGCTTCCCACTGAGCTGAGAGCCAGATGCACGGCTAGATCCTAGGACCCTGGGATCATGACCTGAGCTAAAGGCAGACACTTAATGACTGAGCCACCCCGGCGCCCCGGCATCTTATTTCTTTTTAAAAACAATGGAAATAGGGGTGACTGGGTGGCTCAGTGGGTTAAAGCCTCTGCCTTCATCTCAGGTCATGATCCCAGGGTCCTGGCATTAAGCCTGCTTCCTCTCTCTGCCTGCCTCTCTGCCTACTTCAGATCTCTGTCTGTCAAATAAATAAATAAAATTTTTTTAAAAAATGGAAATAGATAAAAGTAGTAAATGAGAAGTAGAAGAAATTATCAGTGATTCTGGACATCCCGGGAAGTTTTCCTTAATGGGCCAAACCCTGATGGCCTCATGCCCTCCACTATCATGTCACACAGAACTGGGTGGCAATTCCAGTTTTACCACTTATCTACATGAATAGCCTAGCCTTGCACAAGCAAGTAACTTATTTTGTGGGCTTTTATGTTCTTAATTTATAAAAGTGATGTAAAATCTCATAGGTTGACAGGAGGATTAAATGAAATAACCCATGAAAAGCCCAGGAACATTGTCTGAACTCAGTAAAAATATATTCCCTCCCTTATTCTAGAAGTAGAGCAAAACACCTGCAGATATGTAGGTGGAACAGACATTGATGCAGAGTTCTGTAGTGGACGAAGGACGCAGGACATCAAGCAGGTACCACCTCTGCACTACAACCCTGATCTTCTCAATAGCCTGATCCTCAGATTAAAGACTACGGAAATGAGGGGAACATGTTAATGAGGCAGACAATGACATGATTAAGGGATAACCCTTGTGACAAGAGCCCTTTCTCCAAGTCATCAGGCAAGGGTCAGCCCTCTTCTGAGAGTGCTGGCTGGAGTCAATCTGCTTTTGACTACAGAGCCAAGATGGATATCATACTGAAGCCAATGATCCTTGAAGACAAAATAATCTCTAAGGCTTCTTTCCGCTCTGATTATAATGCTATAATTATAATAAGCAAATGCTGGTAGGAATTTATTCAAATCTATCCAGTCTTCCATCTTTAAGTGCTTGGCAGGTTTCTTTCAAGTTCCATGGGCCATGACAATCCAGGGGGCGTTGTTTGGGAGTGTGAAATAAAATCACTTTAAACTCCAGCAGCAGGAGCCCTTCTCAGAGTAAAGGAGAAAGGTCTAGGTCCTGAGCCCTTAAGAGGCTTCTGGCAACTGCACCCTTCCCCCAGGGAGTCACGCACTGATCTCCATTTAGCAGGATTCCCTAGGGCAGGGGGGCTTAAATTATGGCTGGAAATTCCAAGCCTTAAAATGCTAGTGTGTGTGTGTTGAGATGGCCATTGGGGAGCGGGGGAGGGAAAGAATCCCGAAGGAGGAAGGAGGGTTTGGTTTTGGTTTTGGTTGGAGGCTAAAAAACAGACATTCCAGACAGTACCATTCAGGAACTCCACTTCTCTCAGCTCCCTTGTGGGTCAGCACATCCCAGGAGAATCTATCACGTCATCACTCATCTGTTACCTTTTCCCCACTGCCTTCCCCAGCCACCATCAAGCCGCCCGCTCCTGGTCACCATAGCAACCGGGACGAGCCAGCATCCAGCTCTGCAGCACTGACTTCCCCAACCCCAGCTGAGATGCAGCAGTGAGGACAAGAAGCGAGAGGCAGACACCCAGGATCTAGGTTCTTCCTTGCTGCCCCGACTGTGAATCCCTGGACCCTGGGAGAGAGTTGCGGAAAAGGGACAAGGGGGAGAAACGGCTGTACCTTGGAGCCTCCCGGTGCCGACCTCCGGTGGGGGGTCCAGCGGGAAGGTGGAGTGGGCAGCACTGAAGGTGTGTGCAGCCATAGCCGCGGCATCTGTACACTGAGGACCAACCGACTCTGGAGAGAAAGCATCTGTTACCTATCGAGGAGATGCCCTTTGAAGCCCTAATCGGTGAGTACCATCAAGTTTTCCTTTGGGTGAACAATCTCTGAAATGACAAGGTTATATGTTTTGATTACTGCCTTTTAAAAAAAATCACATTTTTAAATTGCTTATGATTGGGAAGCATTTTCCCTTCTGACATCCTTGGGTTTCTGGGAATTGTTATTTCCTTCTCCCTTTAAATGCGCTACTCCCTTAGCCAGTGGGAGCTACACTCCAGTCTGTGTCCCCATTACCGCAGAACACCCCAATGGTGCAGATACCAAGCATCACAAATAAACACTCCAAAGGTTATCCGAGAAGCAGCAGGGCTCCGTTTCCCAGCACCTTCATCCCATTTGCTTTGCGTTCCTATCCAACAATCAAAGAAATAACGTCCGCAGGCAAACCAGTGCCATGCCAGATGTCAGAGGAATGCCAGGAAGTCCTTGTTCCTTTCTGGTGAGCTCAAGGAAATGAATCCATTACCTCAGCCCGAAGAAACAATTGTTACACGAGGAGAGAAACCCACTTCATGCCAGTAGAGGGCGCGAGCGCTTGTCTGCGCAGCTAAGTACACAACCCAAAGGCGACACAGGCGCGCGCGCACGCGTGTACCGGAGGCTGCGGAGGGATGCAGGGCACTCCTTCTCCTGGAGATTTTTAACAAAAGGATGGTCAAATTCGTTACTTCTTGGAAGCACAGGGAAGCGCCAGATGGCTTCTAGGGGACTGCATCTTGTTTTTAGAATTGAATGATTACGACTCCGTGGCAAAGTACTTTCTGTGTATTAAGTCCTTTCCTTGCCAGACTACCCTTCCCATTCCTCTCCACCCCTCCCTCGAAAAAAAGCTTTGTTATTGGCCTAGCACTGTGATCAACTACTTAGAGTTTTCATTGTTATTAAGATTCCTTTCAAGGGAAAGGTGAAATCTTGTTAAAAGGTAAACAGAAGGCAGAACAGTTGGGTCCTTGCAGCACTGTTGAGTGGTTCTCCGCCGGCTGCGTGTTGGAACACCTGGGGAACTTTTAAAAAAATACCGATTCCTGGGTCCCATCCCCAGAGATTCTAACTTAATTGGTCTGGGACACAGCCTAAGCTGTGGGCTTTTTAGAGGCTCCGAGGTGATGCTAATGAAGTAAGTTTGCAATCCACCATTCCAATTAATTAGGATGACATTTTTCCAGTTGAATTTGATAGTTAAACTAAGCCTCTCAAAGAAGCTACTGCTGTGGGGCACAGTATATAATTGTTGTGAATGCCTAGAAGCTACAAGCTAAGACAGATGGCGGGGATCTAACTGCCCAAAGGGCCCAGAATGAAGGTGATGTTTTAGATGTGGGTGGGAGCAAGCATCTCTCTTAGAATAGGTTCTGTCACTAAATGAGATGTTCTGATTTATATTCCAGGGCAAGGGGAGAAAGAGATGTGTGCCTTTGCAAGTCTGTAGGGTGAAAGCCATGGCTCCAGTAGATTTATAGGCTTTACGTCTATTGGTACTAACCAGGGTCACATGTGTAAATCTTCCACCCACTGCAAGGAGAATGGACTCAGAGGGAAGAGGAGGGGTTTAGAATGCAGTGGTCACTCTAAAAAAGGGAGAAACAATAATAAGATCACCTAAGAATTATAAAGTCTTACTCTTCTCAGGCTGAAAACTCTTCCAAAGGGCTTGAACTCCTCCTAAGCTTGAGGGGAATCTGAAAATCTTAGGTTCCCTGAAAATTCAGGCATCAGCTCTGCAAGTACCACTGCATACTGGAGGGCAAACCTTGCAGGAGGTTCTTCCAATGCTCACATGGTAATGTTATCTCATGAATATTCATAAGTTCTGTGAAGCAGGAGGGAGGCAGAAACTACACAGCAATACCTAAGGTCCTCAAGGAGATAAGGTAAGACCTCAAAACTCTGGACATGAGAAGTTCGAATTTTAAATACTCTATTAAGTATCATTTACCAGCCTGGAGTCAGAAATTCACCCATCATGGCTGTCTTTTGTTCCTGCTTTAATTTGGGTTAGAAAAACGGCTACAGCCTTCTTGAGGGATAGGTATGAAAGTACTATATCTTATGAAACCCTCAGCAAGCCTCATTCACCAAATAAAAAGGCAAGAGAACTCAGATTCTGTTTAAAGATCATACAAGCTACCTGATGTGGATCACAAAGCCTAATGTGCCAGGGCCACTGAGGGAGTAACTGAGAGGTCTTCCTGACCACAGAAACACCACACTGCTACACGGGATTATTTGTATGCCTGCATTCTCAGGCTCTGCCCTCCACAAGTCCTTCCCTAATACCTCTCTCCAAGCAACCCAAGACAGTTGTAACCACCTCCATCCTGCCCTTTAGGCATTGTTTTCCTAGTCTGTGCATAGCCACACACACAACACTATTTTGTTCCCTCTTGGAGTCCCCCTGGCCCCCCCCCCCCCCCGCCCCGAGACAATGCTTTCCCTTACCCACCATGGGCCTCCCCCAGGCTTCCTCCAGCATTCACTTGGCAAGTCAGGCCATAGGCAGGCTTAACCTTGCCTGCTCTTAGCTCTCTCAGCTGAACTGGAGCTACTTTCAACTAATTCCACATAAGGGACGGCTCCCAGTGGCTTATGCTACCTCAAACCCAAGGCCCTCCCCCAACAGACCACCTCAGAGCTGATTCTAGAAGACCTTTTTATCCCAGGTGTGTCGATACAAGAATGTGAGTGAGAGTCACAACTTCTGTTCCGCCTACACTGTACTGCTCTTTTGAGATTGAACAAAACCTTTAATAAAGTATTTTGAATACTACAAAACAAACCTTTGGAACTTAAAAAAAAAGCACACACTAGAATTCTATGCATAGCTATATACTGTTGGATTCCATTTACATGACATTCTGGAAAAGACACACAAAAAAACAAATTTAGCAATTACCAGGAACTGGAGGTGTGGGGGAGAAGTTGACTACAAAGGGGAACAAGGAGAGTTTGAGGATAATAGAGCTATTTTACAGTGGCATATATTTGTTAAAAGCCAGAACCTTACACTAAAAAGAGTACATTTTTAATATGTAAATTACATCTCCATAAACCTGACGGGGGTGGGGGAGGAACTCCTTGGATAAATTCAGGGTCCATAAAAAGAAATTCACTCACTTGAGGAAGTAAATGAGCAAACAAACACATAGATATGTGTTTATTTTGACAGCAATCAAAAGTGCAAATTATAACACTGTGCTACTCTTTTATTTTTTGCTAATGATTAACAAATTTTAAAAACTGGGGCACCTGGGTGGCTCAGTTGGTTAAAGGTCTACCTTCAGCTCTGGTCATCATCCTGGAGTCCCTTAATCTCCCTGCTCAGCCTGTAGTCTGCTTCTCCCTCTCCCTCTGTTCCTCCTCCCCACTCATGTGTGCTCTCGCTCTCTCTCTCTCTCTCTGGCTCCTCTCAAATAAATAAATATACAATCTTAAAAAAAAAAACAATAACATAATGCCATTGAGGGGGCAATAAGATTGCATTGCTTATTGTGTGTTGCAGTGTAAATTGGTAAAATTAGGGGGGGGCGATGGAAGATGATAATATATAGGAAAAGTTCTAAAAGTACTATATCCTGGAATTTTTCTCAAAACAGTTTTTTTTTTAAATATTTTATTTATTTATTTGATAGACAGAGATCACAAGCAGGCAGAGAGGCAGGCAGAGAGAGAGAGGGGAAAGCAGGATCCCCGCTGAGCAGAGAGCCCGATACCAGGCTTGATCCCAGGACCCTGGGACCATGACCTGAGCGAAGGCAGAGGCTTTAACCCACTGAGCCACCCAGGTGCCCCTCTCAAAACAGTTTTTAAATCAATATTTTTAAAATTCCAAATGCATGAAAGATATCCTCTAGTGTGCTACCTTAATAAAAAAAAATAGAAATAGCTGAAATGTCCAACATTGGAGGAATAGTGAAAAAATTCATGGTACATCAACACAATAGAATATTTTGCCTTCATAACAAAAGCTTAAATCCGGAGACAAGTAGAAAGAAACATGGAAGAGATTTATGATTAAATGGATGTCAAAATATAAAATAGCAAGCATTCCGTGTTTGTAGCTTTTTTTTTTTTTTTTTTTTTTAGATTTTATTTATTTGGCAGAGAGTGACAGCAAGAGAGGGAACACAAGCAGAGAGAGTGGAAGAGGGAGAAGCAGGCTTCCCACAGAGCAGGGAGGCCAATGCAGTGCTCGAGCCCACCTGGGATCATGACCTGAGCCGAAGGCAAACACCCAATAACTGAGCCACCCAGGCGTCCCTCATGTTTGTAATTTAAAATAACTGTGTGTACCTAGAAGCCAAAAATCCTCATGTGCGAGTTACTGTGCTAAACTGATGTACTATAGATGATTTTTAAGTTTTAAAAATTCATTATTCATTTGCTGTTATACATTGCCATTTCATTAATAAAGAACTCTCAAGGGGTGCCTGGGTGGCTCAGTGGGTTAAAGCCTCTGCCTTTGGTTCAGGTCATGATCCCAGGGTTCTGGGATCAAGCCCCTAATCGAATGGAGCTCTCTGCTCAGCAGGGAGCCTGCTTCCCTTCCTCCCTCTCTGCCCGCCTCTCTGCCTACTTGTGATCTCTGTCTGTCAAATAAATAAATAAAAGCTTAAAAAAAAAAAAAAAGAATTCTCAAACCTTCAAGATAGAAAGAAGTACATGTGGAGGAGAAAAGAAATCCCAGAAATTATAATATTACAATGTAGAATGTTGTTTTCTTGGCCCTAGAAACCAGAGAAATAATGAGAGTCACAATTATGTTGAATAAGTTCAAGCTGTATGGATTTTTGTTCATTCTTGTTATGAGCTAATGTCAGTTTTGGTAAATTCCTTGCTTATGGCAAGCAGTTTGTCAATATCTGATAATTGACTGAATAATTAGGTCTTTTAGTTGTGTTTTTCACCATCTCAAACCTAGAAAAACCTGAATTTATCTCTGAAGAAGCATCAGAAATCTTAGTACAAATAACACTTTCTCCTTATCTATATATCGTGAGAGGACTTTAATTTTTCCAGCATAGTGAACGCCATCTTTGGGCTCCCCTGCCATTAAAACAATTATAAGATCACTTTAAGGAATGTCTGGTTGGCTTAGTTGGTAGAGCATGCAAGTCTTGATCTTGGGGTTGTGAGTTCGAGCCCCATATTGGGTGTAGAGATTACTTAAAATTTTTAAAAAAGAATTATAAGCTAATTTTAAGTAGGTCACAGCTCTGAAGAGAAAGACAAGGTGTAGCATGGATAGAAATCTGGAGAAATTTTCTTAGAAACTTGCCTAATGTAGCTGTTTAAATGATGGGGCTGTTTTATTTCAGGTGAGAAGGAGAGTGGGGGCAAAAAGAAAACCAACAACTTAGAAAACCTGCTTTTTTGGGGCGCCTGGGTGGCTCAGTTGGTTGTGTCTGCCTTTGGCTCGTTGTGATCCCGGGGTCTTGGGATGGAGTCCTTCATCGGGCTCCCGGCTCCATTGGGAGTCTGCTATTCCCTTTCCCTCTGCCCCTCCCCCTGCTCATGGTTTTATATGTGCACTCTCTCTCTGGCTCTCTCTCTCTCTCTCAAATACATAAAATCTTTAAAAAGAAAGAAAGAAAGAAAAAAGAAAAGAAGGAAGGAAAGAAGGAAGGAAGGAAGGAAGGAAGGAAGGAAGGAAGGAAGGAAGGAAGGAACCCCTGGCCCCCCCCCCCCCCCGCCCCGAGACAATGCTTTCCCTTACCCACCATGGGCCTCCCCCAGGCTTCCTCCAGCATTCACTTGGCAAGTCAGGCCATAGGCAGGCTTAACCTTGCCTGCTCTTAGCTCTCTCAGCTGAACTGGAGCTACTTTCAACTAATTCCACATAAGGGACGGCTCCCAGTGGCTTATGCTACCTCAAACCCAAGGCCCTCCCCCAACAGACCACCTCAGAGCTGATTCTAGAAGACCTTTTTATCCCAGGTGTGTCGATACAAGAATGTGAGTGAGAGTCACAACTTCTGTTCCGCCTACACTGTACTGCTCTTTTGAGATTGAACAAAACCTTTAATAAAGTATTTTGAATACTACAAAACAAACCTTTGGAACTTAAAAAAAAAGCACACACTAGAATTCTATGCATAGCTATATACTGTTGGATTCCATTTACATGACATTCTGGAAAAGACACACAAAAAAACAAATTTAGCAATTACCAGGAACTGGAGGTGTGGGGGAGAAGTTGACTACAAAGGGGAACAAGGAGAGTTTGAGGATAATAGAGCTATTTTACAGTGGCATATATTTGTTAAAAGCCAGAACCTTACACTAAAAAGAGTACATTTTTAATATGTAAATTACATCTCCATAAACCTGACGGGGGTGGGGGAGGAACTCCTTGGATAAATTCAGGGTCCATAAAAAGAAATTCACTCACTTGAGGAAGTAAATGAGCAAACAAACACATAGATATGTGTTTATTTTGACAGCAATCAAAAGTGCAAATTATAACACTGTGCTACTCTTTTATTTTTTGCTAATGATTAACAAATTTTAAAAACTGGGGCACCTGGGTGGCTCAGTTGGTTAAAGGTCTACCTTCAGCTCTGGTCATCATCCTGGAGTCCCTTAATCTCCCTGCTCAGCCTGTAGTCTGCTTCTCCCTCTCCCTCTGTTCCTCCTCCCCACTCATGTGTGCTCTCGCTCTCTCTCTCTCTCTCTGGCTCCTCTCAAATAAATAAATATACAATCTTAAAAAAAAAAACAATAACATAATGCCATTGAGGGGGCAATAAGATTGCATTGCTTATTGTGTGTTGCAGTGTAAATTGGTAAAATTAGGGGGGGGCGATGGAAGATGATAATATATAGGAAAAGTTCTAAAAGTACTATATCCTGGAATTTTTCTCAAAACAGTTTTTTTTTTAAATATTTTATTTATTTATTTGATAGACAGAGATCACAAGCAGGCAGAGAGGCAGGCAGAGAGAGAGAGGGGAAAGCAGGATCCCCGCTGAGCAGAGAGCCCGATACCAGGCTTGATCCCAGGACCCTGGGACCATGACCTGAGCGAAGGCAGAGGCTTTAACCCACTGAGCCACCCAGGTGCCCCTCTCAAAACAGTTTTTAAATCAATATTTTTAAAATTCCAAATGCATGAAAGATATCCTCTAGTGTGCTACCTTAATAAAAAAAAATAGAAATAGCTGAAATGTCCAACATTGGAGGAATAGTGAAAAAATTCATGGTACATCAACACAATAGAATATTTTGCCTTCATAACAAAAGCTTAAATCCGGAGACAAGTAGAAAGAAACATGGAAGAGATTTATGATTAAATGGATGTCAAAATATAAAATAGCAAGCATTCCGTGTTTGTAGCTTTTTTTTTTTTTTTTTTTTAGATTTTATTTATTTGGCAGAGAGTGACAGCAAGAGAGGGAACACAAGCAGAGAGAGTGGAAGAGGGAGAAGCAGGCTTCCCACAGAGCAGGGAGGCCAATGCAGTGCTCGAGCCCACCTGGGATCATGACCTGAGCCGAAGGCAAACACCCAATAACTGAGCCACCCAGGCGTCCCTCATGTTTGTAATTTAAAATAACTGTGTGTACCTAGAAGCCAAAAATCCTCATGTGCGAGTTACTGTGCTAAACTGATGTACTATAGATGATTTTTAAGTTTTAAAAATTCATTATTCATTTGCTGTTATACATTGCCATTTCATTAATAAAGAACTCTCAAGGGGTGCCTGGGTGGCTCAGTGGGTTAAAGCCTCTGCCTTTGGTTCAGGTCATGATCCCAGGGTTCTGGGATCAAGCCCCTAATCGAATGGAGCTCTCTGCTCAGCAGGGAGCCTGCTTCCCTTCCTCCCTCTCTGCCCGCCTCTCTGCCTACTTGTGATCTCTGTCTGTCAAATAAATAAATAAAAGCTTAAAAAAAAAAAAAAAGAATTCTCAAACCTTCAAGATAGAAAGAAGTACATGTGGAGGAGAAAAGAAATCCCAGAAATTATAATATTACAATGTAGAATGTTGTTTTCTTGGCCCTAGAAACCAGAGAAATAATGAGAGTCACAATTATGTTGAATAAGTTCAAGCTGTATGGATTTTTGTTCATTCTTGTTATGAGCTAATGTCAGTTTTGGTAAATTCCTTGCTTATGGCAAGCAGTTTGTCAATATCTGATAATTGACTGAATAATTAGGTCTTTTAGTTGTGTTTTTCACCATCTCAAACCTAGAAAAACCTGAATTTATCTCTGAAGAAGCATCAGAAATCTTAGTACAAATAACACTTTCTCCTTATCTATATATCGTGAGAGGACTTTAATTTTTCCAGCATAGTGAACGCCATCTTTGGGCTCCCCTGCCATTAAAACAATTATAAGATCACTTTAAGGAATGTCTGGTTGGCTTAGTTGGTAGAGCATGCAAGTCTTGATCTTGGGGTTGTGAGTTCGAGCCCCATATTGGGTGTAGAGATTACTTAAAATTTTTAAAAAAGAATTATAAGCTAATTTTAAGTAGGTCACAGCTCTGAAGAGAAAGACAAGGTGTAGCATGGATAGAAATCTGGAGAAATTTTCTTAGAAACTTGCCTAATGTAGCTGTTTAAATGATGGGGCTGTTTTATTTCAGGTGAGAAGGAGAGTGGGGGCAAAAAGAAAACCAACAACTTAGAAAACCTGCTTTTTTGGGGCGCCTGGGTGGCTCAGTTGGTTGTGTCTGCCTTTGGCTCGTTGTGATCCCGGGGTCTTGGGATGGAGTCCTTCATCGGGCTCCCGGCTCCATTGGGAGTCTGCTATTCCCTTTCCCTCTGCCCCTCCCCCTGCTCATGGTTTTATATGTGCACTCTCTCTCTGGCTCTCTCTCTCTCTCTCAAATACATAAAATCTTTAAAAAGAAAGAAAGAAAGAAAAAAGAAAAGAAGGAAGGAAAGAAGGAAGGAAGGAAGGAAGGAAGGAAGGAAGGAAGGAAGGAAGGAAGGAAAAAGAAAACCTGCTCTTTCTCTTCTAGGCTCTAGCACCTTCAGACCAAATGGCCTAGTGTATCATTTCTGCCTCCCCACCTTAACCTTTGGTTTGCTGTGTAACCTAAAGATAGACATTTAGTGTCTCTGTGCCTCATTTCCATATCCTTAAGAGGAATGAAAATTTTTGTCTCTTCTTTTTCCAAAGGCAGGTTGGGTGGAAGATTGTATGCATATTTATGTACCCCCTCTGCTCTTTTTCCTAAGGGTGTCTGCATTTTCTGATAGGCCTTCCACAGACAGGACATCAGGACACAGGTGGAGGACAGAGATATGAGGGAAACCTCCATAAACAAAACTGTGTGTGTGTGTGTGTGTGTGTGTGTGTGTGTGTGTGTGTGTGAAAGAGAGCGAAGGACGGAGGGAGAGAGAAATTGTACTTGAATCAAGTCAGAAGCAATAATCTTTGGACTAAAAAAAGAATTGATTTGTTGAACTAACCCTACAGAGATAATAATTTTCATTTTTAGGGAAAGAAAATTAATATGTATTAAGCACATACTCCAGGCCACTGCCTTTGTGTACATTATTTTCATCAACCCTCAACAACTCTGTGAAATAAGCGTTATTTTCCCCATTTTTCTGATTTAGAGGGAATTACTGCAATTTGGAGACATTAATGTAACCAGGGTTTTATGCAGAAAAGTGGGGATTTGAGCTCATTTTGCTCTCAGGACAAAACCTGCTTTATTATGCCTCCATGTCAGACAGACTTGGGCTAAGATTCTGACTGTAGGTGGCATTCATTAGCTGTGTAACCTTGGGCAAGTTTTTTAACATCTCTGAAGTTCAATTACCTTGTATTAAAATAGGGATAATAATGACACAAAACTAGGTTCTTAAGAAGGTTATCTCATACCTTTGGGGGTTTTTTGTGGTTGCAAACAACAGAGATAGACTTTAGGGCTAACTTTGGGGAGCGGTGGAAGAAATTTATTGGAAGAAGATGAATTAGCTAACATAAATGAATGAAAAGTATACTACCAGATCTTGCCAAGGATGAGGACCAGGGCTGCTAAGGGGATCTAGAGAGTAGAGAGAGAACCAGTTTCCTTCTTCAGGATATTCACAACGGGATGTAACAGCTTAGGTCATTTTCAGTTCTTGTGTCTTTCTGCATAACACTGAAATTCTAAGAAGAGAAGTCAGCCTGGCCTTGGCTGGGCTGTGTGCTGTCTACCTCACAGGTGAACAAGATGCCTTGGCTGACATGCCCACAGGCCTGCATGCAGCAGGGAAAGGAAGTTCCCACAGAAGATGTAGGTGCTGTTCCCCAAGAGAGGGCCTGGGTGCTGAGTAGGCACAAGTCGGTGATACCCACCACGGAACTGATCCAGGACCTGGCACAGAGGAACAGCTCTGTGCAGGCTTGCTTCTGGTGTTCTCACATCACTTTCTGTAAGATAGCAGTTCCAGATCAGCAAATTGTGGTTTAACAGTACATCCTGAAATCTACTTCAGTGTTTTCCATATGTGTGCTATGTTATGGCACATGTAGAAGATGGTATTTGACCAGTACCCTGGGGTGAACTGACAAGGTACTCCTGCAGGAAGAGGCTAGATGGAAGGCTCTGGCCATTGCGGGTCCTACCAGGCAGCCCGGAGAGCTGAGGGCATCACAGTGTGGCACCCATCAGTGACACACTGGTAACAAAGCTTAAGCTTATATAGTAGGGCTTTCAAACTACCTGCCATTACCTAGTCTCAACTCAGCTTGCACCACCTTTCCTCCTCCCAATTTTATTTTTGAAGATTTTATTTATTAATTTGAGAGAGAGAACGAGAGCATGAGAGAGCATGAGAAGGGGGAGGTCAGAGGGCAGAGGGAAGAGCAGACTCCTCACCGAGCAGGGAACCCCAAGCAGGGCTTGATCCCAGGACTCCAGGATCAAGACCTGAGCTGGGGGCAGTCACCCAGGCGCCCCTCTTCCTCCCAAATTTCTCATGAGGCTTCCCAGTAGGCAGGCAGGAGTTGAAGTCAATAGTGGTGACCCAGAGCCATCTTCTGTCCCCACTCCTTCCTTAGGGCTTTCACTGTCAGGAATTCAAGATTTGCAGAAAATCAAAGTAACTTCTCTTCTAGATAAGGTTTAGGGATATCTGGCCTAAGGGGCCTAAACTATCTTAGAGATTTTATTTTGCTGAAGCCAATGATTTTGCCATGATATACTCTCTGAGGGACTGCGCTGAGGCACGCTGCAGCTCTTGTTGAAGCAAATAGGCTGGGTTTCCAAGCAGGACAAGACATTGGCCGTACAAAAGACGGCCACGATTGTGGAGGCAGCCAGAGCACGCAAAGACTGTGTAAAGTTGAAAACATGTGGATGCCCTACTCATTCCTTTTTCTCTTTTTTTTGGGGGGGGGGCTATTTGAGGAGGAGGCTGTTGAGGAGGAGGAGGCTGTTGTTTTTATTTTTTCTCATTACAAAAGTATGTTCCATAGTCCATTCTTTCCCAAAATGAAAAAGCACAAATAAGCAAAAAGAAGAGAATCTCATACCCTACCCATCCCTTACTTCACTTAGATGTTAACATGTTAATATTTATCCTTTCAAATTAGATATCTATAGATAAAGATATCTATATATCTATCTATATAGATAGATATATACACAGAGATATCTATATATAGATATCTGTGTGTGTGTGTGTGTGTGTAGACATATATATAATTTTTGGTAAATTTTTCTTAGATGTGGCTGCATATGAAGAAATCAGTCCAGAAAAATCCTGTTAGCAATATTTGCCATGTTTCTAGAGACTTTCAAGAACTTGGTCTGAGTTGGATTAGAGAAGAGCCTTCTTGCACTGGGACTCTAGGAAACTCTATTTTGATGATGATTATAATGTGGTAACCATAGATGTTATTTTGCAGCAACTTTAGTGATTAGAGATTTCTTCTATAGACTATACTGGTTTCAGTTTGCTTACACGTAGATAGAATTTCTGACCACAGAACGTACGTACCAATGAGTTGAGGCAAACACTTCTTAATTTTTTGACATTGTATTATGGAAAATTGATGCAAAAATAGATTTGCAATTTTTCAAGTTGTGTTTAAGCTTTTTCCTAGCATGGTGAAACTTGCAAATCTGGAGTTAGTTATATTTAATTTGTTAAAAGATTTCTAACTTTTTTTTTTTTTTTAAAAGATTTTATTTATTTATTTGAGAGAGAGACAGTGAGAGAGAGCATGAGTGAGGAGAAGGTCAGAGAGAGAAGCAGACTCCCCGCGGAGCCGGGAGCCCGACGCGGGACTCGATCCCGGGGCTCCAGGATCATGACCTGAGCTGAAGGCAGTCGTCCAACCAACTGAGCCACCCAGGCGTCCCAAAAGATTTCTAACTTTTTAAAACCCCACTATGAAATGTTAGCCTAGGGATAAACCCCAGAACTGAGGATGTATTCCAGTTCTTGGACATCCCGATCTATGATTCCCTTTTCTCCAGAAGACTGGGTTATTTCAAACCAGTCTTTGGTATAGAAGAGGAGAGGACAAGGGCATTAAGTTTTTCATCTCATGTCTTCATAGGTCTATATGACAATGCATGTAGCCCAGGAATCAAAATTGTACCAAACCAGCCTCTTTTTCCCTCTTGACTCTCTTATCCTATAGAGAGAGAAGAGAGCATTCTGAGTCTGTCCGGCATCCTAGGAGACTTTACGCTACACATAGCTTGGGATTTCCCTGGAGATAGCTTCAAGGTAAATACCTCCTGGAGTCATGATGAACTGAACTAGCAGTGGTAATGGATGTGATATTTGGACTACAGAATCTCTCCACAACTAGTGTTTTAGTCGGCATTTTTTGCATTGCCAGTGACAGAAAGCTAACAAAATCTGATTTACGTTTAAAAAAGTGGGGGGGAGTATTTACTGTTTCATATAACTGGCTTCCCATGAAACTTGATTCAAGGCTCACATACGTGACCAAATCCAACTTTGCTTCTCTCCATTTCTCAACTCCACTCCTTCAGGCTTTCTCCTCCTGCAGGCAAAGTCTACCTCATGGCCCCATATGGCTGCCAGCAGCTTCCAGTGCTACCTGTATCCCACTTCAAGTCCAGAGAAGGGTTGTGATTAATTCCAGCCAAACTACACTGAAAATGGGGAGAGGTAAATTCTTCCATGAGAGATTAGGCTGTTGATGGCTGGAGAAAAAGACTTATGTAGAGGCAACCACAAAACAGAAAGCTAAAGGACATGAAAGCTAAGCAGGAGCTGAGAGTCACGTTGAGTGGACTGGTGAACCACTCCGTACTGGAGGATGGGCTGCCATCTTGGCCTGTCTTGGATTTATCCCCATCACAGAATTGGGTCTTATTGAAGAAGCACAAACTGATTTTAATATTAGCCTGTACTAATTGGTGACTGATACATTTTACAGCTGAAAAAATTTCTATGCATGGATTTGTCACCCATTTCAAAGTTATAGTGTATAGATTTATGTGTTGTTTTGAGCCATCTGTTCCACTACCTTTTTTATTGTTTCAGGTAAAATGACACTGAGTTTATCTGAGCTCCGATCATTTGAACAAATTCTACTCTGATTTTTCTATCATTTTTCAGGGGTTTGGGAGAAGGGTGGTTAAATGGAGGAAAAGGGAAACACTCATTTTCCTGTTTAATTTCAGGGCACTTGGGAGGAAAAATATATATTCACCACTTTTTTTTTTAAGATTTTATATTTATTTATCTGACAGACAGAGATCACAAGTAGGCAGAGAGGCAGGCAAAGAGAGAGGAAGGGAAGCAGGCTCCCTGCCGAGCAGAGAGCTCCATTCCATTTGGGGCTTGATCCCAGAACCCTGGGATCATGACCTGAGCCGAAGGCAGAGGCTTCAACCCACTGAGCCACCCAGGCGCCCCTATATTTACCACTTTGATAGGTAAAAATACACTATAATAATTGAAACAACGAGATGTTCTTCATCTGTTCAATTGCCAAGGATTACAAAAGAAGAGAAATGCCCAGGATTGGTGAGGGTTCAGAGAAATCAGTCAGCCCCTTCATAGCTTGCTGGTGGGAAAGTAACTGGTGTAAACTTCCTGAAAGACAACTTGCCAATATATATGGAATATTTTAAAATGTGCATGACCTTTGACCAAGGAATTGTGTTTCTAGAAATACTAGGAAATAATCATAGCATATATAAACATTTATATATGTGGATAATCTTTGAAGTTACATATATAATGGAAAATTGGAAATAATCTTTATGACTAAAAAGAAAATCTTGGTTAAATAACTTAAAGTATACCCATTTAAAGTGCAGTCACTTAAAGTCATGTATTAGAATAATATTTATTGGAATGGGAAAATTCCTAGTCTATTGTTATGGAGAAAGTAGACTGTAGAGCAGTTTGATTAAATTTTGTTTAAAAGATACATACAAAAAAGACATGCACACATACACAAAGAAAATACAGGAAAAATACATGGAAATAGTAACAGAGATAAGCTGTTAAGGGTAATGAGTAATTTTAATTTTTTGTAAGTCTCTGTATTAAAAGTTTTTGAACAATGAACATGTATTACTTTTGAAATCAGAATTTTTTTTTTTCTTAAAAGTAAGACAGAATTTTAAAAAAAGTAAGACAGAATACACCATAATTCTTTGGCCAAATCATGGGTTGATATTATCCCCCCTACTGTTTGGTACATGTCCTGTTATTTCTGGGTACCCTCCATTTTTCCACCTTCCTCCCCAATACAGATGCCATCTCCCCCACTCTACCCTCTCCCAGAAGCCTGCCCAGTGCTCTTCATCCTACTCTAAAGGACATACTTTTTTTTTTTTTTTAAAGATTTTATTTATTTATTTGACAGACACGAGTAGGCAGAGAGGCAGGCAGAGAGGCAGGCAGAGAGAGAGGAGGAAGCAGGCTCCCCGCCGAGCAGAGAGCCCGATGCGGGGCTCGATTCCAGGACCCTGGGATCATGACCTGAGCCGAAGGCAGAGGCTTTAACCCACTGAGCCACCCAGGCGCCCCAAGGACATGCTTTCTGACATGAGCTTGTAGTCAGCCTGGGAATGGAGTCCTGTCACAGACTTTGAGCTGACCCATTCCTCACCAAATAAATTTGATGTTTATCACCCTCTCCACTTGGAGAGTACAGCTTCATTTGCGATCAGTCAGGACAACCCCACACAACCTGACAGTCCTTTGCTCATGGTAGGTGCCCACTAAATGTTAGAGTGCATAAAGGAAACACTTAGATAAACAGAGGCTTTTTTAAAAAAGATTTTATTTATTTATTTGACAGAGATCACAATTAGGCAGAGAGGCAGGCAGAGAGAGGAGGGAAGCAGGCTCCCCGATGCGGGGCTCGATCCCAGGACCCTGAGATCATGACCTGAGCCGAAGGCAGAGGCTTAACCCACTGAGCCACCCAGGTGCCCCTAAATAGAGACATTTTTGAGCTCTCTGGGGATAAGACAAGACAGGAGAGCAGTGGGAGTGAAAATTAACTGGACTGACTAGTCCTGGGCCAGGCAGAGATCGAAACAGAAATATTGCCTTCAGAATTACCAGGCTTAGTCTTCTTAATGACATTAAAAGTTTATTGGCTCCCACATCATTTTGCCAGGTTGTCCAGCCCTGTGAGGATTTCTGCAGTTTAAAAAGAATGAGATCATTAGCCCAGCTTACATTTTCAGGGCTGTGTTTACAAGTGTCAGCGGAGCAGGGTACTTTAACTAAACAGCAACTAGGAAACTTCCCAGAATCTGTGAGCAGCAGCAGCCCTGCACATAGAAATCCCTTCCTCCTGGGCACAGGGCTGATTGTATCTCCCGGTACTTCAGGCAGTGGTGGGGGTTGCGGGCAGTTTTTGTTGCCCTTTGCTACTGAGTTTGCCAGGTGTGTCAAAGGCATAATCTCAGAGACAGAATATAAACACGACAGTAGAGAGAAAAGCTTAGTGCCTCTCACTCCTTATAGAAGCCTTCCTTGACTTGTTTTCCGCCCACTGTCAGCACTGGTGCCCTTCTCCCTGGATTCCATGCTGGGGGTGGGGTGTTTGCTGTTATTTGTTCCCATGTTGCTTATAATTGCTCTCTACTGGTTATATGTGAAAAGATTGTGTTCACCCAGGGAGCAGGGATTTCAGTGGGGAGAAAATGACAACTTGGAAAACCATACTTCATTATTGAACACTTTTGTTACCATAGTTAAACTGGTCAGCATTTCTGAGCTGTAGTTTTTTTCTCACTGCAGACAAACTGCTCGTAACCTTTCTGACATGGTTATTTTGAGGCTGAAATGGTATTATAGGTATAGACATGTAAAAAATTATATAAGTGTATGACATTATCTTTTGAATTTCCATGCTGTAGCTTCTTAAGAAATAGGAGATAGTGGGGTACCTTGGGGGCTCAGTGGGTTGAGCCTCTGCCTTTGGCTCGGGTCGTGATCTCAGGGTCCTGGGATCGAGCCCCACATCGGGCTCTCTGCTCAGCGGGGAGCCTGCTTCCTCCTCTCTCTCTGCCTGCGTCTCTGCCTGCTTGTGATCTCTGTCTGTCAAATAAATAAAATCTTAAAAAAAAAAAAAAGAAATAGGAGATAGTATTGCACTATGGGTTTGTGAAGGTAGAAATGACAGACCTCAACTATGTGTTCTTGGGCAAATCAGCTTCTCTAAGGCTCATTTTCTCTCCATAAAACAGGAATAATAATAGCACTTCATAGAGTTCATGTGATGGTGAAATGAAATGATACATACGGAGCATTTCCCAATAGTACTTAGCACATACTAAGCATTTAATGAATGTAAGCAGCTGCTGCTGCTGTAAATGAATGAGAGAGGAAACTATATTAATCAAAATTGCATACTGGGGCAGAAACTCAGGGTTATGGTGGCACTGAGTAGAAATGGGAGCTCTATAAATTCACAGCTTCTGTTAATCAACCTGGGGAGAAACTAGACTTTCTAGAACTCACTGAATAATAGTTGGAAGATGAGTTGGGAGTGGGGTGGGGCCTAGAGAGTGGAGCTATTAGAAAAGTATCCCTAACACCTCATATAATTTGGAAGAAGGTTGAGTGGATGTAGGGTGAGCAGATGATGGAAGATTGAAAAGTTCTGAAAAATAAAGGTGGAGTTGGTCTGAAGTTTGGTGGCCAAAATTTTGGTCTAGCTGCTGGTATAAAGCTCTAAAATTGAGCAAAGTAGGCCCCCCAAGGGTTGTTTTCAAGTCTCGAATTTGATGTGTAGTGTGACTAAAAGCATAATTGGCCATGAATAGTTGAATGGTATGCCAGACACTTCAGATAGTGCTTCAGCCTCTCTAATGAGGACTGCCCAGTGAGCTGTGTTGCTAAAAGTATGGATTCTGGACGCTTCAACAGGTGTAGTAATTACGAATTGAAACTTTTATATGTGGAGGAAGAGAGAAGGAAGAAGAAAAGGTGAATCTTGTAAGAGTAGAAATTATGAGATATTTGTAGCGGGGAGTAGAGAGTTGGGGGTGTTCACCACACATAAGAAAAATGCTTTGCTTTAAGAGAGGAGGGACAACGAATATTGAATGTGTCTTTACACAAGATGGGGTCTATACTGTCTGTATAAAGTGTACTTTCAACCAGAAAGTGTCCTTCCAATCAGAAAGTGTACTTTCAACCAACGTTTTTTAAGATGGGGCAGCATACTGAAAATTGAAGAATATATGTAAATACTGCCAATCCCACGCAAAGGATTAGAGGACCACAAAATATGAAAGGATCATCAGAGATCATTTCTAGTCCAATATTGTCATTGGATTAGATGAGGAAACTGAGGCCGAGAGATATAGTGTAACCTACCCAAAGTCACACACATATATCTGATTCAATTCTCTCCATATCTTGTTTTAGCTCTCTTACCCCAAAATTTGAGGAGCCCTTAATCTCATTGTTTCCCGTCTGGATAAGATCAGGAAGAAAATTCTGGTTTTGTTTTGTGGCGGCTTCTGAGGGAAACAAACAAGTTCCCTTTAAACGCATCCTCTCTTCTCCCCATCTGGCAGGTTTGATATGCCCACCGTGTTTTTCCATTGGCCATTTTGTGTGGTTCCTTGCGCCCTTCCAGGATTCCCAACCAATCAACTCCTCCCTTTCTCACTTGGGCGGGGCTTTGAGGAATGTACCATGTGGACCGTACGGGGGGATAGAGAGGAGGAAGGGAGTGGTGACAGCCTATTTCTTTACCTTTTGCATATACCATTGAGATTCTGGCAAAGCCTGAGTCTGCAGGTAGCAACAGCGCCCTGAGGACGGGAACCACGTGCCAGTTTCAGAGGCTCACTTAGATCTGTCGCCCCCGAGACTGGGGTCCTATGGCCAGGGCTGAAGGGCCGCAGCCCCCGCCCTCCCATGTGCCCGCCCAGCCACCGGCGGCGGCGCCGCTGCTTCAGCTGCCGCCGCTGCTGTTGCCCGCGCTAACGCTGCGGCTGGCGCGCGGGGGCTGCGGCGCTGCGGGGCTGCGCGCCCGGAGTGGGACTTGGCGGTCCGGGCCGGCCAGGGGACGCTGGCGCCGGGGGACACACCAGCATGAGGCGGAGGTGAGGATCGGGGTTCGAGACCTAGACCGGCCCCAACCGTTCCGTGGGGGCCGCATCCCACCCGCGCCCTGAGCGCAGGGTTTCCGGGGCCCCCAAGGGTGACTCCAGAGACGGCGAGAGCCGCGACCAGACCTGTGGCTGAAGACCTTACCCGGGGCAGCCGGGAGGGCTCGGGACCCGCCGTGGGCGCTTGGCGCCTCCTTCTGGCGGCCCCTTCGAGCCCTTTTCTTAGCTGGGCGGCGGAGTGAACGAGGAAGCCCCTCCTCGAGCTTCTCCGACTCTCCCGACCAGTGTCCTTGACCTGCAGGAGTTGGATGTTCGGTCAAGTGCGGCCGCGCGTGCCCAGGAGTTCCAGGGGAGGCTGGCACTGGGGGAAGCCAGGGGATTGGGGAGGTTTCCAGCGTCTTGTGGGAGTGGGAAGGAGAGTGGCTGGGACTGAGTGTTCTGAGGAAGCTTTGGGGGCGGGGGCGAAGATCTCTTATCTTAACCCGGGGGGGGGGTCCCCGAGGCTTGGGGATGGGGTGCGTCCAGCCCTGGCTCCCAGGCCCAGCCTCCGGGCCATTGGCCTTCCACTCGAGCTGGGGTATGGGACTCCTCTGTTGCACCGTGGCCAGGCGAGCGCTGGCTTCCAGGGGGGTAGATCCTGTCTTGATCTGGAGTCTAACAGAGGCTGAGTGTGGATTGCTGGGTCTCTCTGGGCAGGTGGCCATGAGAAGCATGAAGTGCTTTTGCCTTTTGTTTTCTTAGGGTAGTGGTGGGCTGGGTGAGATGATGGCAGCCACGTACGTCACTTATCTATGAAGCATCCCCCCCTTGCCTAACTGCCTTACAAGGTGATAGTGTTATTGGAGGTCTGTGTGGTACAACTGTAAATTCCTGGTTTAAAAACTACCTCGAGGAGCCCTTACACACATCAGAGACTTACCTTGTGTTAGCAGAAAGCCAGACCTGTAGTGATAGCCTTTGCAGGTTCTGGCATGGATGGTAAACTAGTCATCACAATTCTTTGTTGGGCCCCTCAGGCAAGGCCTCTACCTCATCCCATTAAGGGGCATGGATTAGCCCTATGTCTTGGCTGGTTTTTTCTCCGGAGGTTTAATTCGGGGAAAGCGTTTCTAAGAATGCATGCAAATCACAGTTACGTTCTTTTAATGTTGGTGTTTAACACAGACATTAATTAAGGTTAACCTGAAGTGCGTTAAGGCAGAGAATTGTGAAAAGTGTCTTTTTAAAATAAGGCTTATTATTACTTTATTCTTTTTTAGTGGGTTGTAGATGGAGAGAATGGCATTTAAACATCAGAACATCAGTATTTGGTCCCATTTGACAGTTTACTGTGTGGACAGTCATGTAGGATGATGGTTTGTACCCCAAGGGTGAGAATGAGTTGGGTTTTATAGTGAGAAAGGTAGCTTATTTTGCATTGTTGCTGCCAGCAGGGAGGCTTTGCCCTCTCATTACCTGGCCACCCAGATGCCAATTCATTATTGTGGTTGCTTTCTCCCCGTGAGCACATCTGTAAAGAGCCTGGAAGAGAATAGTGTACATTCTGGGTTTGATTGTCAAATGTACTCTCAGGTCAGAAATTTGGCTCAGATTGTTTTAGCCCTTAGTGAATTCTTATTGTGCTCTATGTTTTAAACATTTTTGAGCTTTTTTTGATAGTATATTATATATTCCTATATTCCAGAATTATAGGAAAAACGTGGTTTGAGTATTCCTCTTGCAAACAGTCTTTAGGAATGTGGACCTGGTTCCTATCCAATTTACAGATAAGGAACTAGGGTTTGGTAGGACCCCAAGTCGAAGGAGTGAGAGCAAGGCTGGCACTCAAACCTGGGCTGTCAGATCTCGAAGTGTGTGCTCTTAAATCCCAAGCTTTAGTGGTGACTAAAGGGCAGATGTCAGTCCCTAACTCTTGTTGCTGGTGCCTCCCTGGGGCCTGATGGCGCTGTGATTGTACTGGGCCTTTATTTTTCATTGACATAAAGTTTTCACACCCTGGAATTTTTCTCGAACCAGGGGCATTCTTCTAGCCAGGTGTAGGGTCGTTACTTTAGAAAAAATATTCAGAGCCGAAAAGGCATCTATATTTGGAGAGTAGGAAGTACTTAATAAGACCAGAAGGTAAGAATAGGGACAGAGAGAATCAAGGTGGTTTGTGGGCAGGAAATTTGTGATTTTCTAACCCCGGGGATATCTTTAGTACCCAGGCTTTTTAAACTTAGACTGTGCATTGAAATTGTAAACTTGGAGACAGGGCAGCACTGGGCTAAAATCTGTGTAGTAAGGCTCTCAGTTTCTCGTTTAGATGGCGAAGTTGAAATTCTGATTCCTTTCCAGGCTTTAGCTTCTACAAATAATGCAGTAAGTTATGGGAATGATGGGGATATTGTTTGGAAATTCACCTAAACTCTTTGTGGACTTCCCCTTCCTTTCATGCTTCCCTCGCCCATCTTCAGTTCCACTTTTTCAGAATTCCGCTCTGATCCTGTGGAGTTGGAATGGTGGAAGGTGTCAGGCTCTGCGATGCTTGGGATATACCAGTGGATAGAACATCCCTACCCCCGTGGGCTCTGCTGTACATGACTTGCTGTTGTCATGGTTTGGGCTTTAGCTGTCTTTGGATAAAAACTGGGCATGGAGGACAGGAAACCATCACTACAAACCCTGCAATTCATTGACTTGTCATTGTGGAGTCAGAATTTCACAGAGAAAACTGCCAACTGCCACAACTTACAGAAAATGAACAGTGGTGATAATCAGATTACAGAAGGGTGGGTGAAGTAGGACTATTGGTTTGTACCTTGCTGAAAGGGAGAAGAAAGGCAGGAGTTTCTGGTAAGTATTAAGTTTTGTGATAAGAACAGCTGGGTCTCCCTGCATCCCTCTTGCATGGCTTGCTCAGTGTCTATCACAAGAAAGGAGAAACGAGCATGTCTTGGTGTGTGAATGGAAGCCAGGAAAGGAGTCTTTCTGCATTAGATAGGTCTACAGAGGTCTGTTTAATTGTATCTCCAATGAAGGATCTGGTTTGGTTAACTCTGGAAGGAGAGAGACAGCGAGTGGTTAACTAGTAGCTTTTATTGACTTCTTTACTATTTTAAATAATAACTAAAAGGCAGAGTGAAACTTTAGTCCCAGCCTTGTCCTCTCTTCTTTCCTGCTTCTTTTCCGTTGTTGATTTACATAAGTATGGAGGAAGGCTGAGTTTGGGGAGGTCTTCTCTATGTCATTGTTGGAACCTGAGAAGAGAGGAGGGTCAGAGTAACCATCCAAGGGAAGATCAAGAGTAGCAATACTTCTAGCTTCTGTAGCCCCTCTGGCTTACACAACAAACCTTCAGCACAAACTGCTCCCAGCCTACAAAACTCTGACTTGTGAAGGTCCCAGCTGCACTCGTCCCTGTCTTCCCCCCCAGCTTCACCCACCTTCACCACCAAAGCTGCCTTCGATTGAGAATTGTTGGGTTTGTGAGCGGAAAAGGAAAAGAAGCGGGGAGAGTAACACAAGGATGATAATGACGTTAGCACTGGTGGCAGCAGCAGACACTTAGAGACAATTGACTGTGTACCAGGCTCTGCGTGGATGAACTCATTCAGTCCTCATAGCAGCCGTGGACGGTAGGTGCTGTTCCAATCCCGGCTTTCTGCATGAGGAATTCAAGGCCCAGGGAGTAGTGACTTACTGAATGTTTCACTTAGTGGTGGAGACGGACTGCGGACTTAGGTATTTGGTTCCAGATTTGTGCTCTCATGGACCAGTTAAGGGCAGCTGACTTGGGTAAACTTGTACCTAAAAGAGTTTTCTCTGGCCTGAAGGTCGCCTTTCCTCTCTTACAACCTCCCTTCCATTTTTACATTTAACCCCCTCTTTATTGATCTGAAATGCTGTAGGAGAGATGCATTTAGGTTAAGTGGTATATTCCTTTAAAATTGGGACAGAGACAGAGAAGGTAATTCTGAATCATGTAGAGGGGCCTAGGTGGGCTTCCAAAAAGGATACCTAAGACAGTGTACAGAGACTTCAGGGACCCAGAGGCTGGACCAAGAGTACTCATTATAGCACTGCTCCCAGAAAAGATGAGGAACCTTTCCTTTCCCGCCTCTACCTTTTTGCTTGGCATGGGTTGCTGATTCCCAAGACCTAGAACGTGAGCAAATCCTCTCATTGCCCTAGCTCAACTACTTTATGGATGATTTTAGTTTCATTTTCTTACTTAACTAAATAAACTAGACTTGGGTCCTCACCATGTTTGGAACAGAACCTTTTACCCAGTTTGGTCATAACTGGTCAGGATCATTTATTTCCCTGTGAAAAAGGAAAAGGGAAGTATTGTGACTAGTGGCAAGGACATGTGTCATTTTGTTTCCAAACAGGTTTTTCTCAAAACCAGACTTGCAGAGGAAGGGGGAAAAAAATTAACCCCTGCCTTTGGCATTTTAAGCATTTTTAGACAAGTGAGTCCTGTGGACAGTTAGGTAGTAATACTTACTGAGTGTTACTGTGGGCCAGATACTGTGCCAAATGCTTTAATACACACACACATCATATCTAGTCTTCAGGTAGACACTCCTATTTTATCATAGGAAAAATGTTCCAGAGAGGGTAAGGTCCATAAACCCAGTAACTTGCAGAGGCTTGATGACTCTGAATCACCTCGTTGTAAGGAATGAAAGGAAGAGAAAATGGGGAAGAAAAAGACAGTATTGGGCAGGGGAAAGAAATTCACAAGATGGCAACATGAATCAGCCCCTGGTATTTACTGTATACCTCAATGTACAGTAGGTGTACTGGGTAGGGCACCAAGAAGCCTATGGACTCCAACCACCCTTGGGGAGCCAGGGAACAAAGAAGTTTCAGAACCTAAGAGTATTAGGTTACACGCTGGGACTTGGTTTTAGTATGGATTTATTGAGTGAGTACTATATAATAAAGCAAGTGCCAGGTATTAAAACAATGTCTACCTCCAAGAGGTCACCAGATTTCTTAAGGCAAGCTGACATGAATCCAGAAAACCATAGTGTGTTATAAGTGACTTCACTGGCCAGGGAGCCCTGCACATGGAGTGGTGGGGAAAATTTATACTTACTGGCAAAATATTTCTTCTTGATTCAGTTTTGTTCATTTAATGCACATAAGATTGAGAATTTCTGAAATTTACCCACCCCTGTGGCTATTGTTTCTGGAATGTTTGTGTTTTAGCAAACAGAGGATCTCTTTGCAGATCCTCTCTGAGGACCATCCCTACACCTTGGTTGCAGGAAAGGCTGGGGCCACCTCCCTTTCCTGCAGGTTGCCCTTAGATCCATCACTACTGCAGATCTGTTGGGTTTGGTGCGCTTGTCCTTGCATAATCACTGCTCACTTGGAGGTATAGGTGCTCCAACAGACCAGTAACCCTTGCTAAAAGAGCATATTGCTGGGCTGTGCCCTTTCCAGGTGTTCTAACAGGGGTGAGAGCAGTCCTGGGCATGATGATGCTTTACCTATGCTTTGGGAATTAGATCAGACCATGTTACTACTGTGGCTCCTTTCTAACTCTAAGACCACATTACTGTGCCAGCAGTGACCTGGGCTCCCAGGGTAGCCTTGTAGTGATTGGTATCCGCCAGCCCTCCTACTCCTCCATCTTCCTTCCATATCTTCTTGTCATGTGCTATATTTGAAAGCTGATATATTGTGGAAAAGGCCTAATGGGGCTTCTTATTGCTTGAAATGCTTAGTGAGATTGTTTTTGTTTGTGTTTTAATATTTTATAAGGCCTTTGGATCACTATGATCAGGTCCATTCAAGTAGAAAGTACGTACGTCTCCTGGACATTAAGTTGACTCCGTTTGGTAATAATACTTAGGATCCTTCACATGCTGCTCATGAAAAGCTCTCTCTGTCCAGACCAGTGGCTCCAGAGAAGGGTTCACCAGTTTAAAGGTATCCCTTGCGTTAGGCATAGTTGATGTATGGAAATTGTATTGACCTCCAAAATATGATAGTATGTGTCTGTATTTCTTAGCTTTAAATTTAATTCTTCACAGTAAAGGAATTTTGCAACAGAATTCTCTCTCTAGGGATTTAAAATTTTACTTTTTCTGTGTACAACTTTTTCAGGCAGTCTGATATTCCACCATTGGTGGAAATGACTGCATCACTTACCTGCTGGGACCCTCCCCAACCCCCAGTATGCATGCAGCTGCAGAGCCACGGGAGTTACTGGGCTCTGCCTTTACCGGTTCGCAGGCTTATCACCCCGGCTTGTTGGTGTGACAGACAGAACCAGATGCTGTTATGGCCATCAGTCAGGGCGTATCCTGGCACTGCCTGGATGGCCAGCTTTGGCTTATGCAGTATTCAGTTGCACACCAGGATTCATCTGGACCATCTCTGTCTGTGCTTCCTCACTTGGCTCCATGCGCACTTTTCTTTCATGCTTGTCTCCAGGTTATTTCTGCAGGCTTTCATGAGGCCCAAATGCTTGGCCAAAGGCGATAGGCAAGAAAATGCAAGGTGAAGTGTAGATTGTTCCTGGCTAGTGGGCCGAGGGCTTTTGGCTAAAAACCTTGTATACATTGAAGTATGGGACAAGTGGGAAAGGAACTAATATATCAGGAGTCTACTTCATAAAAACACTTGATGACATAATCTTTGATTCTTAAACAACAGTTAAGTATATGGTGCCCACTTAACAGGTTGGGAAACATGAGACTCAGGGAAGTGAGATGACTTGCCTGATCGATATCTCTCATTTGGTGAATGGTGGAGCTAAATTAGATTTAAAAGACCAAAAGGTGGAGTGGTTAAGATCATGAACACCGGAGGGGCACCTGGGTGGCTCAGTCAGTTAAGCGTTTGCCATCAGCCCAAGTCATGATCCTGGGGTCCTGGGATCGAGCCCCACATTGGGCTCTCTGCTCAGTGGTGAGTTTCCCTCACTCTCTCTCTCCCTCTTCCTGCCACTCTGCCTACTTGTGCTCTCTCTCTATCAAATAAATAAATCTTTAAAAAAAAAATGAACATTGGAACTAGACTGTTCTACAACATTTATTAGGGTGTGTGACTTTGGGTGTGTACTTTAACCTCCTTGGGCCTCAGTTTCTTAATCTGTGCAGGGGCACAACAATCCTATTCACTTTATTTGGTCGTAAGCATGTGGAATTCTGCCAGGTACCTATTGAGCATCCTATTTATTAGCTGTACTGTTAGTGACTGTTGCTTATGAAACTTGGAGCTAAATACTGAGACATTGGGTTTCTTCTCCTCCAGGGACAGAGCATGTGTAGGTTCATGCTTAATATCAAAGTACCCTCAAATGCCCCCTGCTCTCAACCGTTAGCAGCTATTTAGACTTCCTGGAATAATTTGTTCATTAATTTGTCATCTGCTGGGCTCTTCTTTCTCCTGTTGCTCTATGCTGGGTATTAGGGCAGGGCACAGATTTGTAGAAATGTATGACCTTACCCTGTTCTTGATGAATGCATCTGCTTCAGAAGATACAGTATAATTGTAAAAAAAAAAAATGTCTGGGGGAAGAGGAAAGAAAAGCAATGACATACCAAAGTGGCACAGGCAGGTGACTCCAGTTGTAAGGACAGTAACCACAGCTGACCCTTGAATAACATGGGTTTGAACCGTGTAGGTCCACTTACATGCAGCTTTTCTTTTCTTTTTTTTTTTGTAAATGCAGTCTGGTACTACAAATGTATTTTTCCTATGATTTTCTTCATAACATTTTCTCTGGCTTACTTTATTCTAAGAATATAGTGCATAATGCATATAATATACAAAATACGTCTTAACTGTTTATCAGTAAGGCTTCTGGTCAACAGTAGGACACTATTGGCTAAGTTTTGGGGGAGTCAAAAGTTATACGCAGATTGGGGCACCTGAGTGGCTCAGTGGGTTAAAGCCTCTGCCTTTGGCTCAGGTCATGATCCCAGAGTCCTGGGATCGAGCCCCACATCGGGCTCTCTGCTTAGCGGGGAACCTGCTTCCTCCTCTCTCTCCCTGCCTGCCTCTCTGACTACTTGTGATCTCTATCAAATTAAAACAACAACAACAACAACAACAACAACAAAAAAGTTATACGCAGATTTTCAACTTTGGGGAGATTAGCACCCTCAACCTTCCATTGTTAAGAGTCAGCTGTATTGTCCATCCTGCAAGTTAGATGGTACCGTATCCTCCCTGCTTTGTAGATGAGGACTCAGAGATACAAGTGTCTTGTCCAAGGGCACACAGCAGGTGAGTGGGAAGAGCCTGGGGTTGGAACCCTAGTTGACACTGACTCACCTGGGCCCGGTCATTGGTAAGATCGTCCAGGTGCTGCTGTGAGCAAAGCTTGGGTTGAGAGTGAGCAGGATGCTTTCCCAGCAGTGAGGACTGACTGGCTTGCAGTTGAGTTCAGGGTTTGTGGACTGCTGTGCCACGTTCTGTCTGGGTGTTGGGATATGAATAAGACATGTTCCCTGCCCTCTTGGAATTGTACTGTAGCTGGGGAGACAGACACACAAATAGATGATTTCAGTGTAGTGTGGTAAGAGCTGTGATGAGAGTAAGTATAGGGTGCTGTGGAAGCCGAGGGAAGGGAACCAGGAAATGCTTCCAGAGTCTTGAAAAAGGTAGGCTTAGCAGCTGAAGGCAAGAAGAGTTTTCTAAAAGGCAGAGGGCCACATGAACAAAGGCATGGCCTTTGTGGGCTTTTCTTGCTAAAAGCAAGTTTATTCACCTGTTCTGATGGATACTACGGGACCAGGTGAAGTTTATAGGCAACACCAGAGGTGTTGGAACGCAGAGTAATAGTGTGGAAATAGTGTTTTGTGTCCATTAATCTGGTGGAGGCGGGAAAGATGAAAGTCAAGCAAGACCACCTGTGGGAGGGGTCGGCAAACTTTTCTCTGTAAAGGGCCAGAAAGTATTTTAGGTTTCAGTGGGCCATGTGGTCTCTGATGCAGCTACTTAGCAGCCTAGTGGGAAAGCAGCCTCAGACAATAGGTAAACAAATCGGCATGGCTGTGTGCCAACAAAGCTTTACTTGTGACCCTCCAAATTGAATTTCATAAAATGCTCACATGTCTCAAAATAGTCTTTGATTTTTCTCCCTTGAGCCATTTAAAAATGTAAAACCCTTCTTTGTTTGCAGGTTGGATTTGTCCCACAAGTCCTGGTTTGCCCACCCTGAGTGATTGGTAGTAATTCAGGTGTGACATGACAGGGAACTGAAACAGGTAGTTGGCAATGGAAATAGAGAGGAAGGGACTTGATGCCAAAGACATTTTGGAAAGAGGACACTGATTAGATGGAAGAGATAAGGGAAGAAAAGAGCCCCAGATGATGCTGAAGCTTCAAGTTTTGTGGCTTCCCACCCTCTTTTTGGTAAAATTGGCCCCATTTTTCATGTGCTGAGAATATGACTTGATTCGGGAGAAAAACCTGAGAGCATGACTTGATGCTAGACAAGAGCCCAGAAATAGCGGCTGCCCTACATGATCCCTAACTTCTGTCAGCATTGTTAATTGTTCCAGTTTCCCCAAGAGCGTCACTGTGCCAGACCCCTCTGCTGCCTTGGCCTCTGGGTGCTTTAGGTGAGAGATGGCTCCTGCTATAACTGGGAGAGCATGGACACCTGTTTGACGGGGCACAGGTGAAGTTCCTTTGTTGGAGAACTTCCTTTTATATACTTTGACACAGAGAAGTTGCAAGAGCAGCCGCCTTCTATCTGTTAGCTAGGTCTATTAAATGAGATTTTAGTAATTATTTACATTCTGTCCCATTCGCTGTTTTATTCTCTCCCCACTCTTCTCCCATTTTTTCCTGACCCATTTGAAAGTTGGTGACATCCTGCCCCCTTTTGCCACTAAATACTTCAGCATGAATTTATCAAGGAAAAGGTAACCACAGTGTGGTGGTCAACATCTAATGGTGGTTTTTGGAGCTAACACACCTCTAATAGCTGTTACTCATAGACTATCTGCCATATGTAAGGAATGATGCTGTCGTTCCCCTGACAGTTGCAGACACAGACACCTCCCTGGCTTTGGGGACCCACACTCCCCGCAGTAGCAGTTCTCTAGGACTCATGCTTGGGCTGGTCACTGGGTTTCTCCAAAAGGAGAAGCAGCCCCAGGGCTGCAAGGTCACTTGGTGTCTTGAGCTGCTGAGCTGCCGGAGGGCAGGCACTTTACTACTGCCATTTCCTGATGCCTTCATGAGAAAGCTCTTCTCTGAAATGGAGCACAGCTGCCACAGCACCCAAACTCTCACTTATGGTTAAAAACACATTCTTT
This sequence comes from Enhydra lutris kenyoni, assembly GCF_002288905.1. Taxonomy (NCBI): domain Eukaryota; kingdom Metazoa; phylum Chordata; class Mammalia; order Carnivora; family Mustelidae; genus Enhydra; species Enhydra lutris. The sequence continues at coordinate 280,551 of NW_019154153.1, forward strand.
CTCTTGGCTTTTTTCTCCTCCATTGCTCCCCAGCCTATGGAAAATGATTCTTTTAGAGTGGATTTTGTTCCAGGCCTGATCTGGGGGGGAAAAAAAAGGAATTAAATTGGAGTCATTTATTTTGGGAATAAAATAGGAGGGAAAACTATATTATCTTTTCTGACTTAGAGCAAAGGGGGATTTTCTTTTTTCCAGACTGAAACCAGAAATAGGGAAATATTTGATGCATACTCTTTAGTTCCTTATCAGTAGTGATAGTTTGTTGAGTTCCATGGGAACTATGGAAAAAGGAATCTGGAAATTCTGCCCCCAATGAGAAAGGAATAAAGGGAAGGCTTTTATCTTAGGTGTAACATGGGTGTTTCATTCCATTTACCTAAGTTCTGTATGACTTAACTGAATGCTTGGTCTTTGCCAGTGTGGATATGATTGGGACCCTTCACTGTGTTCAGTCATTACTGACCTTCAGAGAGCCCATTCTTGAGATCCAGGACATCTGAAATCTGAGAGTCAGGAGTCTTCAGAGCCTTAGATCTTGGAGGCCTTGTGCTGGCCTTGGGGTGGGGGGCGGGTCACAAAGCAGGATGAAGGTGTCAGGTGCCTCTGCATTCCCTGATTTCCCAATCTACATGAGAAAACCTTGACTCAGCTGTTGTGCAGTTAGCTCAAGTGAATCACTTAATGGTTTTGTGTCATGGTTTTGCCATTTGTAAAGTGGAGAGATATTGTCTCTTAGCCATTTAGAGGGACACCCTGGAGGGGCACCTGGGTGGCTCAGGTAATTAAGTGTCTGCTTTCGGCTCAGGTCATGATCCTAGGGTCCTGGGAACGGAGCCCCATGTCGGGCTCCCCCTCTTGGGAGGGTGAGGGGGTTGGAGGGAGAAGCCTGCTTCTCCCTCTCCCTTTGCCCCTCTCCCTGCTTGTGCTCTCTCTTGCTCTCAAATAATTAAATCAAAATTTTAAAGAAGCATTCTGGAGATAAAATTTGAGTATAACATTTGCAGGTGTGCTTGGAAACAAACTACGAGTACTTTTTACATGCTGACATTTTCATAGGAGCACCCTTAACACAGGTGGAGGTTACTGCTTACCGCTAGCTAGTATAGGAGGACTGATGGTCACAGATGTCCTAAGCTGCCCTCACGGGATCTGCTTGTCTTCTGTGTGGTTTATGGAATCCACAAAGGCAAGGCAGTACTTAAAAGTACTTAAAAGTACTAGGGACATACAAAGAGGGTAGAAGTCACAGGCTCTGTTCGTAGAATTCACAGTTCATCTGGGGAGTCAAGATAAATAGTAAAAGAGCAGTTAGTGAACAGCAAGCAAATACAGAGAATCCATGTATGTAAACCATATATTCTGCTGCTCAAAAAGCAGTGGGTATTATTCCCCTGGCTCCCTGTGCTCTAGCTTCTCTGGGTGTCGTGCTGTTCCTTGGACATCCCAGGCACACCCTGCCTCAGACCTTTCCCCAGACTCTTTGGTCTCTGTGAAGCAGGCTTCCCTACGGTGTACACAGTTGACCTCCTTAGTCTCTGCCTGCCTTTGGTCACATGTTACCTTCTTTATGAAAGCTACTCATGCCACCCCGTCTGAAAATTTCAGTGTGTCCCCAGTATTCTAAATTCCTTTCATCCTGCTTTTTCTTTTTTACCAGAGTACTTAAACCACCCTCTAGCATGTTTTACCTCCGTTTATGGAGAGGCACAGTAGCCTGGGCTCTGGGACCAGACCGCTTTGGTATAAGTCTTGGCTTCACCACTTACTTCTTATGTGAACTTGGGTAGATTATGGAACCCTTTTAGTTTTAGTTTCCTCATTTGTAAGAATAATACCTAACTCAGAGAATTTTTTTGAGGATCAAATGAATTGATATTTATTGAATGCTTAGCCTAATACCTGTCATAGAGTAAGCACTATATGAGTGTTTGATGAATAGTTTTTATTGTCAAATGAAAAACTGCATGAGGTCACAGAGCTTCATCTGTTTTGTCCTCTAATGTATCCCTAGCATTTAGAACAGGCCAGGCAGGAAGCAGGCAGTAAGTACATGTTCAGCGAATGAAGAGGCTGTGGAGAAGTTGGTCTGGAAAGGGGAGTAGTGAGGTGCGGGCAGCGCTGTGGATGACAGGCCAACCTGGGATCCCATTCCAGCCAGCTCTGCACTCTGTAATCTTGGGCCAGGGTCTCAATCTCTCCAAGGCTTGAGCTCTTGCTTCCCTTGCAGATTTGTTAGCAGAATTAAATGAAAGAATATACATTTAAGGGCCAAGCACGATACTGGCCTGGCTGGTAGCAGATGGTCCATAAATGTTAGTTCTTTTCCTTCCTCAGCACCCCTGGAAGAAGTGAGTCAGTGAAGGAAGCTGGTTGTTAGGGAGGAGCAGGGGAAATCCTGAGTCTTGGTGCAGAGAAGGGGAACAAAAACAAAATATTCGATAAAGATGTGACCATCACCAACACGCTGGACTGAAGTGCTTAGTTAGAAGGGGCTGTTCCTTGTCAAACTTTGATGTTAAGATGAGAAGTGTAGGGTTTTGTTTGTTTTGTTTTGTTTTTTGTAACTTTGTTTTGCTGCAATTTCAGAAAAGTGCAAGCATAGTGTAAGGAACTCTTTTTTACGCAGAACCATCAGTTTTCATTTTGCACCATTTGCCTTTCATATTTTTTCTTTCTCTCCATATGAATTAAAGACATTGTATTCCTTGTCCACTAAACAGTTAAGTGTTTATCTCCTAGGAAGAGGAATATTCTCTTAGATTTTTGATAGGAAGCTTTAGGTTCTTAAATAGGGTAGTGGCACTCTGTGAAAAGTACCTGGGGAAGATGGGCTGGAGGCCGATGGGCAGGCAGTTTAGGGTAACTTGCCCTGGTGGATAGTGAAGACATATTGATGAACAGAAATGGGGAAAGGGAGATAGACCTAGGAGATATATAGGGAGTCTTGGGTATGTTACAGCTGGGGACAAGGTGAAAATGATAACCAAGGGGAAAGGAGGGCTCATATGTAGCAGGCTGCAGTCTGGGGAGGAGAGCAGCATGCATAATATGAAAAAGCAAATTCAGCTTTATTTTATGCTTGGGAAAATGAAACCTCACTCCTGGCTTTGTTCTTGTTACTCAGTCTACAGAAGATAAAGGTCCACCAAATCCTGGCTGATGCAGTAGAGTCTATCTCCTACATTCTTAGAGGAGCAGCTGTGACAGGCTTGTATTGTCAAAGGCATAGAGATACACAGTGTGATCTGAAGGACACTGTAGTTGCTGAGAGCTGGGGAAGTACTTTAGGCTTTGTTTGCCATGAAAATAGTAAGTAGAGATGAGCATTCAGATAGTCCAATGGAGATCTAGGAGTTATTAGTGACAAAGACAGTTGATATTGAGTGGGGACAATGATGAGAAGCCAGGGACCAAAACCAGCTTTGGTGAAGTGATCTACAGCGAACCAAGGAGAGGGACGAAGACCAGAGAAAGAAACTTAAAGGGAGGGTAACAACAGTGATGTAAAAAGAAGTAGCATTAGGAGGACCCAAACTGAGCTAAAAGAGATCCAGGGAGTCGGTGAGTAAGCTCCCAGCAGTTCCCAATGCCAGCCCAGTACCTTCTGGGGCCTGGAGATACTTGCTGGGCTCTGTTTTTTCCACAGTAGGAGCCAGAACTCATGAGCTTTAAGGAACACCCTATGAATAATGCCACCCAGGGTGCTAAACCAAATTAGACTGTTAAAGGATTTTAAATTAACTTCCCAGTGCCTAAGTGTGTTGTGGAAGAAATCTCAGGGAGAATTTATCAAAAATATCTTACTTCTGAGCTTATACTAAGTATTAAAAGATCTCCTCCTTGAAGATAATGTGTTACATGGAGCATTCTGCTATTCTCTCTGGCCTTCAGAATTCTCAGATACAGTAAAATCTTGTTATAGGAAAGTCTTGATTCCCTCTAGAAGAGCAGACTTAAGTAACTGTAAGAGATCATGCTTTGTTTCCACGAATATGCATGAGTACCTTTTGTGTACTAAACACTGGGAATATAGTAGTGAGTCATGGCCTGCCTTTACCTTGTTAAATTTTCAGGAATTTTGCAGGTTGGTTGATAAGTACAGCCATTATTAAAAATTCTATAAACTTATAATTGAATAAATTATATTAAAAACAAGGGTAATAAATACTCAACATTCATCTCTTCCTCATTAATTTAGCACAAACAATGCTCTGTGTCTCTTCTATCCGTATGGTTGAGATACTATGTAATAGTGAGCTATGGTGCATTTCTTCCCAGCTTGGCGCCCATGCTAAGAGATGTCAAGTTGGTAGCTTGAAATTGACCATGATGGGAGTATATATTCCATAGAAACAAACAGCACTAAAAACCAGGGCCTGATTTATTTTGTTCATTGCCTAAGAAAGTGATGGAGAAAATGTGAACATTTGCTATTCAAACCTAGTGTTTCTTTTTTTTTTTTTTTTCCTAAGATTTATTTTTAAGTCATCTCAGTACCCAATGTGGGGCTCGAACTCACAGCCTCAAGATCGAGAGTTCCATGCTCTACTGACTGAGCCAGCCAGGCACCCCCAAACTTAGTGTTCCATGTCTACAGCTATTTTACTGTGAATTAATATGAGAAATTGATGAAATATTCATCTAGTGTTTGAAAGCTAGGGTCCAGTTCAGCAAGGAAGTTGCTCATATCCTGTTTGATATACATACATCTTTCTTCTTTTTTTTTTTTAAAGATTTTATTTATTTGACAGAGAGATCACAAGCAGGCAGAGAGGCAGGCAGAGAGAGAGGAGGAAGCAGGCTCCCTGCTGAGCAGAGAGCCCGATGCGGGGCTAGATCCCAGGACTCTGAGATCATGACCCGAGCCGAAGGCAGCGGCTTAACCCACTGAGCCACCCAGGCGCCCCTACATACATCTTTCTTCTTCCAATTTTATTTTACTCCTTAAAGTAAAAGAAAATATCATCATTCTCCTATTAGTTGAATCCATGAGTTGATTATAGATATATGAGTTAGACAAAAATCTGTGACAGCATTCTGTAAGAATCAATTGGCTATATGGAATTTACAGTAGAGAGTATTATATATTTTATTACTATATACTTTAGTATATATTTATTACTATTCTGTATATTTTGTTACTGTTGTATGCTACACATTTTTTTATCAGTAAAATTTATTATTAAAATTATTGAAATTTATTATAAATGTAAATATATGTTCACATAAATATATCTGTAAAGACATGAGCATGTTTTGGAGAATAGGCGGTTAAGCATTTACCAGCACCCCGCCCTAGTCAGTTAAATAAACACTGCCTTCATGGTGTTCACAGTTTAGTGGGGGAGACAAGTGTAGTCACAGAGATACATGGTGTTCACAGTTTAGTGGGGGAGACAAGTATAGTCACAGAGATAACTAAGTCTGTGAAGGACCTACAGGAAGGATCAGTGCAGGGTCCAGGGAAAGTGTGGGACAGAGTACTTAATCAGGGCTGGAGTGGGGAGGTGGAAAAGGCCTCCCGGGGGAAAAGGATACATAAGTTGAGTACAGACAGCTGGCAGCTGGGGAGTGGAGGAGGGCCTGGGGCAGAGTGAACAGTTTAGGCCTGCAGGAGGTTTGTGGGCTTGAGGAGTAAACAAGCTGTTGGACTGAAGCAGAATGATAAGAAAGAAGGAGAGGGCAGTTCTGGAAAGAAAGGTGGGTGTGTACCACATGGTGTGGGTGCTTGCTGTAGATCATGTGAAAGTCGTGGTAACAATTTAAGGATTCTGCTTTTAGGCTGTTTGGCAACTGAGATGCCAGCGTTATTTTGGCTGACTAATGTGGTTTAAGAAATGAGAAAAGAGACATTAATAATATTTTTATTATTTTTAATAATATATATGTTATAAAATAATATATAATAATATATTTTTATTATTTTTAATAATATTTTTTGTGAATAAATACTTAAAGTTGACAAATATGAATTATCCACTTATTATATGTAGGACTTGGTGCTAATGGTTTTCTTTTCTTTTTTTTTTTTTTTTAATTTTTTTATTAACATGTAATGAATTATTTGCTTCAGGGGTACAGGTCTGTGAATCATCAGGCTTACACAGTTAACAGCCCTCACCATAGACACATACTCTCCCCAATGTCCATAACCCCATCCCTTCCCCCCCATCCCCCAGCAACCCTCAGTTCGTTTCCTGAGATTAAGAGTCTCTTATGGTTTGTCTCCCTCCCCAGTCCCATCTGTTTCATTTTTTTCCCCTCCCTACCCTCCTATCACCTCCCCCAAATTCCTCAGGTGCTAATGGTTTTCAAGGAGACAAATCGTTAACACTGTCCTTACCCACCAGGAGTGTGTTGCACGGTGGGGGCGAGCAGAAACACCTACAATTAACTGTAGTATAAGGTGGCTTTAAACAAATGCTGTGGAGGAAGCAATTAATTCTGATTGTAGGATGGGGAAGGCCATATAGACAAGGCAGGATAGTTAGTTTTGCAATAATTTACTTGGGGGACCCCAGGAGAATATCCTGCTTTTGACCAAAGACTTTTACTGTCTATTTCCTGATTTATCCCCATCATCCGCTGCCTTGGAGTTTCAGCTTACTTCATGAATGCCAGTTCTGCCTCCAACCAGGCTGCTAGAGAGGGACCACATCCCAGACTTCCCTCGCATTCCTTAGAGCATCTGACCTGGAGCTCATGTTATATGCCTTCAGAAATATTTATTGGCTTTGTATGTTCACCAGCAAAGCATCTTAGAATCCAGGTTTAGAAGAAACTTTAGACTGAAAATATCAGCTTCATGTGCAGGGGGGTGTGCTGGGCTGGAGAAGGTGCTATGGCAGGGCTCCTGGCTCCTCTAGGCTGGGACTTGTCTCACGGAAGTCACTGAATGCGGTGGCGATTGCTCTAATGAAATCTTTGGTGAAAGACTCAACATTTCTATTATCTTTATTTAACCAACATTTATTGAGTACCTACTGTGTGCCAGGACCTTGAGCTAACTCTTGTTCTCAGTTGGGTTTTTTTTTCTTTTTTTTAACAGCTTTATTATATAATTCACATATCATACATTTCATTCATTCAGATTGTACAATTCAGTGGTTCCTAGTGTAATCAGAGAGTTTATAACCATCATTCCAATCAATGCTAGAACATTTTTGTCATCCCCCAAAGAGGCCGTCTACCCATAGCACTGACTCTTTACTTCTCTCCAGTGCCCCTCCTTCTTGACAGCCACTAGGCAACTTTGCTGTCTCTGTAAATTTGTTATTCTGGATATTTCATATAAATGGAATCATACAATATGTGGTCTTTTGTGAATAGCTTCTTTCATTTAGTATAGTGTTTTCAAGTTCATCCGTGTTGTAGCATGCATGAGAATTTCTTTCCTTTTTATGGCCAAACATTCCATTTTATGGATAGACTCCATTTATCCATTCAACAGTTCTGCTTTGGGCTATTTTGAGTAATGTTGCAGTGAATGTTCATGTACGAGTTTTTGTGTGGACATATGTTTTCATTTCTTTTGTTTATTTATGTACCTAGGGGTGAAATTGCTGGATCAGATGGTAACTCTGTTTAACATTTTGAGGAAGTGCCTACCTATTTCCAAAAGTAGCTGCACTATTTTGCATTCCTACCAGAAATGTATAAGGGTTCCAGTCTCTCCACATCTCATCCCCACTTGCTATTATCTTTTTTACTGTAGCCATCCTGGTGGATGTGAAGCCCTATTTCATTGTGGTTTTGATTTGCATTTCCGTAGTGGTTAACGATTTTGAGTGTCTTTTCATGTGCTTATTGGCCATTTGTGTATCTTCTTTGGAAAAATATCTATTCAAATCCTTTGCCCATTTTAAAATTTAGGTTACTTTTTATTATTGAGTTGTAAGAGTTCTTTATATATTCTAGATAAAGTTCCTTATCTGATACACAATTTGCAAATATTTTACCCCATTCTGTGGGTTGTCTTTTCAGTTTCTTGATGGCATCCTTCTTGGTTTGAAGCATAAAAGCTTAATTAATTTTGATGAGTCAAATCTGCCCTCAGTTCTTGAGTAAACCCAGATTTATATGACAGATTTCTATGCTTTCAGGTATTTGTTATATTTAACAAGTCTCTGTTGAATAGTTTATAGCCAGTTTTATAACCTTTACTACTTGCAACTTCTTAACGTTGGTGAGTTTGTTTTAGCTTTTATTTATTTTTTAATTTTTAAAAGATTTATTTATTTGAGAGAGAGCACGCGAAGAGTGAACATATGAGCACATGCTCATGAGCTGGGGAGTGGGGCAGAACGAGAGAGAGAGAGAGAGAGAGAGAGAGAGAGAGAGTCAGTCCAGAAGGGCTCCATGCTCATGGGGCTCCATCTCACAACCCTGAGATTAATGACCTGAGCCGAAATCAAAAGAATTGGCAGCTTAGCCAACTGAGCCACCCAGGTGCCCCTGTTTTAGCTTTTAGAAACTTAAAACCCTCTAAAAGCAAAGACTAAGGCGTATAGACTATTTATAGCATTTTAATCACCATATCGCTGGTAAAAATACAGCCATAGGCTGATGACTACTGAACCCATTGGGGCCAGGCTTCTGGGAATAGTTGGATGTTGAACCGAAGAATATTGAGATTATATTTAAGCACAGGCCAGGAAAATGGAGCATTGTTATTTCCTATTGTAATCTTAACTCCTTTGTGTTATCTAACAAGATTTTTGGTTATATTTACTCTATAAGGCAAGGAATTTAATAATAAGAAGTCCATCTGGGTTATGTAGATAAGTTAACAGAGTGAAATACTTAAACTATCTTCTACCTGCATCCCTATGGAATATTTTAGTTGTCTACCTTCTGCTTATATCGTTCAGACAGGACTAAAGACGTTTTACTTACATAATAATGTTAGTTCTGTTGCCTATTTTATTTGTTACCTCCTCTGAGCCACCTAGCACATACTGTCTCCTGTCGATGAGGGAACAAGCTCAGGGGGCATGCAGCAGGTGCTGTTTCTTGTCCAAGATCACATTCCTACTAGTAGGTAGGAATGCTGGGGTCCCTTTGCGGGGACATACTTGGGATTACTTGCAAATGTGGTATTTCAGAGCCTCATTTGTTTTGTATCCTTTTAGCTCTCTTTATAAGGTATTTCCCTTTCTAAGTTTGGATAAATGAATGTGTGAAGTTTTTTCCTTTGCATGTAATCTGAATAAGTGGGTATAAATCATGCAGCTGGGGGCTGGGAGTGTGTGGAACATAAGAACAAAAATGTGTGAGAGGGAGAGGACACCTGATTAATAATCAGGAATAGTGGAGAAGACAAGAAGTTCTGTCTTCCCAGCTTCAAGAAAGTAGTGGGAATTTATGAAATAGGAAGTGAATTAAGTAGGCCATAAGGCAATTTAGATTCTTAGGCTTGTTCACTTCTTGTTACACTGAGGTATCAGAATGCTTGGGTGTCTTTAGCAAGTGCAATTTTGAAACAAAGCCTGGTTCCATATTCCCACTTTGAAGATTTTTTTTTTTTTTTAATTTGACAGATCACAAGTAGGCAGAGAGGCAGGCAGAGAGGGACAGGAGGAGGAGGCAGGCTCCCTGCTGAGCAGAGAGCCCAATGTGGGACTCGATCCCAGGACCCTGAGATCATGACCTGAGCTGAAGGCAGAGGCTTTAACCACTGAGCCACCCAGGCGCCCCCATATTCCCACTTTGAATTGGGCTGCCTGGGATCAAGTGGATGATAGTGGGTGATGATGCTATCTTAGATTGCTCTAGCCTTTGTCTTCCATAGAACCATGCCGTATGGTTTTGTGATTACAAGGTCAACCTGAGACTGACAGTTCTTTCAAAGAAGTCACTCTCGGAATGTTTTTGGAACCTGTGACACTTTGGTCTCTTTGCCTACTTTATTCTTAGTGAGGGCAGATACTTTGATGATGGACATGATGTGGTTAAGACTCCAAATTTGGACTGCCTGGGTTAAGTTCCATCTTTTACTACTTAGAACTGTGTGACCTTGAGTACATTACTAAATTTCTATCTCTTCACCTATAAAATGAGATTTCTATCTCTTCACCTATAAAATGTGTATATTAGTACCTATCTCATGGAACTTTGGAGAATCAAAGGAAATCCTGTGTGATGTTCAGAGAACAGCATACAGTATAGTGCTCATCACATAGTAAGCACACATTAACTGTTAGCTGCTATTATTTGTCTTTGCTGTTGCTATGAAATGACCAAAACGTTAATTTGGACCCAGCTTTTGTAAATAAAGTGGGCAGTTAGGTTGGGTAGCAGTATTTTTGGTAAAACATGAAGTGTGAAAATAAATAGCAATCTCCATAGTTCCTATTTATTAAGCACCTCCTGTCTGTTTGGCCCTGTAGTGTAGGCTCTTACTCATACTTCCTCCGTTAGTTCTGATGGTGGTCATGTAGGGTGGTTGATCAGCATTGTTGAGGGACACGCTCACAGTCCGACAGCTGCTCAGTGTGGAGCAGCTAGTCTCGGTCACACAGCTCTCAGGAGCTGGGCTTTCTCTCGACTATATTGTATTGCTTCCCTTGTCTCTGTTCACCTTGGCAGCCAAAGTAACAGGAACGTCTTTATTTTCCATGAGCCTGTAATTTTGGTTATGCACACAAGCAATAGCCCAGAGGGAGGTAAGACTTCCAGGGTATAACCTTTTTTAGGTGAGTCTTTTCCATTGTGATGATTGAACAGTGAGGAGAGGAGGACGTCGGTCGATCTGTCTTTTAAAAAGGCCCATGGTCATCCATTTCAAGCCAGGTGGCTATTGGTTCTCCTGGCACTCACAGCCTTAATTAACTGCCACCACAGGCTGGGGGATGAATGTGGAAGGGGGTTCTTGCCCCATCCTCCACGGTTATAACATATAGGTCTCAGGATGAGTGCAGGGTCTGGATGACCCTTCCTGTGTCCTGTCCTCTCTTGGGAAGGAACATGGGCTCAGTTACATATTCCCTAGAAATAAGTCTCTTATCAGATATATGATTTGCAGAAATCTTTTCCCATTCTCTGGATTGTCTTTTCACTTTTTTGATGGATGTCCTTTGAAACCCAGCATTCTCTTGCCACCCCTCCATTTCCTGCCCTGTTTCCCATAAGGTGAGGCTTTGCAAGTGTTGGGATGCCACAACATGCAAAAGAAGGTAGTAGTACCCACTCCCTGCCACCCACATACACTTCCCTTCATTTTAAAATAACACAACAAAAGAAGAGTTAAGATTAAAGACCCATTGTTAAGTAGGCATGGAATAAGAGCGAAGCTCTGCCCAAATAATCCAAGACTGCAGCAAGTGGCGGTGGCTGTGGCCGAGGGCCCAGCGCAGCCTGATGTGGGCAGTCCAGGTGAGCTGTGAGCGGAGCGCAGGCGCGGCCTCCCTGGCACTAAGGGGCGGGGCCACAGGGCGGCTGAGCAGCGGATATGTGCTGTTGGTGCAGGGGCTGCCCGGGGTGTGGAGCATGGTAGGTTGCTTTGAGTCTGGCACTGCCAAAGACTACATGGGCTGGTGGTTCAGGTTACAGTTGCTGTGGGAACTGTGACCTTTGAGTTTCCTGGCTTATGCATGGAATTTCAGTTGCATAATACTACCAACAACTTGGATTTTTTTCCCCCTTCTTGCCTTTCTTGACATTTAATTTTTTTATCCCAGTGAATGGGATCCATAGCTCTTTGCCTCTCCTTCCCTTGGGGCAGACAGTTTCACTCACTTTCCTTTTCCTGCTCCCTCTGAGTGTGCCAGGGAGGAGACTAGCTTTGGCCCTTGGCCTGTGGGAATCTTCCTTTTGTCTCCAAGCAAGGCCCTGAGGTTGGGGTGAGCCGGCCTGGAGCAGCCTGTGTGGGGGACTGCTGTATGTTTTAGGGTGGGCTCAGTTGTCCCTGTGTGCTTATTTCTCCCAAATGGTCTTTGCTCGTTTCTACTTCTGCACCTCCATTTGCACTATTCCCCATGTCTCGAGTATCCTCTGCAGGTGGCTAAGTTAAATACTCCACAGACTTCAGTTTCTACTTGAGTCCCACTGTCTTTGGGAAACCTGTTGTCACAATAGCCTAAAATTATACCCCTTTCCAGTGAACTGTATATGACTTGAATGTTTCATTTGGCATTTAATCAGATATTGCCTTAGGATATTGTTCTTATCTCAAGGACATTTGTCATTTGGGGTGAAGTGGTAGTCTGGTTTCTTTTTTCTACAAACCAGATTATAAGATTCTTGAGGGCCAAGATTTTAAGTCATTGCATTGCTTGTTAAATGGTCACTGGTTTATATGTGATTTGCTGAATTAAGTGTGTATTTTCTTAATGTCTGCCATGAGGAAGGCATTGGGCTGGTAGCTCCAAAGGACAAAAGGAAAAAAACAAGGTCCTTACATCCAGAGTCCTCAAGATGCCTAGCCTGGCCTGGGGTGGTATGGCTGGCCACATTTTCCCTGCCAACCTCTTCTTTCTCTCCCAGTGAACTCTAAGCCCAGTTACAGAAAGTAAATGGCCTTGGTTCGTGGAAGGCCCAAGTTGGTTGTCACCAGACAACCGGTGCACATGTGCTTCCTTCTGCCCTCAGAGTAAGTGCCTACCTTCACTTAGCACCATCCTTCTGGGCTCTAGTAGGATAATACTTCCTTACCAAGGCCTTTCCTGACCACCTCAGCCAGGGAGGTCCCTTCTGTTATTCTCTCTTACATTCGCTTTTGTTTTCCACCAGAGACTTTTTTGTAGTACTTAAGTATAAACTTACTTGTTTATGTGTTGACACTTCTCTTTTGATGGTTATGTCCACCACTGTATTTCCATTTCTGGCGCATAGGAGCCCTAGCACTTTGTTCACATTCTATACTCAGTCAGACCCAATACAATGCCTGGTGTTTAATAGCCTCATTGGAAATGCTTAAATGATTGGGCATTCTTACAGAAATGTATGTACTTTTTTTTTTAAGGGAAAGAAAGGAAAAAATGGTGATTTATCCTGTGATCTATGGCTTTGGTTGGTCTGCAATAGACAGGCCTTGGGACCCACCCAGGATCCCTCTCTTGAGATAAAAATGGAAACATCTTTGATCCTGGCAAAGTGTATTTGCTTTTTTTTCTTTCCTTCTCTTTTTCTGTCATCTTCCCTCCCTCCTTTTTTGACTTGTCTAATAAATAAGTTAAGGCAGCTTTGGCTGTCTATCTGTTCTGTACTGTGAGGAGGGAGAGGCAGGACTGTTATTCTGTTCCCTATTCTGTGGAATTCTAGACACTTTTTGTGGGGGACCTTTGGGATACTCACTTTTTTCTAAGCTTTTAGAATCGAATTTGAGAAGCAGCCTTTGCTATGCACCAGAACAGCTATGAGAAGGCGCTGCTCGTCCACTTTCTTCAGATTTCCCTGGGGCAAATTGGTGTGGGTATGTGTGCTTTTCCTAATCTGTTAGGGTGGATTTAACATCTTCACTTTCCCAGGTATTGGATCCTGTATATGACTTGCCTTTGAAAAAGTTTAAATAAAGAACCTGTAGGGTCTAGTGAAGTAATGTCTCCAAAGTACTTCAAGTTCTTCAGGAAAGAAAGAAGCGCTCTGTAAACTCTGAGTATAATTATTAATCAGACTTTCCTTTGGTCCACTTCTCTGCCCTGGGTTTGCCTTCTGCTGCTGTTTAGGCTGCCAGGATTAACATACGGAAAGTAACTGGATCATCTTTCCCAACCCCCCTCCTGGCATGGTGGCACAGACTGTGGATAAACACTCTGAGCGACTGTCCTCAGTTTGAGGAGTGGCAGCGGTCTGAGCGAATGCTCTGACAGTCTTTGGTTCCTCTGGATGGCTGTCTCTGCCTCTGCCGCCTTCCGCCCTGCATGCCATTTTCAGCTGCCTCTGACACCCACTTTTCTCAGCCAGACAAGAAGAGGAGGGACTGGTTCTCCTTCAGTAGGCCCTCTTGTGTTGTTGAATATAAGCTGGGAGTGGGTACCAAGTTCTAAACCTGTTTTTTAGTCCATCCTTCAGTGAGCAATTAACCCAATCAACTGACCATGGGGCCCACACCTCAAGGGTCTCCATTCTCCACCCCAGTCCCCACTGGGCAGGCTCCCTCTAGGAGTCAGATAAAGAAGCTTCTGCAGTTGGAACTGTGTCCCTTTTATTGTAGCAGATTGTCGTATTTGTTTTTCAACTTTAGTTTTCTCTTCTTTTTTTTTTTTTTAAGATTTTATTTATTTATTTGACAGACAGATCACAAGAAGGCAGAGGCAGACAGAGAGAGAGAAGGGAGGAAGCAGGCTCCCTGCTGAGCAGAGAGCCCGATGTGGGGCTGGATCCCAGGACCCTGGGATTATGACCTGAGCCAAAGGCAGAGGCTTTAACCCACTGAGCCACCCAGGCGCCCCTAGTTTTCACTTCTTAAAAAGCATCAGATTTCAGTAAAATCATACATATATTTTTATTTTTTACTTTTTTTTAAGTAATCTCTACACCCAATGCGGGCTTGAACTCATGACCCCGAGATCCAGAGTCATTCACTCCACCAACTGGGCCAGCCAGGCACCCCTCTTGTAGACGTATTTTTTAAATTTCAGATATATGTATTTTAATGCAGGCTGCATGCCTAGCGCAGAGCCCAGTGAGGAGCCTGAACTCACTACCCTGCGACTGAGACCCGAGCAGAGATAAAAAATGGGACGCTCAACTGACTGAGCCACTCAGGCACCCACCTCCTTGTACATATACTTTTTTAAAAATTCAAATTCAGAAGCAGAATTTGATCACTTCCCCCTCATTGGCTTTTCCTGTGTCCCTTCCTCCCTCTTATGAAGTCCTGTTGCCTAGTTCTTATTATGTTCCTGGCACACAATAGGTGCTTTAATAGTTCTTAAGTTGGAGGTGGTGGGAAGAGGTATCATATAATTTAGCAGGATTCACCAAAATATTAGGAGAAAGTTTTATTTACTGTTTTCCCTGTTTGTTTTTTATCTTGTCCTCTAATTTAGCACTGTACTCTACATTGAGGCAGTGTGTCCTAAACTGTGTTCCATAGACTGTTAAGATGTGTTCTAGAGAAAATTAAAACATTTCTTAATAAGATAATTGAATTTTACTTTTTTTGTAGTGGTGAGAATTTTGTTTATGAAGTTTTAAAAAGTGATTGTTTTCTGCAACAGTTAATTTATCTATGAGACCTTTTGATTTGTGGTTAATAGAATACAACTTTATCCAAAATGTGGTTGAATTCATAGTTTGGATCACTAGGCACTTCTTAAATTTGTTGTCCCTTGCTAATCTAAGTGCCCCTAATACCTCTTGAGCTCCTTTAGTATTCTTTTTTAAGTTTTAGTGTGAAACTGTTCTGTGGCCAAATCTACTTGAAAAATGGTGGACCAGCATGGAACCAGCCTTACCTTGAAGACTACTTTGTGGGTTTTGAGTAGTCATGGTGATCACTGAATTCTCTGCTCTGTGTTGGAAATGTCCTAGGCACTTCAAAGAGGTTGCCTGTTTTGAGCCTCACCTCAAAATATTTATGTTCCAGGAGTTAAATAGTACTGGATCTCTCTTTCACAGTGGGGTAATGTAGGCTTAGGAAGCCTTGCCTATCCAAGGGTGTAGTAAATGGTAGATCCCAGATTCCAAGATTCACATCCAGATCTGTGGGATTCCAAAGCCTGTTTCCACAGTAGCCTCTGACATCTATATTGCTCATATTTTGAGAAGCTCTGTCTCTTCAGTATTGAGAGTCTAAACTTTGTGCTAAGATTACTGTCCTTTCCTCCATTTTCCCACATCACCATTCCCAGAAAGGCAGGCTTCACTACTTTGATTTGTTGCTGTATCTCTCCTTTGCCCATCATGCTAATTTTCTCATGTTCCTTCCTTTCCCCTTCTCTCTGCCCATCTCCCCCTTACTCATCCTTCAGGATCTCCTCAGATCTGTCTTTCTTTCTATGAAACTTGCTTGGATCTACTTACCTACTTTTACAAGCACTATTTTTTATTATCATAGTTAAATGTTTATTGTAATTAAGTTAGTTGCATGTTTATTGAATTGAATCTATTAGAAGTTTGTAGTCCAATCTCTACCCTGCTTCTGAACTCCTGTTGTCAGTAGGAGTCTGTGCCAGTAATCCTCATGCTGTGGGCAGTGACCATTTGTGTGTGTTAATGGCCTGAACTTGGTTTGAGTTAGTGCCATCTCAAACATACATATTCTGCTTTTTTTGCAATATGTAGATGCTGTTGTGATTAACAACATGTAAATTCATTGGAAAATGTTGAATTCATGGTGGGTTTTTCATGGTAGGTTTTTTTGTATTGTTAGGCATTTTTTTTTTCAGTCTGCAGGTTATAAAGAATAGCCTATATCGCATAACAATAACAACAAAATAGTTAATGGTAAAAAGGAGTCATCATGTCTCCCCCCCCCCCCCCCCCCGCCGCCAGAGTTGGGAACTGGCTATCCTATCCATTTGGCATGTATGTATTTTTTTGTATTTTTAGTTATTTTATGTGTTGCCTTACCTGCTTAGCTAGATTGTAAGCCCTCTGAGTATGAGCCCTTGGAGTACTTGCACATAATCAGTGTCCAGGAAATATATACATGTTTGATTTAATCTTGAAATCTTATTTTCCCTGTTTCACTACCCATCTCACTATATTTTATTTTCTTGAGCTCCCTCTCCTCTTCTTGTCCAGTTGGTTTTTTAAAAAGTTTTTATTTATTTATTTGACAGAGATCACAAGTAGGTAGAGAGGCAGGCAGAGAGGGAGGGGGAGAAGCAGGCTCCCCACTGAGCAGAGAGCCCGATGTTGGTCTCCATCCCAGAACCCTGAGATCATGACCTGAGCCAAAGGCAGAGGCTTAACCCACTGAGCCACCCAGGCACCCCTTGTCCAGTTTTTATAAAGAATCCCTAACCTCTAATAACTTCCCATCACTGTAGTGCAGTTACTTGTTGAGCTCCAACTGCACATTCAGCAGGCGTTTGGCTAGGCTGCGGGCAGATGCATTATCAATTATATAATTATTTTGTGGAGCATTTTGCAGGCATCGTGGAAAATACCTTAGAAATGCATTCTCTCATTTACTTCGTAGAAATACCCTATTACGCAGGCACTGTTTCTGTCTGCATTTTACAAGTGACTTATGTAAGAATTGGATAGCCGAGGGTGCGGCAGCCCGCATCCAGTCTCACTCAGACTCCCAAGCCAGTACTTGGAGGCCTTCTAACATCTGCATCTCCCAAGGATCCGGCATGGCTGTTCCCCTAAGGAATTTTCCACTGGGGAAACAGAAACAATGGCAAGCTATACTGCTTGGTTAAGAGTAAGTATTAAATTGTCTAGAACTGTGAAGGAGCTCAGAGGCGGAGGGACGCAGGCAGAACCGGAGATGCTGAGGGGCTGCACGGAGGGGCCCGTTTTCTGCTACGATCTGAATATGGTGGAATTTGGGTGCGGGACTGCCATGAGCCAAGGCCTGAGGAAAATGTGCTGAGCGGCAGCGGGGGCAGGGATGGGCATGGGGCTGGCCCAGCTGGAGGGCACAGTATCTCAGAGAAAGTGGGAGAGGAGACTGGGTGACTAGAGCCAGCAAATCCGTTGATTTTTGAGCAGGAAGTGACAGGGTGAATTTTCTGTTTTAGAGCCACAAGGTTGGCAGCAGATGGCAGATTGCTCATGGCACAATTGTTGCCTTCACTCTCTTGTATAGTTCTCCTTTCTTAAGGCTTCCTTCCCTGTGTGCCCCTGGGACCTCGGGTCACCTCTTCTGGTCCCAAGAGTAGCCATCTGTACAGAGATCCCATGCTGGTTGATTAAACTGTCTCAGAGTGAAAAGTTACTGAACACGGAGGTCAGAGACCTAGATTTGACTGCTGGGCGGTAGTTCACTGGCTAGACAAATTATCTAACCTTTTTTCATTCTCTTTTCTCCCTCCATCTGTGATCTGCAGATAATAGTAACAACTAAGAGTTGTTCCAGGAACAAGAGGCTAACAGATATAAATACAGAAGCTGTTTAATAGTCTAGTGGTTCCAGACTTTTGGGATCAAGTGCCAACTCTGTCAACTTACTGTGTGACTTTGGGGAAATTTCTGAACCTCTCTGTGTCTTCCTCTTGTTATCTATAAAATCAGGCTACTTCACAGTGAGAATTAAATGCAGAAAGATCAGTGGATAGTAGCTAGCTCTTACACAATACTGGCACGTGGTGACGTGATTAATAAAGTAGAGCTGCTGTCATTATTATCATCTTCATCACCACTGTCACCACAGTAGTCAGTATGGAGTATGTGCTTTCTTTAAGGCAGGAAACCAATGAAGAAAGCCTCTAAAATATATAGTAAGAAACTCCCTCTAATTAAACTGGAGAAATATATGTCTTTCAGTCCAATTACAGAGATACATGTCTTCATCACTTCTTTTTTTTTTTTTTTTCAAGAAAGATTTTTATTTGAGAGAGAGGGCACACATGAGAGAGAGAAAGAGCATGAGCCGGGGATGGGCAGAGGGAGAGCGACAAGCAGAGTTCCAGCTGAGCAGGGAGCCCGATGCAAGATTCGATCCCAGGACCCTGAGATCATGACCTGAGCCAAAGACAGACACTTAACCATCTGAGCCACCCAGGTGCCCCCAGTGCTTCTCTTAAGCACTACCATATATCCATCTTCCCCCAATTTCGGGATCTTTTGGAGAGTCCAGGTATTACTGAAATTCTTTAAAAAGTCACAACTTGCAAAGTTGGAATCACAACTTTTTCTCAGACATAAAACTATTTCCCTTCTTTTTTAAATAAAAAGAGGGGAGGAGGGAAAGGAGAGAGGAGAATGCCTGGATTTGCTTGGGCTGCACAGTTCTCTCTCTGTCAGAGGTCTTCCTACCTCTGAGTGAGAGGCAGCTGCCGTCATGGGACAAGGCCAGCCCTGCTGGATCTGTCCTGGGACTGAGTGTCACTGAGGCTCCCATGGGGAGTTCAGGGCTTGCTTTGTAACCCTTGAGCTACAGTGTTTCTGCTTAGGAATCTTTCCCCTCCCTTTGTCCCAGACCTAGACTAGCACGTGGAGCTTTAGCAGTGCAGTTACATTCAGCAGCCAAGGCCAGTACGTTCTGGTTGCTGCTTCTAAAAGACCCCAACCCCTTGGTCTTGAATCAGCAATTATGTCTGAGTCTTGACTATATCTGTGTGGAGCAATTCTTTCCCCCCCCTTTTTTTTTTAAATACCCAAAACTCAAATTGTTGGACCTTGTCCTTTGCAGATGAAGTGAGAGTTGTTTTCTGAGGACTGGTTTCATACCAGAAACCAGCTGCTTTTAAATTGCTACAGATCTTTAAAAAGACAGTTTATTTGTGGACCAAATTCCCTACCCACAGAACCTTGTTGTCTGTAGGATTCTCATGAAGACTATGACACTGTTGAGGTGGGTGACAGCTGGCAAAGGTGCATGAGTTTGGTTTTAAGACTTTAATCTCATGTAGGGTCAGAACCTTGTGGAGCTAATCCCTTTGACACCTCCCCCCCACACACACACATTATAGTTGGTAAAATGTGTGGATGTGTGCCATGGACTGAAATGGTGAACAAAACCCAAATGCACACATTAGGCATATGGGCAGATGATCAAACGAAAGTAAAGACTTATCATCTGGGAGCCTCTGACATTGGCAGTGGTGTCTTACATGGAACGATGCCCTTGATTAGCAGTTACTTTGTAAAGGGTCAAAAGACTGGGCTGTGTATACTTGGCCTCAACTGTGCAAGATAAAAATGCAATCAGAAGGATATGATGGGAGGACAGCCTTTTGGAGGGAGTGCTGGGTGCTGAAGAAAACAGGGTGACAGAATGATAGCAACAGGCTTTGCCTCCAACTTTGCCTTTCTTGGATTTGCACTGGCTCTGAGGGGGAGAGGCTGATTTTTTTGGGTAATGACTGGCTCTTTTCTTCATTCTTGTTAGAACATGGAATTCCAACTCCAATAATAATAATACCATTTTGATTTAATTTCATTTATGACCTATAGATTGGGGTTAGAAAGTACATAGATCTCCATCTGGTTTTGGGGAAGACTAGAAGAAAGTCTCTTTTACTATGTTGGTTATAATTGCCTTTGCATTTAAAAAAAATCTGTGACAGGGTCAGATTTTGCCATGTATTATAAATGCAGTAAGGATGGGGATAGTGTCTTTAAAAATGTCCCCACAAAATTTTTAGGGGTGCCTGTGTGGCT
This sequence comes from Enhydra lutris kenyoni, assembly GCF_002288905.1. Taxonomy (NCBI): domain Eukaryota; kingdom Metazoa; phylum Chordata; class Mammalia; order Carnivora; family Mustelidae; genus Enhydra; species Enhydra lutris. Next base: position 300,774 of record NW_019154153.1, read on the forward strand.
CCCCAGCCATTCTTGATGTCCCAACTCTTGATCTCAGCTCAGGTCTTGATCCCAGGGTCGTGAGTTCAAGCCCTGCCTTGGGCTCCATGCTGGGCATGGAACCTACTTTAAAAAAAAAAAAGAAGTGTCCGTAAAACCTTCTAGATATTTGACCCTCAGCTAGTCAGTTAGTAGGTGAAGAGGTTACTTGTCTGAAGCTAGGAGCATCTTATCTTGAAAGGCTGGTAACGGAGTGTATGGCATTTTATTTGGGTGTGGGTTAGGATGGGATGGGAGGTGGCAGAAGAGACTTGTGGCCCCTTCAGTGCATGTGGCTATGTCCTCAGTAGAGCACAACTTGCCAGGTTTGTGGATACTCCTGAGGTTCAAGCGGCGGGGAGGGAGTGAAGAGTTTTCCTTAGTGCCAGTGGAGCGATAGGTATCCTTCAAGCTCCAGCCCATTGTCCTCATCTCTTCGGGTTCTCACAGAGGGAAGATGGTGCTTGGCCATAGTGAGGTAAAAGGATGGGGAAAGTAGGCCCATCAAATGTTAACAACTGTTGTGTTTTACTGTTTGGGAAATAGGAATTTTAAGCTCTTTTCCTCCGTATTTATGTAAATGGAGCAGACAGAATAATTGCTGTGAAAGTGTGGAGATGGCTGTCATTCGGTCTCATGCATAGAAGACTAATGGAGTCTTCCTTTAAACATTCTGTGTTTAGGGGATGTTTGGGTGGCTCAGTCCGTTAAGCATCTGCCTTCGGCTCAGGTCGTGACCCCAAGGTCCTGGGATTGAGCCCCTCATCAGGCTCTTTGCTCAGCGGGGAGCCTGTTTCTCCCAATGCCTGCAGCTCCCCCTACTTGTGCTCTCTCTCTCTGACAAGTAAATAAATAAAATCTTTAAAAAATAAAAAATAAAACATTCACATTTAGGACAGTTGTAGGTAAAGTTAAGGCATTGACTGGAATATAGATGTATTTGTCAGCCTTCCTGCCTTTGAACAGGATGCAGATGATAAATAAAGTCAACAGTTGGTTTGTATAACCTCTATATCTAATCTGCTTTGTTATTTCTTTCTTCAGAATGTCTTTGGAAACTGCTTATCTCCAGCACCTAAAACTACATCTGCATAATTTGTTCTCAATATTTGTTAAATGACCTTCCCTTTTAAAATTTCGGTTCCCACTGCCACAGCTCCAATCTGGTTCCCTTCCGTTAGGTGCCCAAGTGATTGCGTGGGCTCCTGGACATTGCTTGGCTGTGGTTCCATCTTGCTTCTTAACCACCCTCCTGGCTGTGGCCAGGCCATTCTGCTGCTTTGAGGCTGGGCTGCTCCTCTATGGCCCTAGTCATATGGCTCCTCTCTTACATGGCTTCAAAAGCTCATAGGGAACTTCTCACCCTCCTCCTAGTCTCCTGCATGTGTTCTGCTAAGTCCTTCTTCTAATCCTGTCTCTGCCTTCTCTTCCCAGTCTTCCCGAATCATAACCATCCTAACCCTGATAGCCTGGCCATACAGTTTTAGGATGTGTTTGCTTGTTTGCTGGGGTACATGTGTTAGTTTTTCTCTGACTGGATTGTAAGCTTCTTGAGGGTAGGGATATTGTCTTGTTGTATGTACTACTTTCATCAGTCAGCATATATTGGTCACATTGTGAGCATTGTAAACACTTAAACTTACCACCGTCATAGTCATTGGCCTAGAAAATAATCAGCAAGAAGCACTTTCCTACCTTTGCCCTGTTTTAAATTCTTTTTTTTTTTTTTTGTATGACTTGTCTTTCTCAGGCTGAATATTCAGGATATAGCTTGTGTGGATTTGTAAGAAGCCCCAAATAGTATGTTTTTATTTTTTATTTTTTTTTCCCCCAAACAGTTTTTAAACAGCTTTTTAGGGGCGCCTGGGTGGCTCAGTGGTTAAAGCCTCTGCCTTCAGCTCAGGTCATGATCTCAGGATCCTGGGATCGAGCCCTGCATTGGGCTCTCTGCTCAGCGGGGAGTCTGCTTCCTCCTCTCTCTCTGCCTGCCTCTCTGCCTACTTGTGATCTCTATCTGTCAAATGAATAAATAAAATCTTAAAAAAAAAAAAAAGCTTTTTAAGGATGAATCTCACAGAAATGCAGAGTACCCTTTTGGTCTTTGGAAGGTGAGGGGGTAGAGGAGAGGAGTAGCTCTAGATGAGTGATACAGTGGTATTGGTGGTGGCTGCAGGGGTGGTGTGGGGCTGGGAGGCCTTCGTTTGAGCAGGAGATGCTCTAGAATGTCTGAGGGCAGGCACAGCCTGAGTGAGAGTGGGTTTGGGGTACAAACCCTCAACCTTTCTTTGACTTACCCTTCTTAACTCCTGTTATTTCCTACCTCCACCCCCAATTCTGTATCACCTTCTGCCATTATTGCCTCCTCAAGTAGCACAAAGTGTGGGGAAGAGACCCTAGTAGTTGTGTATGTACTAAGAATATGGGCTTCTGCTTTATCTGGAGCTCCGTTGAGCTGTCCTGGACCCGTTCGGGATTGGTAAAGAGTTCCAGGAGAAGATTCTGAGGATGTGAGACTGTGTGCCCGTCCACCTAGGGAGGGTTCCTGGTTCTGAGAATGCAGGAGGCAAAGTTGGGGGTGAGAAGCTGGATCTGGAGAGGATGCCCTGGTGGTCACATCTGGAGCATGGGAGAGGATCTCTGCCAGGTGACCATCTTCCCCTTGAGGGGACACACACAGTGAGAATGGCCGAGGGATTATTTCCCTATATCACTGCCTCTACTAGGACCCAGAATGGGGGAGCTTTATATGTTGGTCCTTTTGTTAGTTGGTTCTTCATTTATCTTTTTAGTTCTTCATGCCCAAGCCCTTTGGATGCTCCATTGGCAAGTCCTGTCAACTCCACTTTCCTGTTTGGACTCAGAACCTGACTACAACCTGCACTGATACTTCTTTAGGTCAAGCCACTATCACCTGTTCCCTGGAATTTTGCAGTAACCTCTAAATCAGTTTCCCTGTTCCCTGCTTTTTACCCCTAGACGTGTTGTCAACACAGCAGCCAGAGGGGTCCTCTGAAGATCTGGCTGCACTCTCATCATTCTTCCTTGCTCACACCTCTGCAGTGTCTCCCCCCCTGGTGCCCCAGTAGAAGCTGAACCCCTTGCTGTGGCCAGCAAGGCTTCACACAGCCAGATTGCCTCTTGTATGTCATGACCCCCTCTTCAGTCCATATGCTGCTCCCTTGCCTCCAAGGCTGCCCCACCCCCAGGTGATCCGGGATTTGCCCCTTTGGTTCTTTGCTGTGCTCTGTTTCCTCACAGGCTTCCCAAACCGTCCTGGTTAACCATGCCACCTCCTACCCAACCCCCCCCAGGGCTTCCTAGCCTCCTTCCATACTCTGTTCTTCCTCCCTAGCGTGTCTTTCCCTCCAGTACATCAGGGTCCACCTGCATGTTGTCTGTCCCCCTGTAGAATGAAAGCTCCACAAGGGCAGGAATGTTTGTCTCGTTCACTGTTCTGTCCCCAGTGCCAGGTGCACAGGGAATGAACAGTACATATTTGGTGGCTTCATTTCAGTTATTTTGCACTCATTATGCACTAGGCTCACACATACACACACACAGACACACATACATACACGCTACGCACACAGGAATAAGACAGGAATTTTGTTACCCTCCCCTTCCCCCAATGAGCTCACCGCCTGGTGAGGAGCAAACAGTGAAGTAATAGCAGTGAAGTGAAAGTAATACCGAAGGAGAGATAAATAAACTTCTGTGAGGATAAGGAGGAAACTGTCCGGGGTGGGGAGGGAGTGGGGCTGGGAGAGCCGCACAGATTCTCTCAACTCTGAGGCTGGTTTACCTAAACACATTCTGCTGTTCTTTGTGCACATCTGCTTTCCCCCTTCCTCACGGGGCTGAGTGAGAATTCTCAGCTTCCATTTGCTAATCAATCAACAAATATTAATGCTTTTTTGCATACGTTTGTAGACACTGGAATACTATTAGATCTTGAAAGCAGGGAAGGTAGCATGAGTTTTTTCATCTTCATGCCAAATGAGTCCAATTCCTTTAACCTTCCCTTATAAGGTCTGTCTTCTATCCAGTTAATCTTTTTTTTTTTTTCCTCCCTGTACCCTTTCCAGTTTTTTTTTTTTTTTTCCATCTTTGTTTATCTTTGTTTTTCTGTCCTAGAAGGATCACATCCCTACCAGGAGGAATATTACCTCCTTAAGCTACGTAGTATTTTACTAGCAAAATCCCCCTCCTGCCTTCTCCAAACAGTAGGCAGTCATTGTAAATCACTGTTGGTGCCAGCTGCATTTAGCGCCATACCTTCATGTAAAACAAGCCCCAGGGCTTGGGCTTCCACCACCTAAGCCCCATTCTTATGGCCAGTCTGGCCCTACTGGCTGCAGCCATGGTATGATCTACTCGCCCATGGACAGTTCTGTTTGACCTGTTGAGGGTTATCTTTGGCTCTTGGGGTGGAGAAGCACATCTGTCTCCACTTTAACAGAAGAGGGTGGGTATCAGGCTGGTAGGAGACACCTTTGGAAGGAGGACAGAGCTGAGCTGTAGCTCTATTTTCCTTTCTTCTGTAACCACCTCCAGTCATTTGTTACCATCATCAGCACTGTAGAGAGTATCCATTCAACTGAGGCTCTGTCAGGCATTTCATTTGGGGGAGCATAATACAATTAACAACATGTCCTGAAAAGTGAACCCTAATAAGGGTGAGTCTTGGTTGGTGAGTTAATGAACTGAAGGTTTTGAAATTCACTGAGATTTGGATTGGTAGGGCTTTTCTGCAGGAGGTAATAGTATAAGATAAACTGGCCTAAAACTGTTAGAAATTGATTATAATGGGGTTTGCATTATTTTAATTGGTGAGGAAAATCTAGTTTTGTATCATCTAGGGTTCACTGAAGAGATCAGATCATGCCACCTTACTGAATCAGTTTTTCCTGAGATTTCAGTTATGGATAATGTGGAATGTTTAGTTCCTTGGGGATGAATCTTCCTTTATCTTAGCTTCCCAGGAAAAGCTCTGCTCTTACTGATGAAACTGCAGCCAAAGCTGTGTTTTTGTAAGCAGGTACCAGTTGATAAGCTGCCAGGTAGAGTCTGTTCTATCTCCATATGCAAGACTGTATGCCATTTTATCTCCTTCAGAGCTTCCTTTGGTAAGTAAAGGGCTTCTGTTAAGGTCAGTGGTGTCAGTTAGGATTAGTTTCAGTTGGGAATTGCAAAATATGGTTGAAACGTGAAGGTTTTCTCCATTATGTAAAAGAAGCCTAGAGGTGGGAAGCCCAGAGCCAGTATGGCCAGTTCCATGGACATCAGGACTTTGGCTAGGATAATAGAAGTTCTTTTGTGTTAGCTACAACATGTGGATCCACTCCACGGATATATAGGTGAGAATTTAACTTGACCTAACTCTACTATCCTGGTGCATGATTTCCATCTTCTAGGTTACTCATGGTCAAATGTGGCTGCTGGAGCTCCAGCCATCATATTTCTGTTTCCAGGGAAAACACAAAAGGGAAGAAATGAAGAAAGACAAAAAGTTGTTCTCCCACATGAGACAACACCTTGAAAGGAGTCTTTCTGGAAGGCTCACACATTTCTGCTTGTATGTCATTAGCCAACACTTAGGAAAACGTGATATAGTTGGCTTTAAGGAAGGCTGTGAAGTGTGACTTTGTAACATTGCTAATAAAACTGGAGTTCTATATATTTTTTTAAAGATTTTGTATTTATTCATTTGAGACAGAGAGCACAAGCAGGAGGGAGGGTCAGAGGGAGAAAGAGAAGCAGACTTCCCACTGGGCAGGGAGCCCAACAGAGGGCTCGATCCCAAGACCCCGGGATCACAACCCCAGACGAAGGCAGACACTTAACCAAGTGAGACACCAGGCACCCCTGGAGTTCTATTATTAAAAAAGAAATCTTTGCACTAGTCGGTATGTCTAACTTTTCTGCCCTGTCTCCCATGGACATGGAGAAGAACTGAACATATAAGCACATAGTGGTCCTTTCTCCTGATTCTGTCCTTGCATCTCTCCTTTTAGCCAAATAATAATGTAATTGCAGGATTTGGTTGGAAGCTGGTTGGGTGAAAGTATATGAGTATTTCTGTAGGTAACCGCTCAGTTAGTAGCCGTGGGGGCAGTGCAGGCTGGGACCTACGGGGGCGGTGGCTTTTCTTATGTCTCTGGGTTCTTCCTGTTCTCTCTCAATCTTGTTTTGTTTAGAAGTTGTGATCTTGATGTGAAACCTTTTTAGCTCCTTTCCTTAGCTTACAATCACAGGACCTCAGGGGGATTGGGCACTAGCTAGGTGAGCACACAGCGCTTTGGAACGTGCGGATTAAGCCAGTGCAGAACACGAGAGGGTGGCCTGTGTGTGTGCTTTCCCTGCAAATTCTCTCCTGCAGCTGCATCTCCTGAAGAGATCAGGGATTACAGAAGATGCATTCTCAAGGGTCCTTCTTCCTGCTAATTTTCTCCCCCTTTGTACATAAATACTCACAAATGCTGTTTAATGGGCCAGGATTTGGGTTTATGGCTAAAAATCTGAAATTCTGAAATTCTCTGGACCCAAGTCCTCAGGAAACCTGGATCATATACTCAGCTAAGAGAGCGAGTTGAGATCTCTTGGATCTTTTCCAGATCGAATCCTCAGCAGTTCCGTGATGTCAACTCGGGGCTTTTTGGGCATGAGATCTATTTCCACCTTCCAGGCCTGGCTGGAAGTTGTCCGGAAATTGACACTGACACATTGAGTTGCATAGCAAATGGAGCTGTCAGGGGAAATGTGGGGTTCATCTTAGAAAGCACTGGTCCCAGTAGCATCTTGGCAAAGTGTTAATTTGTGAGAATTAAGCTGGTGTATTATGGGACGGTAGTAGGTGGGACTAAGTGTGTGAGTGAGTGGAGGAGACTGGCTTGGCTTTTAGATTTTCATTGGTTCTCAGCTGGCAGTCTTTTTAGGTGCCGTCTGTTTCCCCTGCTGTGCACAGAGTCTTTCAGTGCTGGGTCTGTCTTGGGTGAGCAAGTCACTGCTAATTCCTTAGCATACTGATATTTACATCCCCTCCTAAGCATGACAGAAAGAGGCTTCTCTGTAGAGAGGAGGATGGGTGAGTGTGGATTTGACAGGAACAAAGGGATGGGGGGTGAGGCAGACACACCTATAGCTTAGGTTAGGGTTGGGATGAAACAGGGCTGTCACTCCAGTCTGATCCTTTGATTCTGTGTGGTCCTTGCCTCTCTGCTGTCCCAAACCAGGGGGATTTTGAAGAATGGGCAGGGAGAGAAAATGATTATAGCTAATAGCCACCATTTGTTGAGAGCTTACTATACGCTAGGCATTAAATAAATAAGTAAGTAAGTAAATAGGCATTAAGTAAATAAATGCATTGTCATTAAATCCTTAACAAGAATTCTATAATGGGATTTAATTTGAGAGAACTGGAGTGACTTGATTAGTCACATAGCTTAATAAGTAGCAGAACCGGGATTTCAGTCTCATTCTGTTTGATTCAAAGCTTGTGCCCTTAACCGTATCAGGTTTCTGCTTCCCCCTCTTTCTTTCATTTATTCAGCAAGTGTTTGAGTGCTCATTCTTTTCCAAGCACTGTTCTAGGTGCTGGAGAATAGCAGTGAGCCAAACAGGTAACAGTCCTTGCTCTCGCAGAGCTTCTGTTTCAGCAGGGGGTTATTTCCCACCTTCTTTCACACGTACTTTCCTGTATTCCATCTTTTCATCCCCATATATTCTATAATATCACACACACAGGATGTTCCTTAAATGACTCTTCTTTTTCTCAAATACTAGAACAAGGGTTTTCTTGTTTGTTAGATATTGGGATATTGATCCCTACTCCCGCCTCCACGTGTTATCAAAGCCCATCATTGGGACAGTAAGCACTTATGGGAGGCCTGGGGGGTGCTCAGGAGTTTACCTGTGCCTGGGATCTGGCTTTGCCTGTCAGATCATTTCCTTTCTTTTCCAGGGAAGGGTACGCCTGACTTAGGTGGATAGAGTTGTCTTCCCTCCCCTCCCCCACCCCCAGAAGTTGTTTTTTGAGGTGGCTAAGAGTGAAAGTCAAGAAATCAGTGATAAAAATAAATAAAAAAATAAAATCAGTGATAATGTTGATTCTTGCTGTGAGCTGACCTTATGGCTGGTCTCAGAGGTTCTTGTTTTCAATTTGTTTTAGCTAGTCAGTCCCCCACCCCATCCCCAGCATCTGCTTTAGGCCTTAGGGATATAAGAGAAGGTTAGCTGAATGTTTTTGTCTGCCTTCAGATCAGCTTCAGGTACCTAGAGACAGATGACTTCTTGATTCAGAAGAAAGAGGAGGGAAGATGTCAGGAGATTAATTTATACCAAGAACAATGCAGTTATGGGCTTAGAGTAAGTATATTCATCTTGTGTTCATGAGATCTAGTGAATGAAGAATTTTGAATTTGACATTGCCATCAATTTTCTGATGTTAGGCATATGCAACAGGGAAACTCCAAATTCCTCTGCGGACTGTTTGGATCCAGCTGGGTAGAAAATGGACAGGAGACCTCTCAGAGCCTTAGTTGGGACTGCCCTGGCTACAGAGTACTAAGAGGACCTTGAAGAAAGTCAGTTGTCTCTTTCTCTAGGAGTTACAAATGAGTACTGGTGTATTCCCTTTAGAAAAAAGAGCTTCCTAGAAATTATAAGAATGTTCTCTCCAAAAAAAAAAAAGAATGCTCTCTCCCTTCCCTGGTTCCTCTGAAACCATCAAGACCTGACTGAGATCAAGTCTCGGAATTGGTATCTGAGGACCAGGGCATAGGCCTGTAGCAGGAGGTGGGGGCTTTTGGACACTCATAGCTGAAGCAAGTTTGGGGAATGCAGTGGCTTCCGCGGCTATTGCTTAGTAAAGCCACCTGAGACAATGGAGGGGTTCCCTGGAAATAGGAACACACTGATGTTGCTGCCCCCAATGTGCTGAATATCATCCATGTGGGTGAATTGGAATGTAGATCCAGGAAAGAGGGTAAGTCGTGGCCAGCTGGCCCATCAGGCACAGGTGGTGTGACAGTGGGGCAAGGCTGTGCCCAGTTCCCACTCCCCCAAAATGCATACAGGTTGGCTTAGTTCTCCCTCCTCATCTCCAGAATTGAAACACATTTTAAAAGCCTGGGAGAGTGGAATGTGATAAGAGATTTGAAGAGGAGGTATGCTGCCTTTGCATGTCAGAGCTGGTCACTTACTCCAGACATTTATAATCTGGATGCTGGGGTTTCCTTGGTGGTGCCACAAAGAAATGAAAACACAAGATTGTTGGAAGAGTCTGGAAAGAAGTGAATGGGGTATTGGGGTGGCTGGGGGCCACCCACCCCTATTTCAGTCAGAGAAGTTTTTACCTATTCTAGATAGATGTTGGGCACTGGCCGCTAACAAAATCTTTAATTGCTTAGCTAGTACAGTCCTGTCTTTTTACAAAAAAGGAATCTGAATCTTTGCCCAAATGAGTGTTTTATCCAAGGTTTTACAGTCTAATGAGCCACTGAGTCAGTGCTGGAATCCTGTTGCCGTGCTTGCAATCAGTTCGTCCTTGGGTTTTCATGTGTCAGATAACGCAGGTAGAGAGCTAAGTGTTTTGACTCCTGTAGGGCTTCTTTAGAAAATATTACAATGTTGGGGAAAAAAAAGAAAATATTACAATATTGATTCTCACGAAGTGAATTAGTAGATTGCTCTCTTATTATCCTGTAACAGAGAAATGTTTGACTTCATGGCAACCTTTAGTGGTCATTTCATTCCCCAAAAGTCATGTATAGTTGGTACTATATTCTTACAATAAAGTCAGCTAGAAGAAAGAAAATATTAAGAAAATCATAAGGACGGGTACCTGGGTGGCTCAGTCCGTTAAGCATCCGGCTCCCGATTTTGGCTCAGGTCATGATCTCAGGGTCGTGAGATCAGGCCGTTCATTGGGCTCCTCCCTCAGCGGGGAGTCTGCTTGAGATTCTCTCCCTCACCCCCTCCCCTGCCCAAATAAATAAATAAATCTTTTTTTTTTTTTTTTTAAAGAAAATTGTAAGGAAACAAAAATAAATTTACAGCACTGTATTGTAAAAAATCCACATTTAAGTGAACCCACATAGTTCAAACCCATGTTATTCAAGAATCAAACTGTTATTTAGTATTTGACCTTAAACAAGGCCATGGTTTCTTCTTTGTGCTTTGAGTTTTTCCTTTTTTTTTTTTTTTTTAAGATTTTATTTATTTATTTTGGAGAGAGAGTGTGAGTGCTTGCATACACATACATGAGCGGGGAAGAGGCAGAGGGAGAGAAAGAATCTCAGGCAGACTCTGCTGAGTGCAAGCCCCATGCAGGACTCAGTCCCACGACCCTGAGATCACAACCCGAGCCGAAACCAAGAGTCAGGTGCTTAACTGACTGAGCCACCGAGGCAGCCCGTTTTTCCTTTCGTAAAAAAGGGGATAGTAAATACTAGATATATACAATGGAGTACTGACATAAAAGAAAGTGTCATAAAGGGCCTCTTATTTTTCAGAACTCTAGGAGTAAGGAATTGTGTTTTTATAGTGCTTTACAACTTACGAAGCATTTTCACATACATTGCCAGATTTGACTCATAATAGCTTGGATTATAATTTGTTTTGTAAATGTGAAAATGGCTTTAGAGAGGTTATAGAGCTTAGTAAATGACAGAACCCTGATTCAGATCCCTGTTTCTAATTCTGAATACAGTGCTTCCCTGCCACACTACCCTGCCTCTTCCCAAACACAATGTGCACACTGTGTGACCTTTCCTTGCATCTGGGCATTCATTTCTGTTTGCTGAGGAATTCATTGGGAAAAGGCAGTGCCACTTTGTCTAAAACAGCAGAGGAAATGACCCAGCCAGGAAGTTGGGCCACATCACCAGATGGCATAGTTGGAGAGACCACTATTCTGGCCCTTCTCTTGGGAGATCTGTGTTAGGAGGCCAACATAGGGTGGGGCTGACAGTGGGGTTTGCTTTCCTGTTCATTATGGGATGGTAAGTATTTAAAAATGTCTTATGAAACATTCTTTGGCTAGTGGCTGAGTGTGTGCCAAAAGTTCATGGCTCTAAACTTCTGAGCATCACCAAGTAGCTGAGTAGTTGGGGCTGCCTTCTGTAAGATATTTATCATGGTGTTACCTTTATTAGATCAACAAACTAAAGTCATTCCCTACCTTAAACTTATTCTCAGGCCAGTCAGTAAGAAGCTCAGGGTTCTTCAAAGAGAATGAAGGTCGTAATTCCTAGGAATTAAGCGGTGATACGGTTTAGGAGTTTTTTATCTTTTTTTAAAATAGACATCTGTACCCTGAGCGACCTGTGTGTCTGTGCTTCTTCTTTCCTGGAGTTTGTTTTGTTTTTCCCTCCATCTTAAATATCATTTTGGGGGACACCTGGGTGGCTCCAACTGTTAAGTGTCTGACTCTTGATCTCAGCTCAGGTCTTGATCTCAGGGTCATGAGGTCAGACCCTGCATTTGGCTGCATGCTGGGTGTGGGGCATACTTAAAAAATATATATATTTATACATTTTTATGTATATAATACACATTTTCTTTCTTCCCAACACTCCACCCTAGACTTCTCCAGTTCTTTTGGTTTTTTTTTAAGAGTTTATTTATTTATTTGACAGATAGAGATCACAGGTAGGCAGAGAGGCAGGCAGAGAGTGAGAGGGAAGCAGGCTCCCTGCTAAGCAGAGAGCCCAATGCGAGGCTTGATCCCATGACCTGAGCCCAAGGCAGAGGCTTTAACGCACTGAGCCACCTAGGTGCCCCAGACTTCTCCAGTTCTACTCAGTTCTTTAAGGGCTCTGTTTCTGATTTACTTATTTACCTTTTCTAGACTACGCCAGCCCAGAAAGACCTTTGAAATACTCTAGCTCCTTGATCACAGCGTGTTAGAAACACAGCACCAGGGGCGCCTGGGTGTCTCAGTCTATTAAGTGTCTGCCTTCAGCTCAGGTTGTGATCTCAGGGTCCTGGGATCAAGCCCTGCACCAGGCTTCTTGCTCAGCGGGGAGTCTGCTTCTGCCTCTCCCCTCTAGTTGTACTTGCTCACGCTCATCAATATATTCATATCAATATATTCATATCATATATATATTCATATCCGTATAGAAAATTTGTCAGAGCCTGTATGGATCATATAAGAGATGTGACATGCATACCCATAAAAATTTACTGCTAAAGGTTAAAAAAATGTGAGCAAGGACACAAATTTGAGTCCACCAAATGAAGCAGCATTTGTGGAAGAGGCATATAGGCATTGGAACCAGCCATGTTTCTGTAGGTGGATTCTCCCAACTTTATCACTTGCTGTCTGTGTGTGTCCTGGGGGAGTTTGTCCCTTCATTGGACTCTTGTTCATCTTTGAATTATCTTCTGTTTTATAAAAGGGATAAAACAGATAACTTTCTTAAGAGTCATGTTACAACTATGCTCCCTTGTATTGTTTTATGATTTCCAGGATAGGTCATAAGCTCCTGAGAAATAAGGTTCCAGTCTTGTGTATTGACTTGCCCAAGAACGCTCGTCCCAGGAAGGAATGCCTGGGATTAAATGCTATTCAGCTGGTGTGTGAGGATGTGGGAGGAGCAGGAGCTTGATGGAGGGAGAAGAAAACTGCTGCTTGCTAGCCCTGCCTTGGAATACCATGCCCATCCCATCTCCCCCTCTCCCACCTAGTAGTTAAGCTTTTACAGATCCATGCACAAAGCAGACTACTAAAAGGTGAACTCTGGTCTAAGTAGCTGTCTTGGGAGCTCTCAGAAATAGGTATAGAGGGGCGCCTGGGTGGCTCAGTGGGTTAAAGCCTCTGCCTTCGGCTCAAGTCATGATCTCAGCGTCCTGGGATCAAGCCCCACATCGGGCTCTCTGCCCAGCGAGGAGCCTGCTTTCCCCTCTCTCTCTGCCTACTTATGATCTCTCTCTGTGTCAAATAAACAAAGTCTTTTTAAAAAAAATAGGTATAGAAATCCAACAAGATTGTGGCAACACAAAACATCTTCCTGCAAGCTCTTATATATACTTCTGCACAGGGCAGGGAGGGGAGTAAAGGCTTGTCAGATTGCCAACTAATTTGTCCTTCAATGGCAAGCAGCAGAAGGAGAGATGGATGGTATAAGCATCTGGTAGATCAGCTTGGGACCTGTTAAGCTATTGTGCATTTACTTTGTTGGAGCAGAGGCTTGGGGACTTCAGAGACCTTAGAGCTGATGGCCGAGATCCACATTGACAGGTTGCGTTTTACTTTTTGCTGTTGAACGCGTGGTGTCTGTCTGGAGCCAGGCAGGGTATATGTGAATGTGTCACAAATACGCTTCTTTGAAGGTGAAAATCATTAAGGTTACCAGCTGGACCATCATATCCTTTACTCTTGATTCAAAATAAAACAGAGGGAATGCCTTGTTTTCAGCATTGGATGTCTGGCCTTGTTACAAATCATGTTTAAAAAATGTCTAACTTTTGAAGGGATTGAGACGGCTTCCTAATACTTGTAATTTTACAACGACAAGTCAATGAAAATTGACATTTCCGTTCACATTGGTGATTTTGTAACAGCTGTGTGTATATGATACCCTGAGGTTTAGTAGAAGGAGGGCCATTATCTTGGAGTTAGCATGAGGCTGGTATCAGAGTGTTTCCCTGTTTCCTTAAAGGATTTCTTTCCTCTGAATTAGCTGCTTGTTAAGGGTGAGGCTGACTGTGTGATTGGAGTTGTTGTTAGGTTGGTGGGCGGCCTTCAGGTTGAGTAGTTGTCTTGGCTGGTTCAGCCTTGCCCACGGGGGTGCGGGTTGCAAGATTACTGTGTACAGGAGCTGTGGGCTGGCCTCAGAGAACAAAGAGGAGAATATAGGCCAATTGAGCCATGTGGTACAGCAAGCTCCTAGATGGACAACAAACAATTTATGTACAGTCTTTCTCTTCTGAAGTCATACTCCTACTTTCTTTGTGATTTAAAAAATTTCTCCTCTCCCACTTTTACTCCAGGCTCCTCAGTCCGTATTCTTTGAAGTCTGAAGTGTGGAGAGGTGGTATCAGGGCTGCCACAGCCTCACCTTCCCACATGGTGTCAGGAGCCTGTGCTCCAGCCAAAGCAATTTGCTGGAGCGCAGAGGGCGGGGCGTCCCTAGGGAAGAAGGCAGGAAGGACCAGAGGCTAAAAATAGGCAGCTTGGAAGAACCTGCTTACTTTTTTTTCAGGTCAGATGTGGTCCTCCCATGACAGCCTAGCTTGGAGTATAGTGATGGTTTTGGAACAAAGAAGAGGAAATAAATCACCTCTCATTGAAAGAAAGAGAGAGAAGGAGGGAAGGGAGAGAGAGATAAAGGGAGGGAGGGAAGGAAGAAAGGAAGTAAGAAGGAAGGAAGAAGAGAAGAAAGAAATATCACAAAATACAGGCTTTTGCAAGAAAGGAAAAGAAAAACATCACAAAGTATAGACTTTTACTGTATGTTCCAGATAAAAGGAACTTTCCCAAATGGACTGATGGTTTTGGATGTGTGTCCCCTTGAAGTTCTGGGGATATATGTGTTTGGGAATGTGTGCATGCACGTGTCCCCGCATGCCTGGCACTAAAATGGTTCATTGTGTCAGGTGCTGAGACATTCTGGGACTGTGGGTAGGTGTTCTCACAGAGGTTTTTCCCAAGAGATCTTTTGCACATATAAAGAAAGATGTGTCCCATTTATAAGGCAACTCTCCTTATACTGAATGGAAGAAACTCCCCTGGGTTGTGTTTGTACAGTAAATACACAGTCTGGGTCATTGTTTCTTTCACACAGGAGGCATACCAGATGCACAACAGAGGATCAAAAAGCAAGCTGTGTCAGCTACTCTCGTCCCTCCCTTTTCAGTCCTTTTAAAAAATGGTGGTCTCCTCCCCGCACCACCCCTGGCCTCCCCCCACCCCCCACCCCCAACCACAGAAAATGAAATCTTCCCTGAACTCCCTCCCAGACTATCTAGCAAGTGCAAAAGTTGCTGATTCAAGCTGGTGAGAGTCCCTTCTGCTCTCCCTGGGATAGCTGAAGGGGACTTCAAGGGAAACAATAGAAAGTCCTTGAGATGCTTTAGGTCATTTATACCTGCTTGCCGTATCTTCCTTCTAATACTCAGTACCATTTTTCTGAGGGAGAATTTTCTATCCTGACTTTCAGGCCATATTTCTAATAACTTAAAAATAAGGCTATTGCTTGTATATGCCCTTCTGCGCTTGTTTCTGCCTTTTTTTCCTGTAACCTGAGAAAGTAGCTGTACTCTTCAGCAGACTGCCCCCAGCCCTGATCCTACCCTGACATGGCTTGTGGCCGGACCTTCCACTGGGCTGGGCACTAGTGAAATCCTTGTGTGGTGTTGGCCTCTATGACTCATTTCATTCCTTTTATCTTTGTTAGCTAAATATATCTGCTTCTTTCTCTCACTCTTTCTCTGATCTCTGGGCAGAAGACAAACTTTGTCTATGGTCTTTGATGTAGTGGGGGCTGGACTAGAAAGGCATTCTTGGTGGGTGTGGGAGCATGTGGTAGAACTAGGACACACTGATGCTGCTGGCAGGCTTGTGGCAAGGGAACCCCACTGCTCTCACAGAACTCCTCTCCCTGGGTGTTGTGGTCCACATTACCCCATAACATCCAAGTCAACAAGGAATAGCTTCTCTGGTAGAAGAAAGCATTTCCTCCTGTGAATTTTGCTGTTTTACTTGGGGGGAAATGTGGGAATATCAATGATTGAGGATCTTCTTAAGGGGTGGCTTTTTTTCTGTAACAGGTGACTGCCCTGCGGTGGGTAGGGATGCACTCGGGGCTCACAGAAGATTGTGGTACTACCTGCTGTGGGGTAAGCTAGCCAAGGACCCTGCTTTCACATTGGGCCAGGGTGAACCTCAGTGTGAGCCCAGAGCCCACGGCGTCCTTGAATGCAGACTTTCATGTGTATTAGTGGCCAAGGAAAAGGAAGCACAAGCCATTGGGTAGTTTTAAGACTTAGGCTATCAGCTGGCAGTTCTGAGCCCAACCGGGGAAGGAAGTACGGAGACAAATGGAACTCTTACCCTGCACCAGAGAAACAACTCTTGGGAGAAGGTAAAGACAGAAATGGCAATGTGAGAGAAAAGCTGAATGTTCTCTTCTAGAAGTCAGGGAGAATCACAGTTGACAGCAGTCAGCCCTAAAAGGCTAGATTAAGTCTAGCCTGAACCTAATATTAGATTATATTGACTGACTTAATCTTACCTAGTCATCAAGTCTAGTCCATCAAAAAAAATGGAGTCCCATTGTTCATGTGTGAGACATTTATATTTAATGGCATTAGATGCTATATTTATCATAGAGTAACTTTTAAGAGCTCAGAGGGGTGTAGTGATATTATCAGAAATAAATAGGGCAGTGATTTCCCAGTAACTCTTCCCCCTTCCACCAGCATGGTGTGCCTGGTTCTCAGAGGGCTGTTTGAGGACCCAGCATTCTATGCTTCTCTTAATATGTTCAGTTGCATCCTATTTTCATTTAAAAATGCAGTTCCTCCTACATGCTTTCTCATACAGCGGCATGTGAACGTAGTGCCCATCTCTTGCAACCTAGTCACTCTGGCCTTTAATCAGAGTTGAGTGCTTGTTCTCCTTGCTGCCTGGCTGTGTCCAGCAGTCTCAGCTTGTAGAGTCCCAGGAGAGCTGGCGCACACGTTGCTGGGCAGACTTTGCATGGAATGTTGCCCTCGTGCCATTAGCCAAAGCGGAGGCTGGGTCGGCCCTGCTCTCTCTGCCTCCGACTTTATTGTTCAGGACTTAATGTAATAATATGCTTGAACAGGCGGAGAGACTGCATTAGCTTGGCTCTGCAGTTGTAAACAATATTTGCTCTGTGAGTTTTCTCCTTCACCCTCTACTCTCCTAGATCCCTGTGCCCCCTACCACCAATACCCCCTCTCTTCTTGCATATTCTAACCTTGGCTAAACAGCTTCATTCATAAGATGGTCAGTGTTTTCTGGGAGGAGAATGTACTGAAAATAACCAAGTCCGCAGAACCTCCAGCTGTCATGCACCGGTAAGAACTGCTTAGTTTCTGGGTAGAGATTTTAATTAATGTCTAGATAAGCAAAGTATTTTCCTTATATTTCCCACTTCCTTTGCTACTTTGAAATCCTGTTTGAAAACACATGCATATGCACTCTCACACACTCAGGTAACAAAAAACAACTTTCCTAAAACTGACAGCCTCCTTGGCAGGGAGCACTGGGAAGATTCCATTCAGTGCCTCCCAGAACAAAGCCTTCTGTGTCAGTCTTGCCAGGAGTGGAAGGTGGAGAGGGACAGGTATAGGGGCCTAGATGGTCTTTACTTACACGTAGGGAATTGTGGAGTTTCTATATTTTTTCCATAGACAAGTTTTTCTCCCTCTACTTCTCACTTTCTTACGTAATTTAACACAAAAACAGGGTAAAAGAAAACCCTTCCTCACACCTGCACCGTCTTTGACAATCATCGTGGTTGGCTTCCTTCACAGAACCTGCTCCACCTTCTCTGTGTTGATTGGTGGCTGATGATGTCATGGCATAAAACTCAAACTGATTGTTTTCTCTGTGGGACAGGACGAAAAACAGCAGACAGCAGAGCTCTTGCTCTGTTGTCTCCTCCAGTTCATGCTCTCAAATGAGATGGAAAAAGGTGGGAGCAGAGCCATGGCAGCAGATCACTTTGATTTACTCATCAGGCTCAGGCTCCAGCACCTGGAATAGGGAAGCTTCTCATATATGGAAAGAGCTTTTGTTTTTTCCTGAGAGGACCTACTGCTTTTTGCACAGAAGAGATTTTGATCCTTTTTGCTTTAATCTGTTTAAGGGATGGATAGAGGTATTTTCAAGGAAACTATATTGGCCCAAGAAAGGGTAGTAATAGGAGTTAATTTCAGGAAAATAAATGATAATTGGAAAAATTTCACTTGGTTCCTCACAGAACTTGGCAACTCTTGCTGTCAGCATGCTTCTGTCATGGAAGTAAACTTCAGCTCTATAACGACAACTCTAGTATGTGAATTAAGGGGACGGTACAACCTCAGAGTGTTACATCTGATCTGAAGAGCCCAGGGAAGAGAAGTTACATGTGATTCTAGTCTTGAGTGGACTTGATGAGATTCACTTTCACTGTGGACCTTTCTGGGCCCACTGTGGTACAGGCAGAGCAGATAGGCCTGGCCTGAATCTGGGGTAGGACCCATCAGACTTGAACCTTCAGGACTGCCTTGGTTGACCTCAGGGTTTGGGCTCACCTTACACTGTGCAGTAGAATTACCAGCATTAATAGACCCTTGTCATCTATAGCTGCTCAAAACATCTGGAAGCCTAGGGGAGAGTCTAGGCTCCTTCAGGGGCTTCTGCCACAGATAGCACCAAATGAATGAAGCATCTAAACAAAGCTCTGTCTTTCATCAGGTATCCACTGATGATGGTCTTCAGACTTGGTAAGGTCGCTGAGCATGTGAAAGCCTTTCCCCTTAGACTTTACACATTACCACAGGACACATTTTTTCAACCTACCTTTCTTTTTTCAGAGTTGTGGTCATACCTGAATTACCACTAACCTTAATGACCATTTCCAAAAAAATTGACCGGAAAAGTCACACCACTCTGGTAAGTGGAGGAGGTGAGGCATGTCTGACAGGAGGCATCATTGGTAGGACAGAGGCCTGGATAGGAGTCCCTCCCAACCCACAGAGCTGTCCTTGGTGGGGGCAGTCTATATTTACTCTCACTGAAGCACCCAGGACTTTGATTTGTTGGACGAAAGGAAACTCTAAAGCTGGCCTGGCAACCACAGTCACTTACATACAGTCTTCTTCACCCACTTGGACTGTGCTTAATTCTGTGCTTCCCTGCAAACATACAATCACTGGGCTATCTTTAGATATGTTGCGGTGTAACTTCACCCCAGGAGAGACAGAACATTACAGCTGGTTTACATTTTCCTAAACAAAACATACACACTGAAAGATTAGGCACACCATTTCCTTGAGCTGTGTGGAATATTACTCAGTTCTTTGCTGGGAAGCTCCCTTTTTGTTAATGTTATTTTAAGGTTGGGGATAGTAGAGATTTTTCAAATATGTGATTGACATGTATGTAAGGGAGAAGGCCCACTCGAAGGTAGATGAGCCTTTCATTATTCAGCCAGATGTGTGTTGCATTCCTAGATTTGCCTTCTGTTTCCTTTCTTCTCAACTCTGGTGGCTCAGCAGAATCATGGTGTGGGGAGAGTGACATATACCTACCCCATCCCACCACAGAGATTCGGATTGGATTGATCTGGGGTAGGGCCTGAACGTTGGTAAATGTTGTCAAGTTCCTTGATGAGTCTAATGAATAAATAGCTGATCTGAAGAGTATAGTAAAATGTACCCCCAGAATGGTACATCTGAAGTATGTGGTAGTTTCTTTCCCATCATCAAATTCTTAATCATCAAATAATTCTTTTTAGTAGTTGAGAATTGCCTACATTTTCTGAGCAGTGACACCTGTTGCTCTGGTGTGGCATTTGACGGCTCAACTTACTTCTTCTTTCCTTCTTTTAACTTCCATCTTTGCAAGGGAACCCCTTGTCTTCTGGGAGGAACCCAGTCATAGGTCTGCTGAGGGCATCTCTCTGAGCCCCAGATTTCTCTCCAGAAAAACTGAGAATGGGGAAGTGCTTGAAATGCTCAAGACCCTGGCCATTCTCCACTGATGGAAGGCTTTGTCTCCCCTCCTGAGAATAGCTGGGTTTTCAGCTTGGCTGACTAAGTAGACAGTGTTTTTGTTCACTTCTCCAGGCCAGAGAAAAATGGTGTAGAACAGCTCTTTGCCTCATTTTACCCCACAATAGCCAAAATGAAGACTCAATATAGGTCTAAGAGAACCAGAATTGTGGGGTACAGTCAGTGTTGAGTACAAGCACCTGCTGTACCTGTGATCAAGTGGGGGGAAGAAGTGCTCTGTCTGGTGGCCTCTGAGCACAGTTGGATGTCTTGTACACTTTTAGTGTGCAGGTGGGAGGGAGTAGGTTGGCCCATCATTCTTTCAGAGTTCTGACCTGATTGTGGGAGTTTGCATGGCTTTTGGCTAGTTTTGTGTAATTTATTACACTGTGATTTAATAGCTCTCTGAGCATTTGGCACTAACCTGTCGGAGGCAGAATTTATGGCTTTTTCTTGGAGAAGAAATTAGCCCATTGTTTGAGAAAATGTTCTTTAACTCCTTAAGTATTCACTACCTCATTTCTATGCCTTTTTCTACCTAGTTTCCCTTTCTGAGCCCCTCTGCAGCTGCCACTGCTCTTGTATTTATATAGACTTGAGTTTATACTACCTTTGCCTCTTTCCTGTGATGAGCAATTTTTTTTTTCTTTTATTCCCATGTACGTTATGTTCTTTGTATCTTCCACCACTGGACTTGACTGTTTCATGGAACTAGGCCTTCCCTGTTCCCTTTGATCTTCGGGTTTGATTTGCCTTTTCTTTTCTTTTCTTTTTTTTTTTTTTTTTTTTGATTTGCCTTTTCTAATGTTGTGTTGTACAGGTTAACAGCCTTCATCAGGATCAGTTCTCTTCTTTGTGGGCTGATTCACAAATACTTTTCACCTGTGTGAAATCTTGTTTTTTTTTAAGATATTTATTTATTTATTTGACAGAGATCACAAGCAGGCAGAGAGAGAGGAGGAAGCAGGCTCCCCGCTGAGCAGAGAGCCCAATGTGGGGCTCGATCCCAAGACCCTGGGATCATGACCTGAGCCGAAGGCAGAGGCTTTAACCCACCGAGCCACCCAGGTGCCCCTGAAATCTTGTTTTTGAAGTGGTGTTCAACTGGCCCAGAAAGACCAGATATTAAAATGGCAGCTAATGAGGGGCACCTGGGTGGCTCATTCAGTTAATCATCCGAGTCTTGATTTTGGCTCAGGTCATGATCTCAGGGTTGTGAGATTGAGCCCCACATCAGGCTCCACACTGGGTATGGAGCCTGTTTAAGATTCTTCTCCCTCTACCCCTCCTCCACCCCAATTCTGTCCCTCTCCCTCTTCCTTGCCCACCCCCGTGCAGTTAATAGAAAAAATCAGACCTTGGGGGTCGCCTGGTTGGCACAGTGTGTTAAGCCTCTGCCTTCAGCTCAGGTCATGATCTGAGGATCCTGGGATCAAGCCCCATGTTGGGCTCTCTGCTCAGCAGGGAGCCTGCTTCCCCCTCCCTCCCTGCCATCTCAATATTACCTATCTCTCTGCCTGCTTGTGATCTCTCTCTCTCTCTGTCATATAAATAAATAAAATCTTAAAAAAAAAAAATGAGACCTTGGTTCTGAAAAGTCCAGGTATCCTGTAAGATGGTAGACAGGTGAAATCTGGAAGACACCATGGGAATCAGTGGACTCCAAGCATATTGCCTCTTAATAAGTACCTACTTGGAAAGACTACAGAGGATATGCCTTAGGAAAGAGTTCAGTTCGAGCAAGAACAGGGAGAAAGCTTTGGGAAATGAGGCTGTATATGTAGGGGAGTTGGTTGGGTATGGAGTGATAGTTATAGAATGCACAATGGCCAGATTTGAGGTTTGAAGGTAAGAGAAGGAACAAGGAAGTTCAGGGCATTATGGGAAGAAAAGTATGGTAACATAAGAAGCTCAGGAGTCTTCCACATATGGTGTTGACTATTGAAAGTAAGGTATTCAGTAAATTTTGTATCAGTTCCATTGAGGAAGAGTGAGCACTAGCCCTACTGATAATCTTGATGACTTTTTATTCCCTTTATTCAAATCCAACCATAGTAATTGAGTGATCATCAGTATTAGCAATTCCTTATTGAATAGAGATATGTAGGATTTGAAATTTTTAATATTAGAAAGATATAAGGTGATCAATTTTAGATCATTTTGGCTTATCATTAAATATGACATTTCATTCTCATCAAATAAATTATGTAGATCAGCTTAACTAGAGCAACAGTGCCAACATTTTAAAAATTTTTAAATATTACATGCTTTTTATTGAAGTATAGTTGACGTACAATGTTATATTTAGTTTAACATAGTGATTCAACAGTTCAGTACATTACTCAGTGCTCACCAAGATAAGTAATAATCACCATCTGTCATCATACAACATTATGACAATATTATTGACAATATTATTGACAATATCCCCTATGCTGTGCTTTTTATCTCCATGACTTATTTCATTTTTAAAATTTCTTAGCTCATTTTAGTACCTATTTTCAGTAATCAAGTAATATATTAACATATTAGTCTTTTAAGAGAATACAAAGGAAGCCTGATTATTTGCTTTTGGGGTCCTAATCTGGAGTGTATAGGTTCCTTCCAGGAAAAGGAAGTTCATGACATGGTTTAGCCCAAATTAATATTGGCATTTGGATGCAAAATATGTTAATAAAGATGATTAGCTTCTCAGTCATTGGATACCTCTTATATATGGTCTTTGGGAACTTTTTGAATATGGTGGCTGGGAGCAGAAAGAATTCCAGTGTTTATAGGCTTCCTGGAAAGATGTCATCTCAGTATTACCTATTAACATATTTACAGTGTTTTGGAAGACAGTGCAGAAAATTTCAATATCATGTGTTATCACATTCTTTATAAACTTCATCTGTCCCAGGCTTTTTTTTGTTAATTAATGATTTGAGGATATTCAGTTGGTTCCTTTTGCCCAGAAGTCAGGTTAACGTATAGATTTAAACATCTTTTGAAGTAACATTAACTATTTTATTTTCCCTGTAACACTATTTTGATAATTGACAAAGTCAGTGATTGTAGTCAGGAATAGGTTACTTAGGTGGTGACTTACTGGTTTTGTAACTGGAAATTTGTATCTTTTAATTCCCTTCACCTATTTTGCTTGTCATCTGTACCTCGCTGCCCCCACAACCACCACTTTCTTTTCTGTATTCAAGAATCTGTTTGTTTGTTCATTTATTTTATTTTTATACTTCACATATAAGTGAAATCATCTGGTATTTGTCTCTGTCTGACTTAATTCATTTACCATAATAATGTCACAAATGGCAAGACTTCATTCTTTTTTATGGCTGAGTAGTACGTATATTTTTATAACTTGTGATTAAGTAAATTTACCTATTTCCTTTGTCTTGAAAATATAGCTCATATGTATACCTTTATTTAAAAAGCAAAGGTGAGGGGCGCCTGAGTGGCTCAGTGGGTTAAAGCCTCTGCCTTCGGCTCAGGTCATGATCCCAGGGTCCTGGGATCAAGCCCCTATCAGGCTCTCTGCTTAGCAGGAAGCCTGCTTCCTCCACTCTCTCTGCCTGCCTCTCTGCCTACTTGTGATCTCTGTCTGTCAAATAAATAAATAAAATCTTAAAAACAATAAAAATAAAAAAATAAAAGGCAAAGGTGAAAATCTTTAAAGATTTTGCAAATAATATATTTATAATTTGATTATTTCATTTTGCTAATAAAGGAAGAAAAATTCATTGTATGTTTGGTGGTGGGGGTTGGGGAAGAACCTTTAGACCTTGGCATTTCTTTGCCAGCCTTTTGTCCTTGGCCTCCGAGTTATAAAGCCCAGGGCCTTCTGTAGTGATCTTATAGGCATGTTCTGACCTAGGAGCAGAACAGGATTGCTGATAGTGATGACATGACTTCTAGGGCTACTTGGAGGAGTATTAGTATCTTCAGTAAATATAATAACATGTTCCTATGTCTCCTTAAAGTGTGTCCAGATGTTTTCTGAACGGGTGTCGCATGTTTCCAGGGTGCCTTGAGTGAGGTAACTTTCTGGTAGTAGACAAGGCAGTAGTGGGTAGGACTGTTTGACTTCGGAGAGAGCAGTCACTCTAATTTAATATAAAGATAGGAGCCTAGTTTCCCAAATCTCTCTCCAGCCAGGAAGGAGTTCTCATTTCTAATTATAATTAGAAGCAATTGCGTGATGCCACCTTTCAGAATTGCAGAGACAGATGGGTCTGTCCTTGACAAGGTACACAGAGTTGAATCTGAGCCCTTTTACCTGGCGAATTTGCTGCCCATAGTCCAGATCGGCACTCATGGGCTTCATGGCCTATCTCACGGTGTTTGCTCTCCTTGATGTAGGGCAGGGGTGCGTGGCCATCACTGGCTCCGAGAGGGGCTTTGTGTGAGTAGTGTGTGGATGCCGCTCCTTACCA
The DNA here is from genome assembly GCF_002288905.1 of Enhydra lutris kenyoni. Lineage (NCBI taxonomy): Eukaryota > Metazoa > Chordata > Mammalia > Carnivora > Mustelidae > Enhydra > Enhydra lutris. The sequence goes on from NW_019154153.1 coordinate 324,950, forward strand.
GGTGTATAGTTTTCTGAGTGGGGTTGTAGCCACATTTCAGCCCCTGTCCATTCCCCTCTTTAACTGGGGAGCTCGCAGTGTTCCACACAGTGGCCAGGGGTTGGGGAGCAGGAGCCTGGTATTTACTTGGAATCATGATCTCTAGTGACTGTATGGATGGATATTTATCCTTCATTAACTTGTTACCCAAATGGTTTTTGCTATAAGTGTTTAATGTCCTTGAGATTTCAGCTAGAGCCAGGAGCACACAAGGCAGAAGTGGCCTCACTCTCTGCTCAGCTTCCATTTAGTCCGTTTATTCTCCAGTCATCTGATTATCAAAGCATTGTCTTAGAGCAAGGGACTCCTAATTCATCTTGACATCCAAATCTTTTGTCCAAAACTGTATTTGGCACCAGAGTATAGCACAGTTACTTCTCGGGTTTGATGTCGTTAGAGGCCTCATTGTAAGGAAACTACCTCCCACCCCTCATCCCCCATCTTTCCCTCAGCAGTGGTTGGAGCTGAACCCTGCTGTGCTTGGTGGTATAATAAATCATGATATCAAATGTCTAAGGTTTGGAATGACTTCCTTTCCCATTGGGTGCTCTGGTCTCCCTTCAGAGGTGTATGTTTGTATTCCATTTTTGACGCATTAGACTTCTTGGGGAGGAGATGGGATAATTTGGGCTTCAGAGTAAGGCACTCCTGGGTTTGAATGTTACCATTTTCAGCTTATTAGCTGGACAGGTTAATTATCCTCTGATTTTCAGTTTTCTCATGTGCACAATGAGAATCATAAGAGGTCTTGTAGGGCTGTTGTGAGGACCAAATTAAAAGATTTCCGTGAAGTGTCAGCATACAATGTTTGGCACGTAGGAAAGTTCAGTAAATGGTGACAGTTGTTATAATCAATAAGAAATAGGCCAGTAAACCTCTTAAGCCTCATCCTTCCAAAGCACAGAGTATTTATAAAATCTTACTCTTAGCTTGAAATCTGATTGCTACGACCATTTATAAGAGGGAGAAGAGAATATATGAGTTTTGGTTTTTTAAGTTTGTTTGGTTTACTCCTATCTTAACTGCTTTAATGCTGGGAATAGGACATGCTCCTTGTCCCTAGGAACTTAGAGATCTGGGAGACAGTCATATAAACTGGTTATACTGGAGTATAACTAACCTTATAGGTGCCATGATAGAAGTCATTGTGGGATACGGCAAAGTAAGCAATCCATCTTTGATAGTGAGCATCCTTTTTTTTCCCCCCTGCTTGGGGCTAAACTTGTCTTTTTACATGAAGTAGATGGGGAAAGCTACTTTGATATTATCTAATATAAATTGTTGTCCTTGGAGGGTTGATGAGTCCTTGGAAGGACCTTGGGCTTGCTTAAAAGTATGATATAGAGAAGCAAAGGGAGATAATGGAGAGACTTTAACCCTTAAATTGCAGTGCTATTGGTAGCTTTTTCTGTGACTCAGGACAAATTATTTCATCTTTCTTTTTTTTTTTTTTTTTAAGATTTTATTTATTTATTTGAGAGAGAGGCAGTGAGAGAGAGCATGAGCGAGGAGAAGGTGAGAGGGAGAAGCAGACTCCCGGTGGAGCTGGGAGCCCGATGCGGGACTCGATCCTGGGACTCTGGGAGCATGACCTGAGCCGAAAGCAGTCGTCCAACCAACTGAGCCACCCAGGCGTCCCTTATTTCATCTTTCAACAACTATTTTCTCTGGCCCTCAAGAGGAGGACATTAGCATCTGCCTTCCATACTCAACTGTGCAGGGAGTAAGTAGCGTAATGTATGTGAAAGTGCTTTAAGAAGCAGGAAATGCTACCTACATGGTGGTGTGGTTGAGAGCAGTATATAGACAGACATCACTCCCGTGTTGTATTGTATTGTATTGTATTTTTTCAGTGTTCCAAGACTCCATTCTCTTTGTAGAGGAAGATGGCACTGAGAATCAGCTAGAAAGAGAGAGAGAGAGAAAGAATTAGAGAGGAAACCTGTGAAAATGTTCAAGACTGAGCACATGGTGTTCCCTCTTCTTGTCCTTCAGACCTCTGCTTTAAGTTACCTACTCAGAAGAGCTTCCATGACCAACTTATTTTAGGGCCCCTCTTATTATTCTGAGTCAAAGAATCTGCATCTCCTTCCTGGCACTCATATTTTCTAATGATATGCTTGTTTGCTTACTTGTTTTCTGTCCATATGCTCCATAGGCAGTAAACTTCCTCCACTGAGGCGGGAGCCCAGTGTGGTGGGGCTCAATCCCAGGCTATGATCTGAGCCAAAGGCAGATGCTTAACCAACTGAGCCACCCAGGCACCCCATATTTAAATTTTCATAACAGTAAACTTCCTCGGCCTGACATACACTGCAAACTCAACAAATAATTTGATGAATGAGGTGAAAGGGGGCAAGACCTCTTGGTCTTCTACCGGCTTTGGGAATGCCCAGGTAGACATCTCATTCTTCTGTGGGTAACCAGAGGCAGGGTGTCTGTGCCTGAGACTGTTGTCGCACCTCCCGATTGCAGGTTCTAAATGCCACAGTCTGGATTTGTGACTCATCTCTCCCCTTCACACACGTGTCCCTTTCTACCCATTTAGAGACCCCTAAACTCATGCGCACATTGAATTTGGTGACTCTGTCCCTTGGAAAGCGAAAACTTACTCTGAACTGTGGAACTTGGTTCCAGGGAGTTGAGAGCTTGCCAGGCATGGAGCATGTGTCCTATTTACTATTTATAAAGTGTACCACCTTGGCTCTTGGTCAGAGGCCGCACCCCTTGGGTTCCCAGCTGTCTGTCCCCATCTTATGCCAAGTAGCACTATGTCAGGTTCTTCCTTGGTATGTGAGGCATAATGTAGGTTTCGTTCATGTATGCTGCTGGGTGCCCCTCGGATTGCAGTTCTCTTAGGACCCTGAAGAGATGCCCTTTTTTGGTTTATTTTTTGACTTTTAAAAAAATTAATTATTTTTATTAACTATAATGTATCATTTGCCCCAGGGGTGCAGGTCTATGAATCGTCAGGCTTACACATTTCACAGCACTCACCATATCACATACCCTCCCCAAAGTCCATCACCCAGCCACCCTATACCTACCACCACCCCCAGCAACCCTCAGTTTGTTTTGTGATTTTAAGAGTCTCTTATAGGGGGGCACCTGGGTAGCTCATTGGGTTAAAGCCTCTGCCTTCGGCTCAGGTCATGATCCCAGGGTCCTGGGATCGAGCCCTGTCAGGCTCTTTGCTCAGCAGAGAGCCTGCTTCCTCCTCTCTCTCTCTGCCTGCCAAATAAATAAATAAAATCTTTAAAAAAATTAAAAAAAGAGTCTCTTATGGTTTGTCTCCCTCCCAATCACTTAGTTTTGACTTTTTTTTTTTTTTAATTTGAACTCAAAGGCAGACACTCAATGACCGAACCACCCAGACACCCCTGCAACTAAAATTTTTATATATGTAAACATCTGTATGTGTCTGACTGGGTTCAGTTGGAAGTTGAGCTACTATGAATTTGGGTTATAAAAGATTTATTACAGAAATTAGACCTTACTCAATTGAGGGAAGAGCTAGGAAAGTGAAGGTCGAAATTGGGGTATTGGAGTGAGAGAAGAGTCACTAACCAGTCTGCCTGAAGCATCAGCGTAAGAGGACAAGTCAGAGGCTACAGGGAAGTCTGAGAAGTCTGCCACATCTGTTTCTGGGGCGGAGCTACCTACAAAGCTTTGTGGGAAGCCATAGCCTCTAGGCAGCTACTATCCATTCTGGTCTACAGCCAGTTGTCTGGTGGTGGATCAGAGGATCAACAGTGAGACGGAAGAACAGTATAGGGGAGAACAAGGACCTGCTGGAACCTGCCAGGGATCTCTCTCTCTGTCCATTACCACATTTGACTGCTAAGACCTTCAGAGAGTAATGGCCACTGATTCAGTACCATTTTCCAAATCTCATGCAAGTTCCTTTTTTGGCCAGCTCTAACTTGGAACCCTAACTGGGGATTCTGGGGAACATAGTTCCCAGCTTAACTAAGCTGACACAGCACTGTCCAGTACACCATCCAGTTCAGGATTCTAAAGGCCCCTTTCTGCCCCTTCTCAGACTGTAATACCACCCCATCACTTGCAGTCATTTTTAAAAATATTTTATTTATTCATTCATTCATTCATTCATTCATGAAAGAGAGGGAGAAGCAGAGCAGGGAACCCAATGTGGGACTCGATCCCAGGACCATGGGGTCAGGACCTGAGCTGAAGGCAGACGCCTTAGCCAACTGAGCCACCCAGGCACCCTGCAGTCATTATTTTGACTGACTTCTGCACATAGATTTGAATTGCATTTGCTTGTGATTGTTATATAAATGGAGTCATGCAGTATGATCCTTTTGTGTGTCTGCCTTCTTTGCTCACCTTTAATCTATGAGTTCATCTGTATTGTTAACATGTTGCAGTGGTTCATTCTTTTTCACTGCTGCATAGTATTCTGGTATAGGAGTATAACTGCTGCTTATTTTTCATTTTGCTATTTTTGGTCATTTGGGTTGTTTCCAGTTTGGGAGTATTATGAATAAAGCTGCTATAAACATTCTTATATTTATCTTTTGATCAACATAGACATTTTATTTCTTTTGGATGTATCTCCAAGAATAGAATTTCAGAGGTTTATATGATTAAAGGTATGTTTAGCTTCAGGAACTACTGCTGAACAGTCTGCAAGGTGGTTGTGCCAGTTCACACTAAGTATCTGAGAGTTTAGGTGTTCCATATCCTTTTCTACCCCTGGTATTATCCGTCTTTGATTTTAGTCATTCTAATGGGTGTGTGATAGTATCTCATTGTGGTTTTGCTTGATGTTTTCCGGATAACTAATGATATTGGGTGCCTGTTCGTATGCTTTTTGGCAACTCGGATGTCTTCTTTTGTGAAGTACCTGGTCAAATCTTATGCTCCTTCTTCACTGGATGTCTACATCTTTCTTATTCGTTTGTACAAATCCTTCGCATCTTCTGGATATGAGATTTTTCTCAGTTACAGGTAGCCCTTTGGTTTTAAGGAAGCATGTTCCTTCTGAAACAGTGAATAGGTGGGGCTTCAGGCATGTTTGAAGAGGGAAGCCTTGGAAAAAATGTGTTTATTTATTACTCTTTTCTCAGGGAATTAATACAGTTCAGGACTGGAAGTTAGCAACCCAACCTACATGTGGTTTTAAAAATAAAATATAGGACCCACAGATATTTCTGTTGTTTTTTAAAAAATACAGTTTATCTTGAGCACTCAAAATATATACATACACACAAGCCAAAAATTTAATTCATTCCATAAAGCTTTGAATGTTAGTTGTGGATCTGACTCAACTAAAAGCTGAGGATAGAAACCTGGCTATGAAACTTGCTATCCCCTAAGAGCTCAGTGTCCAGTGGTAGGTATTTGAGGAACAGAGGAGAGATCTATACCTAGGAAGAAGGGAAGAGCAAAAAAGCTGGGCAGAGAAGCGCTCAGAGAAAATGTGGAATTGAAGCCCTGATGGACGAGTAGGTTCGTATTTATCATCAACCTTGGTTTAGAGAAGATTGAAGGAGGTCGAATGTGTGTGCATGGGTGGGCATGCGTGTTGTAAGCTGTGAAAACAAAATGTACAGGAAAGAGCATAGCCTGTTTCTGGAGCATTCAGCAGATGTGAATGCCTGAAGCATGGGGCACATGAAGGCAGATGTAGAGAGTGATGAGGATGAGGTTGAAGCCAGGGCTAGCGTGGGCTGGCAGCCAAGGAGTTTAGTCTTTCAGGAAAATGGTGTCTTTCAGAGTATGAAAACAGGAGAGTGGCATGATTCGATTTGTTTAGAAAGATCACTTTGAAAGAAATGTGGTATATGAATTGGAATTTCAAACTTGAGACAGGGTCTGTAAACTTGTACAGCTGTGTTCATAGCAGCATTATTGACAATAACCAAAAGATAGAAACAACCCAAGTGTCTAAAGATGGATGAATGTACACAGATGATAGAATATTATTCAGCCATAGAAAGAAATGAAGTTCTGGTACGTGCTACATTGTCAATAAACATTTGAAAACGTTATGCTGAGTGAAACAAACCAGGAAGAAGAGGGCAAATATATGTTCTACTTATATGAGGTAACTTAGAATAGGCAGATCCATAGAGAAAGCTGAATAGAGATTACCAGGGGATGGAAGGGAGGGAACATGGGGAGTTACTGTTTAATGCATTACAGAGTTTCTATTGGGGGTGATGAGAGGAGTTCTGAAAATAGTGGTAATTGTTATTCAACTTTGTGAATTTACTTAATGCTGCTGAATTGTATACCTTAAAAAATGGCTAAAGTGATCAATTTTATGACACACACACACACACACACACACACACGGGCGCGCGCACCTTCCCACAAAAAATAAAAAACCTACCTTGAGGCAGGATCTGCATCTAAGAGACCTAAAGGTATGTCTTGACTGTTGTAGGAATTAAGGTAGAGATAACAAACTTCAAGGCAATGAATTTGAAAAGGAAGGGATATATGAGAGTAATTTAGGAAGACCAAATGGGAATGAATGTATCTTGTACTATCTTGTGTTCCCTCCAGTACTTAGTATAGTATAATCCCCATCTCCCTTTTTTTCGCCAATGAGAAGAACTTGGGAAGGCAGATGTGGAGGCTGACACCTGGAATTCTGGCTCTGGTGGGTGGCAGTTTTATACGAGGGTTACAATTCAGGGTTGGGGGCGGGCGGACAAGTTTGGAAGAGAAGATGAAGAGTTCTGTTTCGAGTGCCTGAGTTGGAGTGCCCTGACATATTCTGATGGAGATGTCTAGGAGGGAGTTACAAAAATGGTGCAGAATGAAATAAAAGGAAGAAAAAGTCAAGGGTAGAGTCCTGGGAGCTCTCATTATTTCTCGGTGTGGCAGAAGTCAGAGGAGCAACCCGAGAGAAACCAGGGGAGGAGAGTTCAGTTGTGTAGTCCTCTGTCTTTTGCTGGGTTAGCCTTCTGATTGTTCTTAATAGAGTCGTACTTCTCGCTTGGGGTATTCCCTCAGCAAGCCCGATTTTTCTTCAGAGGGCCCACACCTCTGGAGTGCTGAAGATGAGTATAGTAAAATGCACTCATGGAAGTGTATCCATGTCTAAGCAATTCAGTTGTGTATTTGGGAGTTGTGGACCTGTAGCCTTCTAACCTTTCCTGATTTTCTGATTCAGTTGTCCCTTCATTGCTTCTTTTTTTTTTTTTAATCCTGCATATGAAGAAAAATCGATGGCTTTTGACCAACATCAATCTCAGGATAAAAGGCATCTATAAAACCCTACAATCCCATGGGTAAAATTAAGATGCCTGTATGTTTATGGTTTTCAAAAAGGTTAATGCATTTTTTTCATAAATTTCAATTCTTTTGTTTGATCAGTGGTTTGGAAAATTATTGGGTTTGGGATTCAAGACCTCTTGCTTTACACTGTGCTTTTGAAAGCACACAGCTGTCAGGAGGGAAGTGACAGTGTCTGCTTCAAGATTTAATTGAAATCTGTTTGATTCTTTTGCCCTAGTACTCAAAATCTGTCCTGATGAAGAGAGATTTGTGCAATAGTACTACTGAGACATCATTGGGGGAGGGTGCCAGAAAATGTAAACAGATTAAGGTAGTCTTCCTTTTAGTTTGGGAACCACTATTAGCAGCATTTGTTACTTCTTAAAAAAAAAATTGTGTAAGTTTCCAGGTCCCTCAAGCTAAGCCCAGCCAAGTGCTTTTCAGATGAGACGGCTGTGATTTCTCTTCTGTGGCTTCTTCTGAATTCCTTTCCAGGTGCTGAATTGGCAGCAATAGCAAATGGATACTAACATCTTTCTTCATATTCTTTAGCCTCTTAAACCTGACTAAGTCATAATCATCTTCAGGTTTGGGAGTTATTAAAAAGCCTCCCTGAAGTGATGGAAATGTTCTGAAACTAGGTTTAGTGGTGATGGTTGCATAGCTTGGTAAATTTACTAAAAATCATTGAATTGTACACTTAAAACAGGTGATTCTTTGTGTATGTAAGTTATACCTCACCAAAGTTGTTTAGAAAAACATCCCTTCCAATCCTGAGCTCCTGCCTAAGTGCTACTCTTTTCGGGCAACCAAAGCCCTACTCAAAGCCCTCTTGGCTCTTGGCCAAGTCCTGGAGAGTTCTCTCAGGAATCTGGCACAGCTTGTGGCTCTTGCCTGGCTCCTCTCCACTTGCTCTGCCCAGTGCATCCAGCACCTAACCTGGTTGAACTACCAGCCAATTCTGTTTCTTTTGTGAGGCTAAAAGGTGAGCAGTTCAGGCTCTCTAGGGCCCAGAGGCCAGTTTTACTCAGTTTGTGGTTTATTCTGATCTGATGCCTCTTATTTTCCCTTGCTGTTTGGCCTTTTTACTGCTGTTAACACCCAGGTTACAGGGTAAGCACACTATTTCAGTGCAACTAGAACCTTGCGATATGGCCATTCTCAGCGGTTCCATTTGAAGGTTCAGTGGGAAGAAAGGTTAAGTAATGTTTCCAGTTGTCTGTATATTTTCTAATCTCTTTATCCTCTTCTGCTTTCCTCCCCAAATTGTCTAGATGACTGAAAATGAGGTGAAAACATTTTCCTGCCTTCACCCCAAATTTCACTCTACCTAATTGGATTGCAGCAAAGTTTGTTTCAAAGATTTTTTTTTTTTTATTCATTTGACAGATAGAGATCACAAGTAGGTAGAGAGACTGGCAGAGAGAGAGGAGGAAGCAGGCTCCCCGCTGAGCAGAGAGCCCGATGCGGGGCTCAATCCCAGGACCCTGGGATCATGACCTGAGCCGAAGGCAGAGGCTTTAACCCACTGAGCCACCCAGGCGCCCCCAAAGTTTGTTTCATATTGGGTGATTACTGACTTTCTCTTCCGGAGCCATAAGTCATGAGGGCAGGAGTCCTGCCTACCTTCACTGTTAGGAGTAGGAATTGAGGCTTTAATACAGACAGGTGGGTTAAATTGCCACACAGGAGGTGGGCAGCCAGAGCACAAAGCGAGTCTGCCCAGTTTGATGTCATCCTAGTGTGAAAATTATTGAGTTCCTGCCATCCTCACACTGTACTTGGAGGTTCTCTGGTGCTTCCGGTCAGGTGTCTTCGGAAATATAAGGTTGTTAGTTAAGGGTCTTTTTTAACACTTAGTCTTTATGTCTGTCATGCCCAGTATTTGGATCAAATACGGATTTAAGTTAGAATGCTTTCTTTTTTCTGTCCCAAAGTGAGTGATATTTCTCAAGGTGGTATACTTAATACTCAAAAGGGGAACCTTAGAGGGTGAGATGCACCCACTTCAGCTTGTAATGCTTGCTGTTGAGTAGTCTTGACTCGTGACTACACGCATAGAAGTCTCAGTTTGTGAAAGGGCAGGTGGCATCCTTTGGTGCCTTCCTCCCAAGGATGGCTTCCCTGGAGTTGGACCTGCCTAAGCCACAATGGTGAGAGGGTCAAGTAGTAAGTAACACTTTATAATAGCCCCTAGGGAGCATTTGGGTTCTCTTGGTTTCTAGATTTCAGTCCATGGAGCAAGCAAAAGTGTTTACCTTCTAAATGCCAGAGCCAGCAGGTCAATTAGCAGTTGTGCTATGTCTGTAATAAATTAGGCAAGCATTTTAGAAAACCGGGCAGTGGGCAAGGAATAGCTTGTAACCTTATACTGTGCTGCTGCCAAGCCAGAGAAGACTGCCTGGTGGCAGCCCTGGGCCTCTTGGCGGTGTTGGCGTTTTAGGACAGGAATGGATGGGGAATATAGTTTTTAGGCCCTTTCAGGGCTATATCACCTAAACTCTAAACTCATTGGCACTAAAGTAAGTAAAGATTAATTAATACTCTGTAGAAAAACTTCGTAGGTTGCTGGTTTTGAGCCCTGAGTAGTGGAATTTTGGAGCCCAAAGGCCTTGTGACAGTTGGTTTTTGATGATTGGTCTTTGGGAGAGTAGAAACTAATGTGTCAGCAGTACTTCAGCACCCCCTTGGACAGGGTGGGGGGGTCATTCCCAGGGGCTGCGGGTGGTGCAAGTAGGTAGTAGCTGTGGGCTATACACTTTGAAGACCCTGCCAGAGTGTTGCTTAGGGAATTTTTAATATTCCTTAAGCATAAAAAAGAAAAGTTTGTTGTTATTCCCTTTCTTTGGATGTTTCATTTCTAACCAAATGGACTCTTGCCCTTGTGAAGGAGTTAGACATACTGCTGTGGGAGTGATCATCTGATGTCAGAGCTCAACGAGACTCAGTAGAGTAGGGGTTGGCCTTGAGCATTTGATACAGAGAAGACTTCTGTCTCACTGGGAAAATTATGCCTCAGTTCCATACCCTTTTAAGCTAATTCAGAAGGGAAAGTATATTCTATAGAGATGCTTTAGAATTAGCCCTCTTGGTTTATTTCTGCTTTGGAGAGAACAACTGAAGTTTTTTCTATGAAAGTGGTTGAAGGAACCATGGCCTTGGAGCCAGGTAGCCCCACCTCCTGTGGCCTGGAGCAGAGGCAGATCTAGTTGGTTGGCTTGGTTCATGGATTTGAGGTGGAGGGGCCACATCTACCTTGCTGGGAAATCAGGATCTCTTTTTTGCTGTCAGCCTCCTGAAACAGCTTCTCTTAGCACTCCTGAGTTATAGCCACTCTTCTAATACTTCACTTGCTTTGTCTTTCCCTTCCTTCCCCTTTCCCATCTCCAAGAACCGTAGGGGGCATCGTTTTTTCTTTAGATGCTCTAATTTGAGAGCTTCACAGTCACAATTCCAGTAACTTAGGGATCATTTGGTATCTGAAAAAGGGTAATACCATTCTGGAATGTGAATTGAAAGTAGTGATCCTTTTTATAATCAGGAACTGTCCAGAGATGTCTTAGGGACCTCAGCTTGGCCACTTGTCTTTCTCTCACACCCTAAATCAATAACAGGTCAATAACAAACTAATCGTCACACAAATACCTTTTCCCCTTTTCTATACTTCTGTGACATTATACAGTGTGGCCCAAGTAAGCCTTTCATTTATGTTTTTTCTTCTTTCCTGGCATCTGCTTTTCCACAAACATGTGTACTAAGTGCAATAAAAATGAATTACTCTAACTCCTAACTAACATTGCATGAGTAATGGGTAGACAGAAATGGATGTAATTCCAGAGCCATTGCTAAGTGTTGAAAGAGAGATATGTACCAAGGTAAGAAGAGACACAGAGGAGGAAGTGATGAACTTTGACAGGGGTGGGTGGGTAGGTGGGGTCATTTCAAGTGGACGGGGAGAAATGGCATACTAGGCAAAGGGGAATGACATGAATAAAGTTCAAGAAGTTTGTAAGAGTGTGGTACATCCCAGTAACTGCAAGTGTGACTGAAGAAAATGGTTTGTGTTTGGAAGTGTAGGAAAGAAGGCTGGTGTTACATCTTGGTGGACCTTCTGAACCTTGCTGATGGTTTGGATTATTTCCTAAAGATAGTGGAGGGTTGTAATATCACATCAGAGGCAAAGAATCACACTTGCTCTTAAACAGGAACACTTTGGCACTCATGGAGGGTGGATCGGAAGGGAATTAAGATTCAAAGGCTGGGGCACCTGGGTGGCTCAGTCAGTTAAATGTCTGCCTTTAGCTCAGGTCATGATCCCAGGGTCCTGGGATCAAACCCTGCTCAGTGAGGAGTCTGCTCCCCTCCGCACTTGTGCTTGCTCTCTCACTCTCTCTCAAATAAATAAATAAAATCTTTTTTTGTTTTTTATTTTTTTAAGATTTTACTTATTTATTTGACAGAGAGAGAAAACAAGTAGGCAGAGAGGCAGGCAGAGAGAGAGGGGGAAGCAGGTTCCCTACTGAGCAGAGAGTCCGATGCGGGGCTCGATTCCAAGACCCTGAGACCATGACCCGAGCCAAAGGCAGAGGCTTAACCCACTGAGCCACCCAGGCAACCCTAAAATCTTTTTTTTAAAAAAAGATTAAAAAGCTATTATAATACAGTCAAGCTAGACATTGTGGATGCTTTTACCACAATAATGGTAGTGAGTATTAACTCTATAAATAGAAGTCCTAGAGAGTTAGAATCAGTGGGACTTTGCTTTTGGTTGATTGGATTGAGAGGTGAAGACAGAGAAGGGTCTAAGATGATTTCCATTTGATTTGTGGATGGTTGTAGCGTTAGTCTGTATAAGACGGTATAAATTGGGGGAGGAGAGCAGAAATTTTGGATTCCTCAGTCTGAGGTAATACGGGATGTCTAGGTGAAGATACTTAGCATTTGGACCTCAGCAAGGTCACAAAAGGTAAAAGTTTAGGGGTCATCCAATTTTATGAAAGGCAGGGACACATGAAATCATTGGAGCCATTTGAGAGAGATGAGCAGCAATGAGAATAGTAGTAGGAGAAGCAGGAGATAGAGCCAGGGGAGGGGCAGTTTCTAGGAAGAGCTACTGAGAGGGAACAAGTAAAATAAGGTTTGAAGTGTCTGAGCCTTTCACAATTAGGAAGCTATTGTCAATCTCGGTGGAGGGATGGAGACAGAAGCCAGATTGAAGAGGGAATGAAAAGATGGACAGAGGAGTCATTAAGAAGTCATGAAGTGGTAACAGAAAAGTCGACTGCTTTTCCAGGAACCCCAGTTATGAAAGCAGGTGGGAGAGATTGGTAGGTTGGCGGGCATACTGGTTTCATGGCCGGGGTGGCGGTGGGGGGTGTCTGTGTCTGTGTGTAACATGGAGAGACTCCAGCATATTGGCAGGCTAAAGGAGAAGTAAGCTGGTAGTGAAGAAGTTTAAAATGTGTGACACATGGATGGTGGTGATGGTTATAAACACATGGGTGTACTTAATGCCACCAAGCTGTACACTTACAAATGCTTAAAATGGGGAAATGTACGCTAGTAGATGGACCCAGATTCAGAGGAGAACCACGTGGATAGGCTGGGCAGCCTCTGGCTGGTGGGACTTTTCTCTGAGATGGGGGAGCAGGAGGGTGAGGGCATCCTTTACTCTTTTCTTGACCATGTGAGAGGCAAGAGCATTGAGAGTGGAAGGGGTTATGGAGTGGGGGACCTGAGAACACAGAGCCAGGGGTACAGGAACCAGAGTGAGTTCCACGAAAGAATTGCTGGATAGAATTGAGGCCCCATCTGTGGTTGGATGTGATGGTATGGTGTGGCCACATCAGGCTGCACGGCTGACTTTTTAATTTTTTCTCTCCAGCAGCTTAGAAAAGTTTTTATCCCATCTCTATTCCACTTCTGAAGCTGGTATTTCAAGTGTCACGCTATCTGTCTGTGTTTGCCTCCCTACCTCTCCACCTAATCTCTGGGCAGCCTTATCAGAGAAGCTGGTGAATAGTGAAACGCACTATCACCCTTGGCTCCCCTTTGTTATCCTGCCTTGAGTGAAAAAGTGCTGCCTTTTCAGACACCCTGGGCTTAAGACAGGTTCGTGGTTTTCTGATGCAGATTTAAAAACTACACACACAACTTGGATTTAGAAATATTATGGCTGCTTCCCTTATCTCTCTAGGGAAGTGGGTTGGGGCCTGTTGTATAGCATTTCATGCCACTGATACCACTCTTCTAAAACCCAGTTTCTTTTTATAGGGGACAGTGGCTTTGAACCTGTTTGGCTATTGAAACAAAGCTGTCTCTAGGTCTTGGCTCCTGTCCTGCTCTCCTCTACACCTTGCAGGTCCTGAGCTGGGTGCAGTGGCCTCCTGGGCAGGGCCTGGATAAGGCAGGTCTAGAGCAGGTAGTGGTCATGTAGAAGGACTAGATCATCAGCAGAGCAGAGGGTAGAAACCATCCAGATTCTCCTTGTGGGATTGATACCCTGATCTCTGTATGTGTACTCCTTCTCCTACCCTGATGGCATTTGCCCAAAGATACTCAATCTGTTTTCATTTGATATGACTTAGTCTCAAATCCTAACAGAATTCTGCCTCGGCAGGCTGGAGAAGTATATTTACCTATTCACTTATTTATTCAAGAGGTAATTATTGTATACCTGCTATGAACCAGGAACTGTCCCAGGCATAATAATAAAACAATAGTGGACAAATTGGCAAAAATCCTTACCCTCATGGGGCTTGCATTCTAGAGAGGAAGACAGACAATAAATAAATAACAATTTAAGTAGTTTGGGGAAAACCAGGAAAGGGGATACGCAGAGTGGGGAGTCCCTTTTAAATAATGTGGTTAGGGAAGGCCACACTAGAGAGGTGACATTTGAATAAATACCCAAGGGTAGTGAAGGAGTTAACTGTGTTCCTGTCAGCTCCATCAGAAGACTTCTGCCTTTGAAGGTGAGAGTGTTTTTCCCTCTGCTCACTGTATTATTTCAAGAACCTAGAAAAGTTCTCAGCACATAATGGCTGCTCAGTTCTTTTTGTATGCATGAATGATCTGAGGGAAGAGTATTTCAGACAAAGGGAGCAGCTAGTGCAACGACTGAGGTGTGTGTCTGGTGTGTATGAGGGACAGCAAAGGGGCTAGTCTGGCTGAGGGAGTGTGCACGATGGGTAGCAGGAAGAGGTTAGGAGAGGGGTAAGGTGTGTATGGGGTGTAGATTTTAGGGCTCCCTGAGACCTTTTCAGGGCATCCATTAGGTGTTTCACAAGAATACTAAGATGATACTATTTGCCTTTTCTACTCTTTTATACTCATGAGTGTACAGTGGAGTTTTCTGGAGGCTACATGATATGTGTGTGTTGCAACAGATGGAATGTAGAAAGCAGATACGGGAATCCAGCTGTCTTCATAAGACAGACATTAAGGAGCTTTGCAAAAATGTAAAAACATCACTCTTCTCACTAAGTTTTGTTTTGGAAAATATTTTTGTTTTGTATAAAATATGTTAATTATGTGGCTATATAATGGATTGTTATTTTTTAATGAATTAATAACTATTGAAATTTTTTTCTCTTTTAACCTTAAATGCATTAAATATAGATAGATCTTTGGGCCCTCAATATTTTTAAGAGTATAAAGGAAACTTGAGACCAAAATTATGTGAAATACTGCTACAAGGTCTTGTAGGCCATTGTAAAAATATTTGATTTGTCCCCAAGATGGGAGCTATAGCCTTGGCTCTGGCTGAGTCAAACAAGATGAAATTCAGTGAAAGTAGTTAAAAGGTTCTGAGGGGTCTTGAAAACAAAGCACATAAGTATAGGGTTAGGGAGACATATTTTAGAATAATAAGAATTTGGAGATGTACTATACAGTATGTATCAACAGTTCAGGGTACATTTCAGTCAAGCTCTTTACTTTTTTTTAGTTGGGCCTTCGTTCTGCTGGAGGAGGTAGACAATAAGCAAATAAACCACATACTGTGTCAAGTGATAACAAATGCCAGAGGAAAAATAAAGCAAGGGTGATAGGAGATTGGTATTCTTTCATGTAGGTGGTCAGGAAAGGTTTGATTAATTAGGTGGTATTTGAGCAAAGATCTGAAGAAAGTAGGGAAGAAAGCGTGTAGCTGCCTGGGTGGAGATCACCAGGCAAGAGACAGGGAAGGTCAGAGACTCTGGGTGCACAGCCTGCTGAGGGTACTTGATGAACAGGAAGAGGCCAGTCTAGCTAGAGCCCAAGGAGTGTAAGGGAGAGTGGTAGGACATAAACAAGGAGATACGGAAGTGGGGACAGGCCGCTCAAGGCCTTAGAGGCCATTGCAAGGACTTTGGATTTAGCTATAGGGTGGGAAGCCATTGGAGCATCTGAGCAGAGGTGTATCACCTGATTTGACTCACGTTTACGTGAAAGCTAGGGCTGCTGTGTAGAAAATATTTGGGGTTAGGGAGCAGAATTTGGACAGTGGAAGGGGAGAGAGGCTATTGCAGTAAGCCAAGTAAGAGATGATCGTGACTTTGGTGAAGGTGGTAAAAGAAGAGATGGTGAAAAGTGGTTGGATTGGCTTTGTGTTTTGAAGATAGACCAAAGTTACTGAGAAACTGAACATGAGATGTGGCAGAAATTAGGATAATTCTAAGGTTTTTGGATTAAGTGAGTAGGTGGAAGGTGGTATCATTTGCTAAGATGCAGAATACTGAGGAAGAAGCAGGCTGAGGGTAGGAATGGGAACCAAGTACTTGGTTTTATGTATGTTAAGTTTGAGATGCCTGTCCTATATCCAGGTAAAAGGTGTCAAATAAACAGTTGGTTATACAAGTTCAGAAGAGTGAAAATAAATATTGGAGCGCCATCAACTATCTCTACTATGAAATGGTGCTTAAAGCCATGGGACTGGAGGGTTTTCAAAGTGAATTGTGTCTCCTTAATGGGTCATGAAATCAATACAGTGGGGATCAGTAATTTTTTTTTTTTTTTTTAGTGAAATAGAATACAAAACATCAGAATATCTCAGTAGTAAGGGTAAACTGTGAAAGTTTAAAAAATTATACCTACAGAGAGATGACTGTGTGTACAATTTAAAAATTTTAAGCCATCAATGATCTTTAGGGAGTAGATGTAGATTGAGAAGAGTGCCCAAACCGAGGTGATCCTGTGGCCATTTCAACATGCAGCAGATGGCAATGTGTGAGGGACCAGCAGAGGACACAGGGAAGTGGCTAGTGAGGCAGGAGGAGAACCAAGAGAGTGGTGTCCTAGAGGCAAAGAAGAGGGTTGATCAGCTGTGACTCACACTGCAGATAGGTTGCGGACACTAAGATTGAGAATTGGCTGTTAGATTTGACAGTAGGGAAATGATGTACTTCCTTGATGAGACATTTCCATGGAGTGGTAGGGATCAAGCTAATTGCTGTAGGTTCAAAAGAAAGTGGGAGAAGAAAAAGTTGTGACCACAGGCAGTTCTTTCTGGGAGTGGAGTAAGCTAGTCAGAGGACATGGGGATAGGGAATGGTTTTTAAAAATGAGAGAGAGAGGTGTTACATTGATGGAAATAGTTCAGTTTGGGGGAGGAGGTTAATGCGGGAGAGAGGGACCAGTGTAGGAGGCCATGTAGTTGAGTAGGAGGGGATGGGATTTGGGTGCACAGATGGAGGGTTGCTTCAGGTCAGCATGTGGATAGTTGTCTGCTCACTGTTACATGAGGAAATGCAGATGAGATGGGTATAGACATTAATGATGGGAGTTTGTCGAAGAATGCTAAAGAAGGTAAACTGAAAACCATGTCAAAATTGAAACAGTTGAAGGAGAATGTGTAGATAGCAAATATTTGGAAGGTTGTTGCGTAAAAGAGAGGAACTGGTTTTGTTCTGGATGTCGCTTAGAGGGACATTTTGGACCACTGGGTAAAAAAATGATGGGCAGAATGATTTTGGTCTTCTACATAGAAATTGAGTCCTTGGGAAATCAGCATTTCAAACGGATGGAAGATTGTGAAGACTACTTCCTAAGATAGAAAGTTGCCTGTCATTGGAGATGTTCCTGTGTTGTGGCTGGTATATAGAAGATGCAAGTGTGGGATGGCTGGCTAGGTTAGATGATCTTTCAGATCCTACCCAACTCTGACCATTGTGTATTTTGTGAGTCATGGTAACTGGTAGTAGGCAGACTGTACAACTGAGAAACCCCAAATCCTATTCCAGGTTAATCTCTTGCCAGTTGCTTGTATGTTCTGGGAATGCTCTGGCTGCAGGTCTGCCCCTGGGGGAGGCAGATCATTAAGATGTGACAGAGTGAGTGCCTTTACAGGACCTCGAATTTTCCCCAGCAGTTCTACAGTCATCTTTACGGGGGTGTTTGTGTCCCTTTGGACATAAACACAACATTGGTGTTGTCTGAGCCCCTGTGCTTAGTTGGCCCTACCCAGCATTCTGCCCAGGTGTCAGCCAGATTATTTCCTGAGTCTGCAGAGGGTGTACCTGGCTTGGTGTCCCCTTTAGTCAGCAAAACCTCATTGAACATCTGTTGTGTTCCTAGAACTGGTGCATAGAACTGAACAAAGTAGATGGGAGCGCACCCCCTTGTAGAAGAGCAGCTTTTGGGTTGTGCTTTCCCACAACCTCAGTGAGCCTTTCTCCCGGCCAGAGGCCCTTCATCACCCTGAGAGCCCGGGTCTTTGTAACTCAGTGCTGTCCTCTTAGTAGTGGGTAGGTTGAGGTTCACCTTCTGTCGTGCCCTGAGTTCTTACAATGCCTGGGATGGCAGTAGAGGATTCAAACATTCTTTGTAATGGACTTCTGAAAGGTATTGCTGTTGGCTGGGGTGGGAGAGCCTCCTGAAGAATGCAGACTGATAAGAACTCTGCTAGTACTATTTTAGTTGTCTTGCCCTTCTGCAGCCAATGGGAAGAATTGCTGTGAAACCAGACCGCCCTTACTGCCATTTATGAAAGGGCTCCATTTCAAAGGAGCAGATGCAGCGATAACTTGTGAGAAGAAAAAGAATCGTGCATTGTATATCCTTACTAAATTTGCTTGAAACTGCCTGTCTGTCAGTAGCTGAGCAGCGACCTTCGTAACAGGCAGGGTCTGTCTGTGATCTGTGTGTACACCTGCAGGTTCTGGCTCTCGGGCAGCAAGGGACTGGGAGCATGCTTTCCAATGCGCCTTTATTCCTCCAGCTGTGTTCTCAGGTGGTTTCTCATAGTGGTGAGGCTTTGGGCTCAGAAATAGACAGCTCAGGATGCAAAACACGGCTGCATTACTTTCTTGCCATGTGGCCTTTAAAGCTCTTCAACTTGAGGGGCGCCTGGGTGGCTCAGGGGTTAAGCCTCTGCCTTCAGCCCAGGTCATGATCTCAGGGTCCTGGGATCGAGCCCCGCATTGGGTTCTCTGCTCAGCGGGGAGCCTGCTTCCCCTCTACTTTCTGCTTGCTGCTCTACCTACTTGTGATCTCTCTCCCTCTGTCAAATAAATAAAATCTTAAATAAATAAATAAATAAATAAATAAAGCTCTTCAACTTGAGGTTTCCCCATCTGTAAATGGAGGGAATGGATTCTACCTCAGAGGATTGAGGTGCAGATGCAATACCTGACAGCTAGTAACTGTTCGTGTAATTCGTTAGCTATTTTTACCATTATTGATGGAAATCCATCTTTCTTGTTTTAATACTTAAGTTTGGCAGGAACTTACACAAATCTTATTCCTATAGCCCTCCACCATTATCATACCTTCTAGAACAGATGGAATGGAGAGGGTGCAGAGCAATGATGGAACAAAGAAAGTTTTGAAACATTTTTCTTTTCAAAAAACAAAGCTATCTGAGCGCTCGAGTCCTAGTGTGTGAGCCATTTATTAGCTGGAGTATAACCTTTTGTTGCCGGGATTATAAACAACTGGTTAATAATAACTACTGCCACTTACAGGGTCCTGCCGTGTGCCTGGCACTGCTGAACATTTCACGTTCATTACTTCAGTTCCTGCAAAACTCTGTGATCTCGTGGGTATTACTTCATTTTGTAGATGAGGAAACTATTTATAAGAAACCAGCCTCAGGGACACCTGGGTGGCTCAGTTGGTTAAGTGGCTGCCTTCGGCTCAGGTCATGATCCCATGGGATCGAGTCCCACATCGGGCTCCTTGCTCAGCGGGGAGCCTGCTTCTCCCTCTGCCTCTGCCTACCACTCTGTCTGCCTGTGCTCATGCTCTCTCTCTCTCTCTCTCTAACAAATAAATAAATAAAATCTTTAAAAAAAAAAAAAGAAAAAGAAACCAACCTCAGGGATTGTTCTTTTTAGATTGGAGGGGGACATCGTTCTTTTTGACTCCTTGTTTTTCTGGTGTAAAATAAAGTTAGAGAAGGTATAACACAGAAGATAGGGTCTTAACCATGTCTTCAGAATTAGACTTCGAGAGAGCACAGAGATCACACTGCCCAGGCTCTTTCTCAGATCTCTCTAGAGAGGGTCATAACAAAAGATAAAGTGGTATGAGAATTCAGGGGTGCCTGGGTGGCTCAGTGGGTTAAAGCCTCTGCCTTCAGCGCAGGTCATGATCCCAGGGTTCTGGGATCGAGCCCCGCATCGGGCTCTCTGCTCGGCAGGGAGCCTGCTTCCCCCTCTCTCTGCCTACCTCTCTGCCTACTTGTGATCTCTGTCTGTCAAATAATTGAATAAAAAATCTTAAAAAAAAAAAAAAGTGGTATGAGAATTCATAACAAAAGTGCTACATTTTTTTTTACTTAACGTTTTTTTGAATTCATTTTTTCCTATTTATTTTTTAAGAGATATATTTATTTATTCATTTGCGAGAGCGTATGCAAGCATGAATGGGGGGATGGTCAGAGGGAGAGGGAGAAGCAAGCTCCCACTGAGCAGGGAGCCCCAAAGCAGAACTTGATCCCAGGACCTTGGGATCATGACCTGAGACAAAGGCAGACTCTTAACCGACTGAACCACCTAGGTGCCCCTCCTATTTATTTTATTTACTTTTACCTCATGATAAATGTTCTCTTTAATCCCTACCCCCTACTTCCTTATCTCCCCACCTCCCCTCTGGAAAAAAAAAATTACCAAACATAATAAAAACATGAGTGACAGTCAATAGAAAAAAAATAGCACATGTACAAACCCAGGAATTATAATAGAGTATAATATAACTTAGTGTAATAAACTTTATAGGCAAAATACTGAATAAATACTGGTTTTTAGAGCAAGAGACTATAAAAAATGGGCAGGAAAATATGAGAAAACTTTCAGAAATAAGATTTAAAAATGTTGAAATTAAAAACTGAACAACTGATTAGAGAAAATGAATAAATCTAAACAATAAGGGATTATCTAGAATACAGTATATTGAACAAGGGGGAGACTTTTTTTTATTCGAGTAGAATTAACATACAATGTTACATTAGTTTCAGGTGTACAATATAATTTAGCAGTTCTATACATTTCTCAGTGTTCATCAAGATAAGTGTAGTCTTAATTTCCTTTTCTGTTTCACCCACACAGCTCCCCTGTAGCAACCACTAGTTTGTTCTCTGTATTTGAGTCTTTTTTTTTTTTTTTTGGTCTTTTTTGTTTGTTCATTTGTTTTGTTTCTTAAATTCCGCATATGAGTGAAAGCATATAGTATTTGTCTTTCTCTGACTTATTTCACTTAGCATTATACCCTCTAGAACCATCCATCTTGTTGTAAATGACAAGATTTAATTATTTTTTATGGTTGAGTTATACTTCCTAGTATATATCCCTCACAGCTTCTTGATCCAGCCATCTATGGATGTATATTTGGGTTGCTTCCATATCTTGAAAAGTGCTACATTCTTGCTAGTGTCTCTTAGGACATCGCTCCCTGTCCAGGCTGACCTTTGCATTTTTAGATACAACTTTTTTGGTAGCAAGGTAGAAGTCTCTGTAACATGTATCCAGTTCTCCTCCACCTTCCCCAGCCATGCAGGCCAAGGCCAGTGCTTTTCTAGGACTGGTCCTTCCAGTGTGGAGCTTCTGGGCTCCCATACTGAATCCCTTGAGGAGATTCTGTTCCCCTCATCAGCTCCAAAGAAACTGTGTTTTCACTACAGGTCAGGCTCTAGCTACAAAGACGTGGGCCCTACCCTAAGGAAGCTCTTAGTGGAGGAGGGAGCCATTTATGTAATGACTTTGTGAACTGAGAGTTGCAGGTGAGTAATACAGTATGACTAAAGAGTAGATATAGGGTTTGGGGAAGGACACCGAGGTAGGGTGGAGACTGGTTTTATGTGTCCTTAGCATCTTGCTGAGTGTCAGTTTGATGCTAAATAGGATGGGAAGTCAGAAACAAGCTGAGGACGGACTAGTGCAGAAACAAGAATGCAGGAGAAAGACTCCTTTCCCAATTGTATTTTGGGTTTGCTTCCTAGGTACCTGCAGAACTTTAGATAAGGCTGTGAGAGAGACGCCATTGGTGCCCGAGATGGGAAATAGTAGGAGGCAACAAGGAGTCTCATTCCCAGACTGTCTGGTTCAGTCAGCTCATTGCCTCCTGAGGTGAGGGCCTCAGTGTTCCCATCCACAGATGATAGTAGCCTGAGTGGCCTTTGTTGCAGAAAGTCTGATCAAGAGCTCAAGGCACTTGGAAACTTTGGTCTTTGTTTCTGAGACAAAACACACAGGAATCTCTATAATCTGAAGCGCAGTTTTCATCTAAGTTTCCTCCTAATCACATTCCAAAACCTGCCTTCCTGTAGATCTACTTACTGCTAAGATCTTTTTAGACAAGTCACAGCTCTGACTGAATGGGTTAGGGAAAGAAGCATTTCTTAGATTCCTTAATAAGATTCAGAGATTTATACATCTGCTGGTATATTGATGCTGCAGTGGCTAGGGAGAAAATTAAACTTGACTCTGTTTCATACTTTTTTTTTTTTTTTTTTTCTTTTTAAAGAGAGGGAGAGGGAGATTCCTAAGCAGTCTCCACACGGGGTATGGAGCCTGACGCGGGGTCCAGTCCCACGACCCTGAGATCGTGACCTGAGCCAAAACCAAGAGTCGGACACTTAACTGACTGAGCCACCCAGGCGTCCCTGGTTTCATACTCTTAACGTATAATTCCTACTTTCTTGTTTTGTTTCTCTTTCCCTTTCCTATTTTTTAAGGATTTTATTTATTTATTTGAGCAAGAGAGAGAGAGAATGAGTGGGAGATGGGGAGGGGCAGAGGGTGAGGGAGAAGGAGACTCCCCACTGAGCAGGGAGTCTGAAGCGGGACTCAATCCCAGGACCCTGGGGTCATGACTGGAGCCAAAGGCAGCTGCATAACCAACTGAGCCACCCAGGGTGCCCCTCCCTTTTCTTTCTTTCTTCCTTTCTTTTTTTTTTTTTTTTTTTAAAAAATTTTTTTTTTTTTTTTTTGACAGAGACCACAAGTAGGCAGAGAGGCAGGCAGGGCCGGGGGTGGGGGGCGGGGGGGGAAGCAGGCTCCCTGCTGAGCAGAGGTTGTAGGGCTCAATCCCAGGACCCTGAGATCATGACCTGAGCCGAAGGCAGAGGCTTAACCCATTGAGCCACCCAGGCGCCTGCTCCTTTTTCTATCTTTAAAGATAGTTCTCCCCTCCTACAAATAATCATCCACCTACTCTAAGTTAGAGATTGAGTGTTCTCATAACCGGCCGTGAGTCAGTGACAGCTTTTTACTCTTGTTGTAAATAGAAACATAAATTCTGTTCCTGCATGCACTTCATAGGCTGCCTCCCCAGCATTTTCCTCCACAGCCAAGGAATGTGCAAGGCTTCTGAGTCAGCAGTCAGCTGCCACGGGACAAAACATGCAGGATATTGTCCACTTGCAGAAATTGCACCAGTGCCCTGGAAACCTGGCATCATCTCCTCTTCCTCTTCCCTCCTCAGACTCCTCACTTCCCCTTTCCCTTCCTTCTACACCTTGGCTTTTCAGTCCCCAGGATTTCTGGCCCCCTCTGGCCAGGTTTCCTGGTCTTTAGGTTCCTGTAATTACGAATACAGAATTTTCCCAGGATACTAGGATGTTTGGCACACAGGGATGGTCCAGGAGAGGCCAGGAGAAGCAGGATCTGAGTTGACCTTCAGGAATGAGGGAAATGAGGGCAACAACAGGAATGGCCCTTTTGCAGTTCTCCCCAGCTACTCTCAGAATAAATCAGAATGCCAGATTCCCCTTGCTAAATGACACAGTCCCAGTCCAACAGAGGTACAGAGTAATGCTGTAGCACTTGAGAGTATCTTCCTGCTGTGGTCATTTGGCTTGCAAAGTAGGAAAAGTGAGGCAACCCAGGGGAATTAATCTTGTGTACTCTTACCTTGGGTGCTTGTCACATTGTTCCAGGAACCAACTTAACCTCTATTTATCTGTTGTCATTAGTGACCTGCAGGTCGAAATCCCTTAGACTGTGCATTTAATACTTGACTGCTGCTTGTGAGCAGACTGTCTGCAGCTGTCTGGGAGCTGTGGCTGAAACCCGAAAGTCAGCAGAAGGATTGAGGGCCAGTTATTAATGAAGGTGTTCATCTAGGGTGGGGGTTGATTTGGAAACTCTCTGTGGTGGTTAGTAGCTCTATGGAAGTGAATATTTCAAACAGAGTGGGCGACAGCCAACCAAGGAGGTATTAGTGTACAAAGCAGAATTTTTCTTTGAAAATAAATGCCCAAGACACTTTAGGGAGTTGTAAGCTTAAAACAGGCATTATGACAGAGGAAAGGCTTTTAGAAATAATGTTGCAGGATTTTTTAAAAGATTTTATTTATTTGAGTGGGAGAGAAAGAGCGCCTGCATGCATGCAAGCGAGGGGGTGGGGGCAGTGGGAGAGGAAGAGAATCTCCAGCAACTCCACACTTAACGTGGAGCCAAACTCGGGACTTGATCTCAGGTCCCTGGGATCATGACCCAAGCCAAACCAAGAGACAGATGCTTAACCAACTGAGCCACCCAGGTGCCCCAGTTGCAGGATTTTTAATGTTTTGGTTTCAGCAAGAACATCCTGGTACTGAGTGCTCCAGATGCTGGCAAGGAGTGGAAGGTGACTGCTTTTTAGGAACAAAAAGAAATCATTTTCTTCTTTGACAAGAGGCAGAGTGATCAGACCAGGTGTTTTCAAAGCTTTCCAAACGTTATGACTCTGGTGGAGTCAAAGTTGACTATGAACAGAGGTCGGGCATGCAGGGTCAGGATTGCAAAATGCTGTCTGTTTGCCAAAAATGCAAATAAAGCCACAGAAATCTACACAAGGAAGGCAAGAGGCAGTCACTCTGGGACCTTTGTTTCCAGTCATCAGTTGTTACCTGTTACCCTTCTGCCTTTGGATAGACACGCTTTTTTTTCTGCTCTTGCAAGATCTCTTTTTATTACGTACCAATTCTAAGATAAGCTTTGGCATGTAAGAAAAAGAATGGGCTCTTTTTAGGAATTTTAAAATACTTTTCTTGCCACATATTGTTTCCTGGAATAAACTTTTATTTAGGAGGATCTGGAGGTTAGTTGCAGTTAATTCTGTTTCTTGATGGACTCTTGGCCAAGTGGCTATTGAGACAAGCTGTGTTTTGTAGCAGTGTAGTTTTCCTATCTAGAGCCAGGAGAGGTTGTTGAGTAAGTATATATCTGAGATGAGAAGTCAAGTCGGTGTGTTCTGGGTGAAGAGTGCCGGGTCTGCTGACATAAAGGGAGAATGTCTGTTCTCAGTGGATAGCTATTGCTTTCTCCCGCGAAGCTTAAGACAGGTCTCCTATTGATGCGATTTAGCCTTATAATATCATGGTAAGGAATAGAGAGACGAAGAATGTTATTTCTTCACAAAGGGGGATTCTGTTGCACAGACGCTTACCCAATGTAAGAGCTTCGGGACAGAACATGGTCTCATCCATGTCCAGAGCTTGGTGCCTTCTTCTGACGGTTGATTTCTTCAGCACATACAGTTTGATGGTTCCCAGTACTCTTGGGGGTTGCTTCTCTAAAAACTGAGTGAGTCACTTCTTACCTCTGTACCCCTCCTGACCACAGTGGATCAACACCCCCCATCTCCCCCCATCTCCAAGAGAAAGTCTTCTTTAAAGCAAAGTTTCAGTGCAGCCCTGTTTGTCACACTAGTAGCAAGTGTGACACTAGTGTGACACACTAGTGTGCCTATGATGGAGCTAGCTCAGACTAGAACACCGAGAGTGAGCGCTGTGACCATGAGGATTTTCTTAGTACTAAATTCGGAGAACTTCAGAATTGAAAGAAGAGTTTAGGGACCATCCAGTGTAGCCCCCTCATCTTACACCAGGGAAAATCAAGACCTGGTAAGGCAAAGTAACTTGCCCAAGGTCATGCAACCAGTATCTGGCACAGGGGGCTCAGAGCTATATTAGTGCTCATCTCCTTGCTCTCACCTGCTTCTCTGTTCTTACTGTGCCTTAGTTTTCGCTCTTGGCCCTTTGCCTCCCACCTCCCAGTAGGAGTTCTAAGTTGTGATGATACATGCATGAAACGTGGTACAAAAATGATGAAACAGACTCCAGGGAGTGAGTGCATTAAAGGAGCATGTAAAGTGCCTTCTCCCATCTTAAAGCTTCTGTCCAGCAAACATAGGGTGGTTGATGTGTAGATGTTTTTAATAAGTGGAAAGTGTAGACATTATCATTACTTTCAGATATGTTTGTGGGCAAAATGAAATGGCTATAAAGTCTTCCCACCCTGCTGTGTACCACACGCAGGGGCAGGACTTTTTCAGTCCTTTAAAACCCTATTGACTTGGCAGCCTCTGAACTTTGTGCTTCTTAGACTGATGTGACACTGCCCTTTGCTTCTCCTCAGACCTCTCTCCACTGTGCTTCACAATCTTGTTAGAGAGCTCCTCTTTCTCTACCAATTGCTTACAAGTTGACAAGTCCCAGATCTCACCCAGGGCCCATGGCTCTCTCTTCCCATGGGCTGTCCTTGTGTGATTGTACCACTTTTGAAGATGCAACTACCATCTGTATGCAATGACTCCTGAATCTGGGCCTGGGTTCCCGGCTACTCCCCCGAGCTTCAAATACTTCCTAGCAAGTACCTCTCTTAAGGCAGTTCAGACATAATAAGCCAAAGGGTACTCACTACTCTCCCCTCACAAATGAGTTCTTCTATTTTCTTCTATTTTTAATTCATTGGCCTGGTGTCATTATTTACTCTGTGGCCTAAGCTAGAAACCCAAAAATCATTCTTGAGTCTTTCATCTGTAAAAGTCACTCACTCACAAGCCTTCCTACTTTATTTCTTTCCCTACCTTCCACACTTCTTCCCTGCCTGGCTAACACTGACTTACCCTGAAAGATTCAGCTTTCACCTTTCAGAGGTTCATCTTCAACGAGCACCCACTACAATTAGGTATTCATCATCTTCGTTCCGAAATCCCTTACACCTCTGTCTCTCTAATGACACTTAGCAAAGTACGTTTAACATTCTATTTATGAGTCTGTCTCACCCACTAAGCTGTAAGACCCTTGAAAGCAACATTGTCTTACTCATCTTTCCATCCCTAGTGTCACAGATAGTGCCTGGAATTCAGAAGGTATAGGATATGCATTTGTTGAATAAATTAATGTGATACTTCAGAAGTTCATCTGAGAAGGAGTTACGTCTCCTAAAAAATGTTTATAGGTAGAAATTTGGATTTGCTAACGATTCCTTTTTCTTAATTTATTTTTGTTAGATTAATGTGACAGAATCAAGTGGATCAACAGTCATCCCACTGCCCCCTTTGTTGGGGGGTGCTGAGAGTGGGGAAGCATGGAGGACAGTAAGAACGAGACGATGAATCGCGCTCACGTCCTCTTTGACCGCTTTGTGCAGGCCACCACCTGCAAGGGGACCCTCAAGGCCTTCCAAGAGCTCTGTGACCACCTAGAACTGAAGCCTAAGGACTACCGCTCCTTTTATCACAAGCTCAAGTCCAAGCTTAACTACTGGAAAGCCAAAGCGCTGTGGGCAAAGTTGGACAAGCGGGGCAGCCACAAAGACTACAAAAAGGGAAAAGCGTGCACTAACACCAAGGTAAGGGTTCGGTTTCTCCCAGGCCTTGGGGTCACTGACCTAAGGATTTAGCCACAAGAGAAAAGATTGTGAGGACAAGTAGGCCAAAGAAAGGGATTGAGTAGTGGTAGACCGGGTGAGAACTAGACAGTCTAGCAGAGACTTAGTACAGAAAGTCAGACTCTGTGAGTCTATTACCTGTGTTCAGTTGACTGTTCCATATCCCAGACCCTGTTCTTATTTCATGTATTCCCATTGAACAGAGTTTTAGCTATTTAAGTACAACCCTGAAGTCAAGTGATTTAGGAACTTTTTCCCCCGCTGAGAGCTCTGTTTTGAATTTCACACTATTAGGAGGATGCAGGTTGCTTAGCAAAGAAGAAGCCATGCCATGTTAGCATCCTGTCTGAACATGGCTTCGTGGTGCCTGGCATGTCATCTTTATAAAGTCGTCATTCCATACCCAGTGACTAATAAGGTCTAGATAGTATTTGCTAACTTGGGGATCTGCCACAATCTTCAGACCTCTTTTCATCTGTATTCCAATGGTTTGTTTTGATAAACAAGGGCTTTGTGAGCCAAAATATTTCTTTTGCTTTCTTCATGATCTAGGGAAATAGAGTTTTCATGAAATAGGTGAGGTATTCAGTCACCTGTGCAGGTGGTAGGAACAGGGAAGTGAGAAGGGACAGTCTATTTCCTGCTTTCCTCCTTATGTGAAAACACCTTCTTGTGAGAAAGTTTTTTGGAAAAAACTAGCAGAGAAACAAAATTGCAAACGACTTCATGACTAGATTATTAATGTCCTTTCATGAGCTTTAATTTGCCCTGTGTGGAGACCTAGAGACCCTTCCCCCACGGGTTTGCCTCTGGTAGATACTCATCAGCAAAATTCAAGAAATTCAGAGAGGCATGACTGAGTGCAGTGTTTTATTAAGAATAATACAGGGGCGCCTGGGTGGGTGGCTCAGTGGGTTAAGGACTCTGCCTTCGGCTCAGGTCATGATCCCAGGGTCCTGGGATCGAGCCCCACATCGGGCTCTCTGCTCAGCAGGGAGCCTGCTTCCCCCTCTCTCTGTCTCTGCCTGCCTCTCTGCCTACTTATGATCTCTGTCTGTGAAATAAATAAATAAAATCTTAAAAAAAAAAAGAATAATACAAATTAGTTAAGTGTCCGTTCTCACCTTGAGTACTTCTCTAGAATATGGGTTTTTAACATCATTTCCCTGGATTTTCAGTCCTAAGATGGTGATTTTAGAACTCTTTTTAACACATAAAACTTGGGCCCTTGGAAGTTACCTTCTGGGAATCCTTGAGTGGTAGATTCATTTCAGGACTCTGAACTATGTATTTAATAATCTGTGTCTCCTTGGACAGAAATCTGCTTGACTTCGAAACCTTTCAGAAGGTTCTCTCCTGTTAATAAAAGGTGACATGTGATTTTCGAGTCATTCGTTGAAATGACCACTTCAGTATATTGCAGACCTACAAGGTGAACCCGTGCTGGGT
This sequence comes from Enhydra lutris kenyoni, assembly GCF_002288905.1. NCBI lineage: Eukaryota > Metazoa > Chordata > Mammalia > Carnivora > Mustelidae > Enhydra > Enhydra lutris. The sequence goes on from NW_019154153.1 coordinate 353,767, forward strand.
TTATGTGAAGCACTAACAGTTAACAGTCTCCTCTGTCCATAACAATCACCGGCTTTCCTCTCAAGCCACTGCAGATGCTCTCCTGTGACCCAGACAGGTCTGAAGATTTCTTAGGAGAATAGCCTAACTTGGAGGCTTTAGGGAATGATGGTTATCAGATCATGAAACTGTTACAGAAATGTGAGCTTTCCTAAGAGGTGCTGCCTTTGCCCTGAAAGCAGATGTGTTTTTCAGTGTCTCATCATTGGAGCTGGGCCCTGTGGTCTCCGTACAGCCATTGACTTATCCTTATTGGGAGCTAAAGTGGTCGTTATTGAGAAACGAGATGCCTTCTCCCGCAACAATGTCTTGCATCTCTGGCCATTCACCATACATGATCTGCGAGGTCTGGGTGCCAAGAAGTTCTATGGCAAGTTCTGTGCTGGAGCTATCGACCATATCAGTAAGTAAAACCAATCCTCCTGCAGGATCCCATGCCTGCCCCTTACCCACTTGTTCAATAGAAAGAGATAGATTATTTGAGGAATTCATACTCAATAGCCCAATTTGTTTTGGTATCATTAACGTCCACTGTGCTTGGAGTCAAAATACCTGTGATGCGGTGGTTTATAACCTAGGACTCTTACCTGCAGTGCAAGTGTTATCTCCTGTGACATGAATTTAACTTAAGGATTTCTAAAGTTGGGTCTTGAACGCTTCCTGAGCACTTGGAGTGGGTGGGATGGGCATTGGGCCAGCCTAGGAAACACTACCAGTTTGAGCCTTAACCCTCTGGTGATTCTTAAGCCAGTGGAAAAAGCACAAAGCATGAAGCTCTCTCTAATGTGATATGATAGATACTCTATTGACGTAAGGACAAAATGCTGCGGCGTCAGTACTGGGGAAACCACAGTTTTAGAAGCAGCCTCCTAGTTTAGTCACCAATGGCAAATCAGTAACGAGATTCATTTGGTTAGGTGATTCTCGTGAGGTCTACAGCGTGGATAACTCTGGCTGAAATTTTGTCATCTCCAAGCTCAGCTTGGGCCTGTGCTTCTCTAAAATCCTATAGAGTAGATACAGGTCAGTGCAGACAGTGGTTTTCTCTCCATGACTGTCAAGTGGCGTGTCTGAAAGGTGATTCAGGATAGACAATGTCCACATTATGAAGTTTTGAGTCTTGTTTATTGATCATCGTTAATGATTCCAGGAGATTCTTATCAAGGAACTTTTGTTCTAAGCTCCTCCAGATATGTCCTGCAAATACATCAAACTGTTGGACTGTTTGCTCTTCGTAGTGGTTGTGCCAGTTCACCAAACATTGGCCGGCAGCTGCCATAGTCCATTGGCAGAGGAAGCACTCTGCCCATCTGTTTTGCTATAATATGTAAAGCATCTTGGAATCTAGTTGTCTGCAAATATTAAATGTGTACTAGAAGGAGATTTAATGAGCCTTTAGGAGTGTGACTTAGAGGGTGATGGTTGTGATAAGCTGGGGGAAAAAACCAAGATGACTTAGATGAGGACCTGCACGCACCACATTAGTCAGAGGCTGCAGGTGAGATTGGTCTTAAGAGAGGACCAAGGTCATTTGATTTGTCTGGATTTGTGTGCCTTATGTGGAATTTGTTTCGGAGCTAAGATAGTCCTACATTGGGGACTAGATTTTTATCTCAGTAGGCCTGGGGCTGCTACTGTGTCTGACACTTGGTGGTCACTCATTAGACACAGAATAAATAAATCTCACTGTGATAAGGAGCAAGATTTTCACTCATTTTGAGCCTCAGTTTCTGTGCCTGTAAACCAGTGGTGGGAGAGGGAATGGTAAAAGACTAAGGTTGGATGAAGGTTTCCCCTTCTCACTTTATAAGAGTGTATTAGATCAGGATGAAAGGGAGATGTGGGAATCTCAGGAAGTAGTGCAGCCCTTTTGTATCAAACTGGAAAACCCACTGCAGGGCGCACACCTTTTGCCTTCTATGGTAAATCCCTTGTCCTGTCAGGATTGTGGATTCCGCTAGATGACTGCGGCTCTGATGGAATCGGGGGAAGATGGAAAAGAAGGTCTCCTGTTGGCCACAATCTGTGTTGTCTCAGAGCTTTAGGTTGTTTTGAACACCCAGCCCAAAAGGTGGGCGTGGCCTTGCATGTCTTTTTAGAACATCTCGCACTGAATTGTATTTGCCCTTAAAAAAAAAAAAGAAAGAAAGAAAGAAAGAAGCTATAGACTGTGGCTTGGAAAATGTCTCCAGCTACAGGAGGCTTTGAGAATCTGGATAAACTGTGTTTGTGGGCAGGTAAGAACCCAAGCAGTAATTGCTGACTAGTACTCTCTTTTTAGTGTGCCCTCACTGGTATCATCTTTTTGTTCCTGCAGGTATCCGTCAGCTTCAACTAATACTTTTGAAAGTTGCCCTGATCCTGGGCATTGAGATCCATGTCAATGTGGAATTCCAAGGTCTTGTACAGCCTCCTGAGGACCAAGAAAATGAACGTGAGTTAGGTTGAACAAATGAAGGAAAGATAAAAGGGCATGGAGTGTATGAGAAAAAGATGAGCTCAATGGAGAAAAGTATAAGAATCTGTGGGTTGTTTTCAGAAGGAGTTAAAGAGGTTTCTTCAGTTGTACAGCCTATCTCTTTCAAGGGACTTTGGCTTAATGAGGAGGCTTTTGACATACTATTAGATGTTGCAAGCACTTGTATTCATTATAAAAAATCATGTCGTGGGGAACATTCTTTTGTGAGCCTTCTCCAAGGCTTTTTTCCCTGTGTTTTGTATCCCATGCTTTTACTCCTAGTGTTTTCAGTTTGGGGTTTTGTGCAGTTTGTATCTAGAGGTGTCTTAGGTGTATAAATATAGTCTGGGTAATGACCTTCATTTTGACTTTGGTCCACAGGGATAGGTTGGCGGGCACTGGTCCACCCCAAAACCCATCCTGTGTCAGAATATGAATTTGAAGTGATCATTGGAGGGGATGGCCGTAGGAACACCTTGGAAGGTATTGGTCAATGCTGCTTTGCCTGGTTCATAGCAGAGTGAATGGTGACCCCCCACCCACCCACCCAACCCTGCGGGGAGAGTTTGTATCATCAAAGAATCCACATTCCTTAGTATCTGCTTATGTGTGCTATCTATTCTAACTGAATGATAGACCCAGCCTTGCACTAGCCAACTGGTATTTGGGTTCTCTTCTTACGGGGCACTTTTGTTAGGGCAGTAAGAGGTAATTAATTGGTTGACACTGCAGGATTATATCTATGTTTAGTAAACTGGTGGCTTCCTTTTCTTTCTCTTCTTTTTTCTTTTCTTTTCTTTTCTTTCTTTCTTTCTTTCAGTGGAATCCATTGCACTGAGTAGTATTCTGGTCAGTTAGATTTCACATTGTTAGTGCATGGGAGACTTTGACTTCCTTCCTGAAATTCATGTATTTTTTGGCAGGTAAACACCTTATTTTCAGATAGAAAAGAATTGTCCTAAAATTTTCCCATTGATTCCCATCCCACATGTTCCCCAATGTCTTCATCAACACCTGTTCCTGTTTGAAGTGATCTTCCTTCTTCTCTAGAGAGCCTTGGTCTCCTCTGAAAATTTCTTTCCTTCCAGGATTTCGCCGGAAGGAATTTCGTGGCAAGCTGGCCATTGCCATTACAGCAAATTTTATTAACCGAAATACAACAGCAGAAGCCAAAGTGGAAGAGATCAGTGGAGTGGCTTTTATATTCAACCAAAAATTTTTCCAGGAACTGAGGGAAGCCACAGGTTGGTGTAGATGCCTCCAAAGCAATAGGGATAGAATTTAAATAACTACTTGTGATTTTTCTCTCAGAGGGTTTGGTAGAGTGGGTGGTCATGGCATTGTTGCTATTATTTGCCCCGCTGCTCGCTCTTTCTCTAGTGCTTTCCTTACCACTGTCTCCTCTTCTAGCGTTCTTTATCCTCTTTACAGTGACAGGGCTGCTCTGGGCTTAGTTTCTATTTATTTGTTTGTTTTTAAGGGGCCGTTCTGCCTTTTACCAACTCTTCTCCAACCCTTTCCACTATGCTGTGGCTCTAAGTAATGGTGCTCGATGCAGTAAGCTACTGATGGGTAGTTCTCTGGTTCTCTAGAACCTGACTTTAGATACTGAGTATACAGTCTCCTGGTGTTCCAATTTGGGCATGAAGTAAACCACGTGCTAGATAGGAATGAGATTATTGTATGATAGCTTTTGAATAACTTATTTTGCTGCTGCAAAAGTGTGCATCAGATTTCATTTCTCTGTTTTCTCGAACATGATTGCTTTCCATTATATCTGTTTTTTAGATTATTGAATTATTATTGAATTAAAATATTATTGAATTAAAAACATCAGTAGTTCACTCTCTGCTTCCAGACATCTAGTTATCTGTCCTGTTACGAGCAGAGGTGATTCTCCCAGTTGCTTTGATGACTATCAAGATATTTAACTTGAAAACTAATCCTGACCTCTTACTGGAAGTTGACCTTTCTTTTTCTTCCAGTCCTTCTATTTCTGCTTACTATTGATCATGGTTTTTAGGATAACTTAGGGTATCAAGTGAATTACAGAGCAGTGCAGGTATGAACATAGCTCCCCCTCTTCTCATGAACTGAATATGCAGGAAGTAAGAATGTGGGCTTAGACATCTTTTTATTTTCACTTTCTCTGCCTAGTGTTACAGCCTGGTCTCTGTGGACACATGTAAACGTTCTGGCTGTCCTAACGTACCTTCATTTCAGCAAGCCCACATGTGACAGATTTGCTTTCTGGTTGCAGGTATCGACTTGGAGAATATTGTCTACTACAAAGATGACACACACTATTTTGTTATGACAGCCAAAAAGCAGAGTTTGCTAGACAAAGGGGTGATACTGCATGTGAGTAATGGATTTCTTTCAAACCTCTTTTATGTTGTACAAGGTAATATGACCACTAAGAGAAAGAATTTTATTTTCTGATGAGTTTTTCCTGCAAGGGAAGGAAAATGAGCACCCAGTTCATCTCCTGGAAACATGTACTCCTCTAATGTTTTTTAGTTTAACTTCTAAAAATTCTTTTGTTATGGAGAATTTCAGATGTAAACAAAAGTAGAGAGAATCATATAGTGAACCCCCCCCCACCATGCCCACTATCTTGCTTTAACAATTGTCAACACATGGCCATTATTATTTCAGTAGTACCTCACCCCACTCCCCACTCCTGCCATTGGATTGTTCTAAAGCAAATCTCAGATCTCAGTTATTTTGGATACCCAGTTTAATTTTAGGAGATTTGGTATGTCATTATAACTAATTCTGCATATGACTGATTAGTAGTTGGTTAATAGGTTGTCTTTTGGAACAGGGTGGTAGGGGGAAGGGAGTTTGACCTGAAAGTCTGAGAATGGTTCTGGTTTTACTGCAGATATGTCTCAGAAGTCTAGGGAACACTGGCTGGATCAAGGTATATTTAGACCTCTTCGTGACCTAACAATCATGAGAGGTCTGCTTCAGCCTTTTTTCCAGGTGGATAATTGTATGACATTCCCTGAGATGATGAACAGAATATGAAATCAGAGAACCACAGGATAGGTGGTTCTTTAAGGAGAGTCTCTTAAGTCTTATATGGTGCTCAGTCTGAATCAGAATTACTATTCCCATGTGATGAGTTGGAAAGAAGAGGCACCAGATGTGCTGATTCAGGCCTCTACAGGTCTTACCATAGACTCCTGGCTAAAGTTCAGGGTGCCTTTGTCTCTGCAGCACTGAGTTATACTGTTGCCATATCTGAGAGCAGCAGTTGGGGGCAAGCCAGTGAACACGTGCCTGCTGCACAGCCTCTTCCCAGTCACAGACCTCATTTTCTGTTTCTCAGCCTTGAGTTCCTTTATGTACATGAGGAGAAACAGGACAGAGCAGTTCATGCAGCCCATTCTGCCAAAAGCATAAGCAAGATGGCAAGATGTACTTGGTTTGATGCTTTATCAGTAAGAAATAGCCAGTGAACCCGGGGGTAGGCTGTGGACTAAATTAAGACAAATTTATCATCTTAGGCAGAATAGTGGTTATTAGTTGAAATTATTGTTTTATTGTGCTTCACAGTTAGTGCTTTTTGTTTATTTATTTATTTTACAAAATTGAGGGTTTGTGGCATCCTTGCGCTGAACAAGAGAATTGGTGCAATTTTTCCAAAAGCACTTGCTCATTTCATGTTTCTGTGTTATATTTTGGTAATTCTTGACAGTACTTCAGACATTTTCATTTTTATATTTGTTATGGTGATCTGTGATCAGAGATTATAACTTGCTGAAAACTCCAATAATGGTTAGCATTTTTTAGCAATAAAGTATTTTTCAGTTAAGGTAGGTTCATTGTTTTTTTAGACATAATGCTATTGCACACTTTTTACAGCATAGTATAAATATAATTTATATTTACTGGGAAACCAAAAAAACTCATTTGACTGCAAGTTGTGACATTCACTTTATTGTGACATTCACATTGTGGTGGTCTGGAACTGAACTTGCAGTATCTCGAAGGCATACCTATATATAGGAACCGTCTAGAATGCCCAGACCTGATATACTTTTGCTTTTTGTTTATTCTTCTAGAAGGCAGGGGCCATGTTTCTGTGTGTGCTGCTAATACTAAACCGGTTGTAGTCACTTACTCAATGTTGAACAAACATGGTTTCAAGGACCAACTTGAGTATTTGTGTTTTGACTGTTAACATCTTGTAGTGGTAGCTGGAAGTACCATCAGGGACACTTGGAAACAAACCATAGGCCCCACTTTAGGAGAATAGAGATCTGGCTCAGTTAGCCAGGAATCTCCAAAACAAAAAAGGAATTTTTCAGTCCTTTTATGTGGAAAGCCCATTTTCCTCTCATCATTGTTTTTCTTTGTTGGTGGGTTTCTATGGAGCCTTTCAGAATCTTATTTTGAAAGCCTCTGTTCCATTTTCAGTGTATTTCTTCTCACCCCCTGGCTGCTGTTGCTCCCACCTCTCATCTTTTTGGCACTAGAGCTTTCAGGTGCTTCCTTTGGGTTTGATGAATTACACAATGCTGAGTATTTCATATGTTCCCATTTGCCAGAAGCTATTTGCTACCCAGAAGATAACGATCGCCAATATAACATAAATTATAAAATATGTTTTCAGTTTAGAAAGTACCATCACGGGCGCCTGGGTGGCTCAGTGGTTTAAGCCGCTGCCTTTGGCTCGGGTCATGATCTCAGGGTCCTGGGATCGAGTCCCTCAACGGGCTCTCTGCTCGGCAGGGAGCCTGCTTACCTCTCACTCTCTCTGCCTGCCTCTCTGCCTACTTGTGATCTCTCTCTGTCAAAGAAATAAATAAAATATTTAAAAAAAAAAAAGTACCATCACATAAATTATTTTATTTGATATTCAAAACAACTCCATTAGTTGGATTAGGCAAGATTAAAGAAGTATGACATGCTCCAAGTAAATGGAAACACCAGGCAGCAAACCTGTGCTCTTTTAGAAACAGCCTCCCCCATGGGGCACCCAGGTGGCTCAGTTGGTTGAGCATCTGACTCTTGATTTTGGCTCAGGTCATGATCTTAGGGTTGTGGGGTCATCAGGTTCCATGCTCAGCAGGGAGTCTGCTTGGGATTCTGTCTCTCTCCCTCTCGCCCTCCCCATCATGCTCTCTATCTCTCTCAAATAAATAAATATTTATTTATTTTTTATTTTTTATTTTTTTTAAAAGAAGGGCCACCTGGGTGGCTAAAACAGTTAAGCATCTACCTTCAGCTCAGCTCAGGTCATGATCCCAAGGTCCTAGCTTACCCAGTGGGGAGCCTGCTTCTCCTCCTCCCTCTGCACACGCCCCTTCCTGTGCTGTCTCTCTGCTTTCTCTCTCTCAAATAAATAATCTTTTTAAAAAAACAAATAAAAATTTTTTCAAAAGAAACAGCCTCTCTTTTTCTCTTTAATTTGTGTAGAAGACTTGTTTTGGAATATGAAATCACTTTAGGAAGAAGGGAGAGGCTGTGAAACTAGCTTATATCTGACATGTATAGTGTGGCTCTAGCGGGGCTTTTCCTTCGACCCTTTTCTCTCTCTGGAGACAGGACTACGCTGACACAGAGCTCTTGCTTTCCCGGGAGAATGTGGACCAAGAGGCTCTGCTGAACTATGCCAGGGAGGCGGCTGACTTCTCCACTCAGCAGCAGCTGCCTTCTCTGGATTTTGCCATCAATCACTATGGGCAGCCTGATGTGGCCATGTTCGACTTCACTTGTATGTACGCCTCTGAGAATGCTGCCTTGGTGCGGGAGCAGAATGGACACCAGTTACTAGTGGCCCTGGTTGGGGACAGCCTCCTGGAGGTGAGTGGTAAGGGTGGCAGCGCTTTATAGTAGAGGCAGTAGTAAGGAAGCAGTGATAATGAGGAACAATGGGAGTATCCCAGGTTGCAGAGCGAGTGCCTACAGCATGGTGCAGCAGAGGTAGACTCCCTGCAGAGATACCCCAGGAAGTAAGGAGGTTGCTCACTATGGATGGAAGCTCTACAGCTTTTGTGATTTGTTCTGCCGGTTTATGAACAGTTGCCAAACAGTACCGTCAACAGCAGACTTTCTCTCTTAGTTTAGTTTCCCTCTATTGAAAGGTAATTTATTTTAATTCTTTGTTTTCTGTTCCTTCATAGCCTTTTTGGCCAATGGGGACAGGAATAGCCCGAGGATTTCTAGCTGCTATGGACTCAGCCTGGATGGTACGAAGTTGGTCTCTAGGAACAAGCCCCTTGGAGGTCCTGGCCGAGAGGTAATGGGAAGTAGCCACGGGTCCCTTTCACGGGAGTGATGAGTGGTTTGCTCCTCACGCAGAGTACAGGTTTTCTTCCTTCTCTCTCTCTCTCTCTCTCTCTCTCTCCTGCTTTCTTAATTAAAGATGTTTTCATATTTAAGAGAAGAAAAGCAAGATAATGATTAATAAAGTCATAGATATGTAAAACTATCTAATTTAAGTGCTCTTATTTCTTTCCAAATTAAATTTATTACTGACAAATGGTATCTGAATCTTTGTATTCCTTTAAGGAACAGTATCTGATTCCTTTATGGCAGTCACATGAACAAATACGTAAGCATAGTACATTAAATCTTCCCATCCTTAAAGTAGAAAGACTTGCACTAATGAAATCAGTATGGTAGCAGGGGACATACTAACATAAGAAAAGAAATACAAAGTGACTTTGGATTCAAAAGAAAACCCAAATTGCTTGCAAACATTTCTCAAACTTTCAAATGTCAGATATGTTGAAGGAGATTATTGCATATGAGGTAAGAGTCCTAGGATTTGTTTGCTAATAAAGAACAAATGCCTTGACCAGAAAAACTAGAGAAATAAGATTTCCTGGGTGTAGTCGGTGGTTGATAGCATTTTAAGTCTGTTATCTAAGGTACTCTGAGCAAGTTTAGTGGCAAGTTCTTTTTTCATCTGTGGTTTTTGTAAATATTGGCCTACTTGAAAAAACAAAAGAGTAAATTATTTGCCTTTTAAATTAGAATCAGGCTTTTTATCTCAACCCACCACCAGTAGCTTTTGCTACTGGTCCTCAACCAGTCCAGTGCCTGTGGAATCACTGGAGTAGTAGGAATGGGAGCAAGGGCTGATGTAGGTTTGGAGAAAAATGGCCAATGATGAGGACTTGTCATATCCTTCAGATTATTTGGGATATTGACAGAAAATAGGAATATTATCAAAGGAGAAGGAGATATGCATGCTGCTTGTCACTGCTCTGAGTAAATTGTTGTATGTTCTTGCAGAGAAAGCATTTATAGGTTGCTGCCTCAGACCACCCCTGAGAATGTGAGTAAAAACTTCAGCCAATACAGCATTGACCCTGTCACCAGATACCCCAACATTAACGTCAACTTCCTCCGCCCGAGCCAGGTAAGAGCCTTCTAGTCAGTTATCTACATCTAAGCCCATATTCAGGATGGATCAGGCCTCTGAAACACTGAAATATGTCTGTTAATACCGTATACATACACTTCTTTCATAATCCAAGTAGATGTCTCCCTGGAATGGTATCACTTTCCCTCAATAGATTGAGCAGCTAAGGGAGGGAGTTGTTGAATGACTTGCCAGAAGATCCCATGTGACCAAAATGGTGGATCCAGGACTTTCTCCGGGACTTTCTCATTCAAGCTGCATGTTGTAGGGGAGAGAGTACTTGCTCACTACTCAGGAAATGGAACTTCTTAAATTATTGCCGCCCATCACTTTGATGTGGATGTGTCATCCCGTCTTCTCTGAACCCCAGTTTCTTCATCAATAAAGTGGAGGTGATAGTCCTGCTATTCACGGGACCATTGTGAGGGCAAATGAGATTATTCACTTGAACAGACTGACTTTTGAAAATTAGTATCTTCTGTGCAAGTTAAAGATACTGTTGGTCAGTTCTGTTACACTGCTGAGTCATTTCTCACAATGTCTAAAGCCTTAAAATTGCATTGAGAATGACATTTGACAAAGCGCTATAATCCCAAAGAACCCAACAGTTTTTAGAAAGCGGTCCGTTCAACATATTTGCCTCTGTACTTGTATAATTTTTTATTCACTTTCTATCTGAAGTTTATGGCTCTAAGCCTTCTATATACCTCTATTTAAGGGGTCTGTGAGACCTGCTATCAATGGGCAGTATTAATGGTTCAATAGTAACTATCAAGGGGCCCTCCTTGGCTGAGTAGCTAATTTTTAGCACAACTTTTTTACACTAGTCTGTATTTGTTTACATGTAACCCCAACACATTCCAGAAAGGATTTAAAGGTCATTGTCATAGCTTTTATCTGAACTTTGCCCAACCTGCTATCTTAGTCTTTCATTTTGCTCTCAGGTGGGAACTTGTTAAGTACTGTTTGATTTTCCTTCTTAACTTTCTGCCAGGTGCGCCATTTATATGATACTGGGGAAACAAAAGATATTCATCTGGAAATGGAGAACCTGGTGAATTCCCGAACTACCCCAAAGTTGACTCGCAACGGTGAGTTCTGGCAATGACCTATTAAATGCGAGTACCCTATTCAGAGAAGTCTGTACTTACTGAGCTGGTAGTGCACACAGTACTGTATGAGGCCATGGTTCTCAACTGGGGTGATTTTGGCCCCCGGGGAACATTTGGCAGCATTTGCAGACATTTTAGATTGTCATGACTGGGGGAGGGTGCTAAACCTCCTATAGTGCACAGGTCAGCTCCCCACAACAAAGAATTGCCTAGCCAGAAATGTCAAGAATATCAGGGCAGAACCCAGAGAAATCAGGTATAAATGCTGTTGAGAGAGAGGAAGTGAGCACACATCCACACCAACTAAGGTTTCTTGGGGGAGACTTTAGGAAAAAATGGCATTTTAGCTGAGTACTACGACATTGCCAGGATACAGTTATGAGGGATAAAAGCCATTCCATATTTTGTGTTCACTGAAGGGCCCCTGTAGATTTTTTTTTAAATGAGAGCAGAATGAATGTACCTAGTCAGCTACATGGAAGATGGGATGGAGAAGGGAAATGCGAGAGGCAGGGCCACTAGTTAGAAGTACATTGTAGCAGTCAAGCTAACGGTGGTGAAGGCCTGAATCTGATGCTCATGTCGAGGACGGACAAGGGAGTGGAGCGTAGTTAGAAGAACTCTGACTTTGGAGCCAGGTGCAACTGTGTCCCAATCCAAGCTTTGCCATTTGTGAAATTTGAGGGCCAGAACAGGTTATTTTGCACCTCTGAACTTTGGTTTCCTTTTCTGTTAAATGGGCATAAGAAATAGCTACTTCCACCATGGTCACAAATGGCAGCCATTTTGTCATTGTCGTTATTCATCATGCAAGTGAGAGTATATTCTAGAGCCAGAATCAATAGGCATTGGCAGTTTGGTTGCATGGGTCAAGAGATGGTTGCAGATGGTGCCACCATCAGTTTGGACAAGGAAGCAGGAGGATAGAAGGTTTGAGTCTGTTTTGAGTTTGACATGTTATTGCAATATCAGGGTGGATTTCACAACCAACAGGCAGTTGGAAGCATTTTCGTCTGTGTCCACTCGGGTGTCATCTACTTGAAAGCAGGCAGTAAACCTTTGTCACTATCATTTTAGAGCCTGGAATGTTGAAGTTGCCCAGTACATGTTGGGTTGGTGGAAAAACAGATTTGGGAGACATCTGAACAAAGTTAATTTCTGAAGTAAATTTCTGATTTATGATGATAACAGCAGGAGTATTTCTCTGTATAGTTTTAGAATAAATTTTCACTGAAAAACTTAAATGAAACAGGGTTTTTATGATATACAGTTTTTATCTTATGTTCCCAAGTCACTAAATGACTTCATACAAGATTAGATATTTCCAGCTGCCAAAGGTAAGAGAGAGCAGACATTCTTGGACACAAATAGGAATTCACAGATTCTTCTAAATGCTCCATATCAGAGCTCCTCTGATGCAGTTAAGAAAAATGGACTTTTAGAAAGGCCATCCGTGTTTAAGAAGACACAGCGGTGAACTGAAAACATCCAAGTGTATGTGTTGATGTGTTCTCTTTTTCAAGTTGTGATCATTTATGATATGGAGTGCCAGTTCTGGCCTGGGGGACTGTTCTGGTCCAGGGTCTTTGACCTTGCCAGTGTAATCCTACAGAGTTTCTTCATTTGCCAAATCACTCTGTACCCTGGAATGTTTAAGAGTGGGCTTTGCGCATTATTGGTTTAATGTATTGCTAGAGAGAACAGACTCTTTACTGCTCTACTCCTCCCAGTATAATTTGAAGGGAAGGAGCTTCTTCAGCTAGCTGCCAAGCCACGCTTCTAGACCTTCTGTAGGTGGGGTAACAGGTCAGTAGATGGTGCCCTTCCAGCTAAGTCAGTATCCAAGAGTGCTGCAGGGACCCCGGGCTTCCGGACCAGCAGATCCAGATCATTCCTCTTGTGACTTACCATTCTGTTAGAGGGACTGGTGTTGACATCAGATACTGGGTAAATTCGGTAGTTTCTTATCTACCTAAAATTCCACTATTGTGATACCAATTACATAGCTTTTTATTTTTGAAAAACAGTGATAACTGTTTTGTTCCTGCCTTTAGTAAGTTTTAAAACCGATATGTGTACTATAAGGAGGATCCTACATCAATGCTACCAGGTGACCACACTTCTGATGATGTTTTTGTTTTTGTTTTAGAGTCTGTAGCTCGTTCAAGCAAACTGCTGGGTTGGTGCCAAAGGCAGACAGATGGCTATGCAGGGGTAAATGTGACAGATCTCACTATGTCTTGGAAAAGTGGACTGGCCTTATGTGCGATCATCCATAGGTACCGCCCTGATCTGATGTAAGTTGTGACAAACTTTGTGTTTCATTTTGTATTTGCTCAGGACCTCAGAGTATTTTGCTATCAGGTAGCCAAATTTTGCATTTCTTCCTAGAATGAGATACATAGCAAGATACTTTTTTCTAGGAAGCAGTGATTAATTTCAAGTTAGTTATATTTAAAACTTGTGTCAAGCATCGTGTAGCTGAATCCAGCTGAAGTTTTAAAAATCACAGCACTCAGAAGGTCAAAAACTGGTTTTAATACCCACCTGGGCCTATTAACATCACACAAAGGAAAACTCTGTTTATTGGCCCCAGGTTGAACTCTTCATTTCGGCCAGCTATTTCCCAGATGCTGGTGGTCATAAGGAAAACCTCACTAGAACATTTGGCTGGCTGAAGGCAAATATGTCACTACCAACAAACTCAAAAGCAGTGAATACTTACCCAGTTTATCATGGTTCATTGGTATTTTCTCTGTTAAGAATTGTGCCTTTTGCAAATATACTATGCCCAGGCCCATAAGATTCAGGCTACCTTACTCGCTTATATCAGTGACACCCTCTCTTTTGGCCATTCTTTACTCACCTAAATGCAAAATCACTACAATAGGATGACCCCAGGTCAACTACAGAGACCAGTGCCTTCAGATTTCCCCCATAGGCATTCGTTACCATGGAAGCCAAACAGGAAGATCCAGAAACAGAAGAAAAGACTGTTGAATTATTTTGGCTGCCTGTCCTTTTCATTAGGGCCCAAATTTGTGCATTTGCTTTAATGATTGCTTAAGGAAACCTAAAAAACATAGTTCCTGTTTATATTAGGTTATAAATTAATAAGGCCAGAGCTACTAGAAATAGCCTTACATATATGATTTTGGAATAAGAATTTCTGATTTATTTAGATAAAGCTAAGTGATCTCCAGTGCTCCTGTCCCATAGGTAATGCAGAGGTTGGTAAATGAATGTAGGGCCCCCCCACCCCCCATCAAGAAAGGACAGGAGAAGAAAAAGGAGTAGTTTGAGAAGGATTGTGATGAATGGCAGAAGACTGGGTGAATCTGTTCTCTTCCAAAGGGAAGGCAGGAAAGAAAAGGAAATGGAGGCAAAAGTAGCTGAAGGGAAGCTAGCAGGTGAGATGGGGGGTGGTAGAGGGAGAAGGCTGCCTGCAGAAGGTCTAGGGAAGTTCCATGTAACAGAACACAAAGCAGTGGGGGTAGGTGATTTGGCACCGTTTAGACTACAATGACGTCATTCAGGAGGAGGCCTTCCTGGTTTAATAGACTTAATCTATAAAGAAAAAGCATTTAGAAAAATGAAAACCTTGCTACAGAGTCAGTAGAAGGTTAACACAAAATAAGGCCTGCCAGTTGATCTGAAATCACCCCTTAAAGAAGAATGGTCTCGGTCTTTACTTCATCAAATGGCAAGAAGTTTGAGACACAGCGGGAATTTATTTAAGTACTTGGGAAAACTTGGGAAATTTAGCCTCAGAAACATCTTTTGAGGAAGGTTTTGGTATTTCCCTTCACGTAGAAGGCTGAATAAGATTTACCAGAGCTGATTTAGTGCATCAACAGCTCGTCTGGTCCAAATGACACAGCGAGTAATAGTCCTAAGTCTTTAGAAGCAGTCTGATCCAAATAGGATATTCATCATTATTGAGCATTAGTGTAATATGTACAGATCACATACGAGGTACAAGAGGATACATATTAAAGATAGTTCCTATTCTTGGGCTTACCTTTTAGTAAGAAGTTTACATTATTGGGAAAATGAGAGTAGTTCTTCAACTTTTCCCTCCTTTTTTACTTTCTGGGTAGATCTTTAGTCATTTCTTCTCCTTGAGGATGATTTGCATTTTATTGGTGTAAGGGAGGAGACCAAAAGGTGAGAAGATCAGGTTGGCTCTCAAATTGCAGTAAACCCCGCACCCTGGATTTTAGCTGAAAGACGAAGGAAATGATGATGACTCTACTGATACTGTGTTTTCTGGCCTGAGGATAAGCAACCCTTCTCATGTTTTTCTCCTTCTGTTTTTCTTAGAGATTTTGATTCTTTGGATGAGCAAAATGTGGAGAAGAATAACCAGCTGGCCTTTGATATTGCTGAGAAGGAACTGGGCATTTCTCCCATCATGACAGGCAAAGAAATGGCCTCAGTGGGGGAGCCTGACAAGCTTTCTATGGTGATGTACCTGACTCAGTTCTATGAGATGTTCAAGGACTCACTCCCCTCCAGTGGTAAGGGCTGGCGGGCACGGGTATGGAAGGCCTCCATTTTTTCTGTATTTTCCTGGCTTTTCTTTCTTCCCTTCTAACCACGTCCTTCGTTAGTACCACCAGAAGCAAACCTGCACTTACTCTGTATTATTATTGGTTGGCAATCTGGGTAAGGCCCTGGGACTTTGCTCCATTATTTTTTCCTTCTTAACTAGTATGTTCTCAGCCATTATTTCTTTCCCCAAATCTTTCTCACTAAGCCTATGAGTTTGCAAAAATCATTCCTTTACAAAATGTTTTCCTTGACTCTACTACTTCCTTATACCCTTCCTCTCAGAGCCAGCCTTTTTAAAAAAAGTGGTTTGTTCTAAGTAGAACCTCTGCCTCCTAAGGCCTAAACTTCGCAACACTTTGCAACCCGGCTTCTTCTTTTTTTTTTTTAAGATTTTATTTATTTGACAGATCACAAGTAGGCAGAGAGGCAGGTAAGGGGGGGGGGAAGCAGGCTCCCTGCTGAGCAGAGAGCCTGATGCAGGGTTCAATCCCAGGACCCTGGGATCATGACCTGAGCTGAAGGCAGAGGCTTTAACCCACTGAGCCACCCTGGCACCCCTCGGCTTCTGTTTTAACTGTTCTGCCAAAAACTATTCTTTACAGTCGTGAAGAATCACCCAATCTGCATTCTTTTCTCATTTTGCATCTCTCACTCACTTGGCTTTTCTGCATTATTTAGCACTATGGAATGGTATTCTTTTTCTTGAAATTCTCTCTTCTCGTTGGCCTCTGTGGTCCTGTACTTGTTTGCTTCATTCTCTTTCTTCTGTAACTGTTCCTTCTCTGGCTTCTCTCTCTTCTCCAACCTTTTAGTGTTTTTCAAAGTCTTTGGCCCTCAGCCTGCTGCCTCAGTCTACCAAAATGCTACCAAAAAATATACCTGTTATCATTTATTGTCCCTCAGAGTAAGTCAGTACACATATTGCTTTAGAGTGTTGACCATGGTACCCAACCTGGATTTACTTCCCAGTACTTGCACCTGTTTGACCTTAGGCAAGTCACTAAATTTCCCTGTGCCTCAGTTTCGCCATCTATAAACTGGATTTTATGTACATATAACATAAAACTGATGAGCTAAGGAGAGTGTTTGGCAAACAGTCATTTAATATCAGCAGTATATTATTAATTTTGATTACTTTTTAAATTACTGTTGTTACTAATAAAACATTATAATCCATAGAGTTTGTGGTTCCACAGTGTGTACTCTTACAGATGTCCATAGCTTTTTCTGATCAGATATGCAGTTCTTACAACAGGAATCCACAACTCTCAAATCTGTTTAGGGAGAGCCTGTTTAGGGAGAGCCTTCCTGTTATGTGTGCCTGTGTACATGGTTGCCTGCATCATCAAAGCCAATGACCCTGAGCTATGTATCCTTCCTCCCTTTCTCCCTCTACCTTGAAGTTTTTGTCACGACAGTGAGGCTTTAGCAGTCTGTTGTAACTAACAATCATAGGCAGATTCCAACGTTTGAAAAGCAAAAAGTGGAGGGTTTTGTGACTGCAATGGATTGGAAAGAAGAGTTGGTTCTGTTAACATGGATGGAAAAGAAAGCTCAACATCCAGACCATAGTGTGCATTTCTTTATTGAATTTTCCACTGAGTTCCTCTTGCTTTTGTCAGAGCAGATGAACCTTTAAAGTTTTCTGGGGTTCTCTGAGCCACCTGCAAGGAGTGTAGTTCTGGTCAGTACTTTGAAGCCCCCTCCAGGGCTGTGCTCAACATTGCTTCCTGTTCACAGATGCCCTGGACCTGAATGCCGAGGAGAAAGCAGTTCTTATAGCCAGCACCAAATCCCCCATCTCCTTCCTCAGCAAACTTGGGCAGACCATCTCTCGGAAGCGTTCTCCCAAGGTAAATAGAGGAGGTTTTTGACCTGCTACAAACCTACAGGTGAGGTATGGTGACTAGGATAATGCAGTCTCCCTCCTCTCTTGATATAGGATAAAAAGGAAAAGGACTTGGAAGGTGCTGGAAAGAGGAGAAAGACCAGTCAATCGGAAGAGGTAAGATTTAGCTGGGATTTGCTAGAATGGTCATACTGAATTGCCCATTGGGGCTGAAATTAATTTCCAAATTGATATTGCTAGATCTTTTCATATTCATTTTTATGAGAATTTCTGTGAGCAGCTGCTTTTTCAGTAGGCTTTTGCCTTTGTACAGTGTTTTGGAGAGCATCTAAGGAAGCATACACACACGTGTGTGCACTAGTGCTTTCCTCTCTCTTCAGAATTTTACATTTTGCCGGGGGCAATGGCTTTCTTGAGATAGGACAACACCAGCCCAAGTCCAGGTACCTCTTTATACTGCCCCATGCACCAAAGTCTTGCTGACTGCCTCTGGAGTTTAGAACCTTGAAGAGAGCTGTTAAGCTTAACCTAAAGCAAAAATAGCAGCTGCCATGCCAGGCACTGGCTGCACTCCTTTGAGGGAAGGGCATCTGTGGGGGACTTCTCTAACCAAGGCCGGTTCTTGGGTGTTGGTGTTTGTCAGGAGGATGTGCCCCGTGGTTACAGAGGAGGAAGGCCCACACTGGTGAGCACCCTGACAGACAGGAGGATGGATGTGGCCCTTGGCAATCAGAACAAAGTGAAGTACATGGCGACCCAATTGTTGGCCAAATTTGAAGAGAATGCACCCCCACAGTCCACTGGTATGAGGAGACAGGTAAGCCCCACTTCGTATCTCACCCATCCATGCTTGGTCTGGCCATATAAGAAGGAGGGATCTTCTCAGTCAAATGAAGTGGGACAGGGTGTGTCTCAGCCGAGCACTCACACCCTCATGACTGTGTCTGGTTTTCTCCTTGTCTGACTGTGGTGGAGAAAAGCTTTTGATAAGCTCCTCCCATGCTTTCAGCACTGCTTTCTCCTCACCATTCATGTCTGAGGTGTCTGTGGCAAAAATTCAGAAGAGGGATTTGAAGTTTTATAAATATCTATACATATTTATATGCTCACATATGTGCACAAGTTGAATTATTAAAGAGATAGATGCTTACTGAGGAAAATGCTGGAGAGAATAATAAAGGTAATCAAAACACCTCTAATTCTGTTAACATTTTTTTGTATTTCTTTCTCGTCTGTTTTCAGTGCATTTTTGTTTTTATAGTTGAGGTCATTTGGAAGATACACTTTCTGTTCTGCTTTGTTCGCGTAACATTGGGCATATTCCCATGTTGTTCCAAACTCTACAAGCATCTTCCGATCCATGTATGTCCGTGCTTTTCTTAACTCTTCCTCTGGTGTTGGATGTTTTTGATGTTGTTCATCTTTCATGATGAAGTATAAAGATAAAAAATGTTCTTGTGAGAAATCTTCTTTTGTGTATTGTGGATGGTTTTCGTAGGCTATCCTTGAACTAGGTCAGGAATTATGAACATTTTAAAGAGTCATCATGGGTACTAACTTGAGAGTGCTAGACAGAAGCATTTGACTTGAGATGTCTTTGTTAGGTCTTCCCTCCCCTCTTGCTTATTTGAAAGTCACTAAGACTTCTTATAAGAGGAGGTGCTAGGATTTGGAGTAAGTGCAGGAAGTTTCTTACAGAGCTCCCAGTGACCTGAGAGAACATCCAAAGGAAAGGGAGCCCATTCTTTTTATTCTTTTACTCTCTTTCTTCAGCTTTTTCCATACATATCAGCCATTGTTCTAAGGACCAGGGGTGAGGGGGGTACTGACTTTGCTTGGAGTCTGGCCAGAATTAACTTCTTCTCACATTTAGCCTTTGGTTATTAATTTTTACACTCCAGTCATATGTATTGTGGCTCATAGAGAGGAATAATACTGTTCATTGGTAGACGTCTGAGGTTGCCTGGCAGCTCTGGCAACTGTGGGATCTGCCCCATCTCAGGAGGTTTGGAAAGCTCTCCTTGGGAGGAAGTTTGCCCCTAAGAGCAGGTTGTGTTCCTCATTTTGAGTAGAAAGTTTAGTTTTCCAAACCAGAATTAGTAGTTTAGGTTCAGAGCTTTGAACTAGGGAAGAGGAGAGTGAAAATTACAGCTTCTGATTTCGTTTTTTTCCTTTTGTATTTGCTTTTGGTTTGTGGGGTTGGGTATTTTGTTTCCTTTGTAAATGTAACTTTCTAAGAATTAATTCTGTGTCTGTTCCCACTCCCCGCTCATATATGTGTGTCTGTCCACCGTTATCTTTTTTGTGTCTTCTCCTACCTTAATGTATTTTATTTTGTTTTGTCTCCATGTCCTGTCCCCCACCCATACTTGGCCTGTGTGTCACAGCCGACACAAGAGCGTTGGGTCAGCCAGCCGTCCTGCTGCCTACCTGAGCAGGGTCGCCCTGCTCCCACCCCCCAGTGGAAACAGGTAAAGGAGCTGTCCAGGGGCCAAAAATGGGTGCTGCTTCCCTGGGCCTTCCCAACCTGCTCATCCCTCAGCCAGCCAGGGCTGAGGCCTACACTTTAGAATCCTGGCTCCCAAGGACAGGAAGCTTTTGTACTCATTTGAGTAGCAGCTTTGGGGAACAGTTTAACAGACAGTGCTGATTGTATTGCATGATTTGTTTAACTCCTTGGGATTTGAGAAATTAGTTAAAAGAGTGGGTGGTAATTTGGTGTTGAAACTAGCTGAAGCTCTGTGGGAAGTTGTTCCAGGTACCTTAGCTTCTCTGCTTTACCACTGTAACCTTTGACCCAAGTTGACTTTTTACTTACATATGTCCTTGTAACTAATGGAGGGAGAATCCTGAACTCAGCAAGGCTGAGAATTGGGGCAGTGGAGCCTTTCATGTTAAATAGGGAAATGTTAGCCAAGAAATATCTTGAACTATGATTTTTATTTGTTTCAGACCCTCAACAGAGATGATCATGGGCATTTTCTTGGCGTTTTGTCTCCATTTAACATACACCTTGAAAATTTTCAAAGTAAAGTTTTTACAAGATCTCCTAGAAGGCTGCGTCTAAGCAGTATTGGATAGGACAGAAGAAGTGAGTGGAGGGATGTCAGCTGATTGATAATAGGAAACCCTTCGGTAGCATTGGGGCCTCTACTGTATTTTCTCCCAAGTCACAGTTGAGCAAGGTCCTGCTCTAGTAAGTGTAGCCTGGATTCTCTGTCTTGTGGTTTGGTATCATCTAGGACTAAGATTCTGAGAGGTCAGGTGAGCTGACCCTTGATTTCTTCTTGTGCTATAGAGTGCCAGCTGTTGCTGGGAGGTGCTGGGGAGTGGCAAGTGGATTTTATTTGAATTACATTCAGGACAAAAGTTCCTTTCTAACCTCTTTTAAATAATATGCCACATTAAAGGCAAGCTCCAGGAGGCTGAGATGAAAGCTGGAGAGAGAAGTTCACACTCACAACAGAAGCCAAGCTGCTTCTTCCTCTGTATTTGGAGGACGTCTTCTGGAAAACAAACAAAACTCATTGGAAAATCCGTTTTATTTTCTTACCCTTTGCCTTGAAGTGTAGGTGGAATGTATGATTTGAAAGGTAATTTTTAGTTGAGGATCTGCTGAAGGAGGAAGTGAACTCTAGATACCCCCAAACTCTAGATTCTGACAGTATTCATCAAGGTCACCTGACATAGGAAGAGCAAAGGGGAAGAGAAGTTAATTTTAACACGTGTAGTGGATGAACAGATGACTTTAAATGTCACATGCCCAGAGCAGCTTTGGTTTGGCTTGCTGGGAAGTCTCGAGGGTAGTAAGTGTGACCGAGGAGCCTGGCTCAGCCAAGCCTCTGTCCAGGTGAAGAGTGGCATGTCAGCTCATCACCTGATGGAGCTGTACTGAAGGGGCATCAGTAGCTTGGTGTTGGTGGGCCTGCTTGTGTTTCCCCTGTTTATGAAGTATCTGATGGCCTCTGACCTTGTGCACGGTGCTACATGGAGACATAAAAGCTAGGTTGTCATCTGGGTAATTTATGAAGTAAAATATTGCTAGGCTCTACAGGCAGCAGAATAGAGCCCTTGAAGTCAAACCTGGCTTCTGTGGAGTGGGCACCAGAGATTACAGTTGGAAGGAGTATCTGGGTAGATCTTGGTAAGTGAAAAACGATGAGCCGTGAAAATCCTATTATATCGTTGCTGGATAGAGTTGGAAATTGTAAATTTACTTCGTTGTGAAAGAACTGTAACTCACAGTTACATGTAATTTTTCCTCAATACTAAATCAGGGATGGCATTATGAGTCTTGGCCCTGTCAGTTTATCTCCTAAGAGAACAGGAACATGCTGGTGCTCCAGAAACATGGGAACAGAGGAACTCCGGTTGTGTGCTCCAGTGGCCCTCTGCTCCTGACTCATCCTGATGATGGCCTTCATTAGCTCCCTTTAGGAATGAGGGGCTTACCAGCCAGACCTTACAGTGACTCACTTTCTGTTTCTCTTGAAGAGGTTTGACTTGAGGCAGGAGGGTGTGGCAAAGCAATCACTGGTGGCTGAGGTGGCATGAGGATCAGTTTTAACTTCGGTCATGGATGGAAGAGGGAAAATGAATAATAGTTGGCTTGCCAGTGGCTTCTCTTTTTTACCTTCCTATGTAAATAAACACTTTGGCTCTTCCCTCCCCACCCCTCTGCCATTTGATCTCAGAAATGGGTCCAGCAGGCAAACTCTGCATATTAACCAGTCTTGGTTTGGAAGTAAATTGTCGTGAGAGGTGGGAACAAACCGGGGGTGGGGGGCTGTTTCCCCGGGCCCTACAAGCTCCACACCTTCTTCTCCCTCCTGGGCTGCCCCTGTGTGCTGCCCCACACGGTCATTGTGGGCATGAGGAAATGGAGGATTCCTCTGGTCTGGAAATAAGTAACTGTTTCTTAAGCACCGAAAAGTTCTGTAAGTCACAGATGTACAGGAAGGGAATACAATGGAGAGGGGGAGAATGGGGAAATAATCCATGGATATATATGGTATTCGGTTAGTGACAGATGTACTTATTTTCTTATATTCTGTTTCCTGTACTTTATTCTATCTCCCTGGTGGTTTTCCAGAACCTTTTAAGTACACTCCAGAGGCTGAGGAGAGGGAAGCCATGGCAGGGTGTTGTCTCGGTTGGCACTCAGGGAGCATGCTGCTTTGCTGCTGGTGGGTGTACAGGTGACTGAGCCCTTGGGGGCCGGTCTCCACACTCCCCTCATGATGGTCGGCCTTTGTGCCCTTTCTCTCTACCTACATCCAAGCTCATTTCTTCTATCCTCAACTTCCCTCATAAAACCAACAAAGGATATATCCTTGATCCCTGGCGTTTAGAAAGTGTTACATGCAAGTTCTGTCCCAAGACCAGCTGCAGAGATGACCCATGTGGTCTGCACTTATCAGACAGCGCAAGTATGGCCTGGAGGCCAGTTGCTGACTGTGACCAGCCATCTTTCCTGACCACACAGCGATTGTCATGGAGGACAGAGAGGCACGGGAGGGATGTCTTTGGTAAATGCTCTTAATCCTTCCAGAACCAGCCTAAACGTGGCCCCTGTTTCATCAATGTTCTCTCTATTTGTGTCTGTTGGTGTAAAAGCGACGGGAAAAGGAGCGTTCTCGGACCTGCCCCAAAAAAGTGATCACGCTCTCTCCTCCCCCTACTCCACCTCCCTGTCGGGTGCGTGGCAGCCAGCAGGTGATCCTCTCTGCATGCTCCGTGGTCCTCGTCTGTCTTCCTGCCTGCCTGCCTGCCTGCCTGCCTGCCTGTGTAGGTGGCTAGGGTGGAGACCAAATCAGGATTCCCTCTTTTCAGAACTAACAATTAAAAAACAAAAAGAGCATTTGTAGCAGAAGCAACCTTATTACTCAAATGAGCAATTCCAGATCAGACCCCAGGATGGCACATAATACATTCAAACCCTGGCTGGTTGAATCTAGTCCCACATCATAGGAAAACAACTATGCAAGCACAGACTAAAACTATATTTGTCGCAGATGCAAAGTCCAAGAGCCCTGAAGAGCAGCACATTTTTATGTAACCTCATTTAAAGCAGCCACTTTTGTCTTGCTACCCAAGGAGGTATATTTAGATGGGCTTTTGGAAGGCTTTTATAGGGCCTCACTTTATGAGTTTTGTTCTTTCCAATTTTGAGAGCCCTGCTTCTTCTTATCCAACTTGTGCTAACAAACACCTGCCCTTCCTGTCTACCCTACTCACACTCCAGGAAGTTCACTTAAAAAATGCTTTCAGAGCAGTTAACCACAGACACGATTAAAGGGGACAACAAGGATACTTATATAAAGTACATTTATAGAATATATATTGACCTCTGTAGGATATCCATATAAAATAAAATACTAATTTTAAAGGCAGGAGCTATGGAAAGACATTTTCTCAACTAAGGTGGCTTATTTAAAAGGTGACCCCTAGTAATGTATCTGAAAAGACCCACACTGTGTTCCTGGGTCTAAGAACTGAGCCACTGTAGGTTTAGCGATTATGCTATGCCTTATCTCTACATAAGAACTAACACTTAGATCCAGGTGGTATTCCCAGCTCTTCCTGTGTTATCTCATCCAATTCCTTACAGTAACCCTACAAGGCAGGTACTATTATCACCTCCATTTTACAGATGAGGAGACTGAGGCATAGGATAGGGAGGCCAAAGCACTTGGTACAAGGTCGCACAGTAAGTAATGGAGCCAGGAGTTGAATCTGGGATGTGACTTGAGCCCAAGCTCTGGCCTCATCCTGCCTGTGGAGACAATGTGCTCATGGGCCCCATTACCAGCTTTGGATTAGTTTTTCCACCAGCACATGGCCATAAGCTGAATCCTCAGAAGTAATCCAAAGAGTGGTAAGAGTAGCCTTTCCTTTCCCTGTGTGATTGCTGATAGTGGTTTCCTCAGGTCAGTGGTAGCAGCCATATGCCTGTCTTCCGGATTTCCATCCCTGTCACATACATATTCCTGTCTGTTGACTGAAAATGCTTCCAGTCATTGTCCATGTCTCCCTTTAACAAATAATGCTCTGGTCCCGTATTCCTATTCAGGGACCACTCCCCACCCTGGAGTTTCCTCTGGA
Source organism: Enhydra lutris kenyoni (assembly GCF_002288905.1). Classification (NCBI taxonomy): domain Eukaryota; kingdom Metazoa; phylum Chordata; class Mammalia; order Carnivora; family Mustelidae; genus Enhydra; species Enhydra lutris. Next base: position 378,267 of record NW_019154153.1, read on the forward strand.
CTGTTGGAATGGCCATTTGTTGCAGCCAGTTTCCATCTCCCCACCTTTCCTTTCTAATGTCTTGTTGTGGAAAACTTCACCCTCCTAACCAGCCTCTCCTATTAAGCCTTCCATTTAATGCCTCTGATCTTGTGCCACTGTGTGAAAGAAATACGTTTGTTCCACTTTGGTACTAACCATAGTTCTTTATATCTGTGGCTGACCTCACTGGAGGCCAGATGGACAGGGTGCTGGACAAGGAGTTGTCCTAGGGTCATGGGATTTGATATAGATGGGATTGTGGTTACCTGGGGTGGGGATATGTCAGGGGCAGGGAATATATGTTGAAATGAATTCTGAATTTCTGGCACTGTCACTTAGTAGGTCCACATAGAACATGTGGATGGAGCTTAAGTTTCTACTTTGTTGCCAACAGACATACAGGGATCTTGATGCTGACAGCCGTGGCAAGCAGAGTCCCCATCAGGAGAGGGTAAAAGAGCATGAACCATGGCATGGGATGCTGAGGGCCAAACAGATGGGGCACGCTGTGGTGGGGGGCGGGCAGAGGGAAGGTGGGGATGGTCTCTGCTCCCCTTGCTTTCTGCACACTCTTGTCACCCATCCAAGAGCAAGAATTCTTGTTGCTAACTGCGTTGACCTGTGTAAATAGCATTCACAGGAGAGCATTCATCCGCCCAGTATTCAGATCAATAAGCAGGTGGCATTTGCTTCTATCTTTTGACATTCAGGGGTCTAGAGGTAGAAATACTGAGAGAGCCAAAGCTCTTACTGGTGTGGGGATTTTGTAAGTATGAAGAGGGTGGAGAGGAAGGAAGGCGATGACGAGATGGGGGTACGTAGTGAAAAGCTTCAGCTACTCTCTTTTCTGAAAAACTGAAGGGGCAATTACTGATGACACCTGGACATTGTATCATTTGACATATAGCAGAGATGCCCCTTTTAAAAAGCCTGCTTATTTTATGAAGCCTTTGGGGTTGTTATTGTTACCCTTAAACCCAGTTCCTGAGTCGGTATAGCTCTGCAGCAAGAGTGAAGAATCATCTTTTAATTTCGCATGGGCCTTTTTCTTTTATTTTTACCTCTCTTTCTGCTTTTGCTCTGTGAGAAATAGAGTCACAGCTAAGGAAGCTAGTGCTGTCTCCTTAGGCCCTGTCACCACGCGAGAAGCAGGTAGGCTGTGTGTTGTCAGGACCACACAGGGATTGGTGCTGGGTGAGGGAGAAGAGTCCGGGGTGGAGGTGGAAAGAGGACATCCCTTTCACCTCCTCACACACAGCCTTGCTCTGCCTCCTTCTCTTCTGCTGGGGCTGCTTCCTTCCACAAGCACTGTGTGCGCCCGGCCTCTTTCTTTCTTCTTCCTAGGCTGTATTCCTCTCAAAAAGAAAAGTAGGCATTTCCTGGAGACCGGCAAGCCCTACATTTCAGGGAATTCATACTTAAATGAGGTCCTGATGATTTTTCATGAAACAGAGCCTAAGTGAAGAAGAACAGAGGGAAGTGTGTCAAGGAAAAGGAGAGATGGGCAGGGAGAAGCTATCAGACGTCTGGGGCTACAATAAGGAAAGGTAGCATTTTCCCAATGAGCTGATTTCCGGATTCTTCACTGCAGGGTTCCTGTCTAGATACCTTTAAGGGTTACATTTACGTTCTCTTCCAGGATTTTCTCTCCACTGTTCCAAAATCTTGCCTGTGCACTCACCTGCTCCCTCACCCTCCCGCCCCAGTCTTCTCACCAGTTTCACTGCTTTGCCTTCTCTGGGGGAGCAGCCTTCTGTCTTGTTTCTCTGTGGTGGGTGGTGCTTTTCTACAGAGATCGCCAACCCTCCCAACCCCTGCCTTGGGTCTGTGTTTCTGAGCCTGCCCTGCATGTTGAGCGGAGGGCCAGTGAGCTGGCTGAGTGTCTGGAGCAGGGGTGGTTACATGCTATGTTGCTACCCGTTCAAGCTATGAAGTTAGTGGGGAGCACTGAATTGGGGGTGCCGTGGATCTGCTTGGAGCTAGAGGGCAGAGGGCTGGCTTCTCTTACCATGATAGTACCTCTTTCCTCTACCCTGCATGTACTTCACCCTGAACTGGTAGGAAACTAAGCAGTTATCACTTGCCAGAGCTTTTAGCCCTCTTCTTCCTCTTCTGGCGACTGGATGGCTCTTGGCTGCATGGGCCATGGAGGATCGTGGCTTTGTTATACATGCTGCATGCAGTCTGCAGGAAACTTGGGATCTTTTCTCCTGATCACTGCTGGGATTTGGCTGGCTCCTTGGCAGGCAGAGTTTCTCTGAGCACTGGCAATAGGAAGAGGCAAAGCCACCTTTCTGGCCTTTATGGAGAAGGAGTCAGCTTCACTCGAGATTTGCTATCTCTGGTCACTGTTTATAAGATGGTAGAATCTCCTTCTGCCCAGGAGAGGTCCCAGCTCACGCCAGTGAGGGGTCCTGCAGAGCATAAAGAGTGTGTGTGTGAGCAGGACACCACCTTTGCCCTCTGCCACCTCCTGGCTGGTAGTGTTTTCCACTTGGGGTGGATTGAGTAAAAACCACCAAACAGGAGAAGACAAGGCTTTCAGAGGAAGCTCACAACTACAGTGACCGTGTTCCAGAGCGAGCTTCACTGTAAGCACGAGGCAAGGGTGAGCTAAAAGCAGAATGGAAGGCTTGAATGAGCCATTAATGCTTTTGGGAACTAAGAATATTTCTTTACTTCATTTACTATTTAGAGAAAGGTCTAAAACTCCCAAATTCCATACACTCAGGTCAGTATGTAACTTTTTATTTAATATTTCCTTTGATTTTTTTTTTCTCCATCTTGTATTTTGTAGCCAGAGCCTGAACCTTCTCGTCGATTTTTTGTTGACCAGTGGGAGCTTTCTGTTAGTCTCCGCTCCTCCAACCGCCCTGCCTCTCCCTCCTCTGACTCCCTCCGACAGGTAGCACAGCCTGGAACTTGGCAATGCTCTTTCCTCTTCAGCCTCTCCTCAGTTCACCTACACAAATGTTGTGTAGCCCAATGAGGTTGCAGTGCTATTAACTTTAGCCTGTCTTCTGTGGGAATCCACGTGTGTGTGTGTGTGTTTCCGTCTGTCTGTCTGTTTTGCATGTGAGGTCTGTAGGCATACACCAAAGTTACAGAGGCTGCTAGCTTTCATTGCATCAACTTCTGTCAAATAAACCCTCTTTTATAATATTTCAGCTATATCAAATAAAAATAAATATTTTTTAGCCATTAGCTTTTTAAATTCCAGGTGTCCTCATATTAATATGTATGACAAAATATGAGCCATAGTGTAATTAAATCTCTTCCATGGAGTGGTGATTATGCAGTATTGTGGGTGCCTCTTGAATTGTAATCATTTGAAGAATGAGCCCTGCTATTTCCTACAATGGAACTGATCCAGCTATAGAGTAGTTTAGAGAGCAATTGGCGGGTCTTTTTGCCCTTTCTGTTTATTTCCTGTTCTCAAGCAGTCTATGCAGTACGTGTGCGGAAGCATATGCATGTGTGGTGGCAAAAGTGTAAGTCCAATAATTGCTACAGTTAATCTATTTCTTAAGAGAGGGGAGAAGGAAACCATCTGCTTTTCGTGCCAGAAAAAATAGACGAGTCTCCACCTCTTTTATCTGCTTATCAATATTACCACATCGCTGAGAACTGAAAGTGACCAGTGCCTTTGTACGTGGGCAGCCCTGGGCTGTATTTGCTGAATATGCCGGTTCCTGGTGGGAGGAAAGGGTCCTGGCTGAACAGTGAGGACCCTGGGCTTGCTTGGCGTTCCAGCCTCGTGTGTGACATCTGGTCTGTGCTCTCACTTACTTTCTGCAGAATGAAGTGCAATTTCCCGCACCCTCAGTGTCAGCTGTTAGACGATCTGCTCTGCTCTGCCTGGTGCCAGTCCGTTCCAGGCACGAGCTTCCCTGATAGCTCTCAGCAAAAGAAGGTTTAGATTTTAGAGCCACTTGTTTTTCTCGACTACTAATCGGTATAAGCTGTGGAGTTAATGAGCAAGTGGCACCAGTCCTTGGAAACCTCCTTATTTTAAATTGAAAAATAGAATTGACTCCTCAGTTCCAGCAGAACCTTGGAGAATTGTTTGCTCATTTGGGCTTGTTACTCTCGTAGAGTTCACACGGAGTTAGTTTTCCCCCAGAGCGCTTCTCTTATTTGTCCCTGCCCAGCCCAGGCCGTGCCGTTGCTCAGGCTAGCAGTTCTCGTACATACGGGTTGGTGTGTATTGTCTATTCACACCACTTCCTAATGGGGTTGTGGACATCCCCAAGACAACGGACCTGGTGTGTTTCTCAGTCAGAATGAGAGGACTCCTCAAACCCGGCCGGCAGCTGTCCTATTGCACATAATTTACGAGAGGGAGTATCGCACACACGGGGTGTCCTGACCATCTCCACGTGGAAGGGTGACTGTGGAGTCTGTAAAGGATGGCCGGCAAGGCTTTGACCTCATTCCCTTGGGACAGGCTCAAAGCGAGGCTGCCTAGCAGGAAGGCTTACAATCGAAATGTGGTAGGTTCTTGTTACTTCTTCCACATTGCTACAAAGAGGACTGAATTGGTTGGATTTTTTCTTTTCTCTTTTTTTCAACCTATGAAAAAATAATCCCTCTTGGACTAAAATGCATTCTGATTTCCCAAAACTATACCGAGCCACTTGTCTGCATGGCTGCGTGTGTTAGCTTCCTGAAGCCGAGTTTAAGAAGCCCAGCCCAGTCTAGAAGGTTTTAGCTGTAGTGCCCGGATAGAACACATATGGGAGAACAACAGGGAGAATGGGCCAAGAAGGATTCTACAGATGAATTTCAGGAATATTTGATGTATGTGACAGGTTATAAGCGAAACAGTAATAGAAGGAAGGTGATCATCACTAATAATACTAGGCTGTTGGCATCTTTTACCCAAGTGGAGAGTCAGCCTTGCAAGAGTGAGCTTGGTTTCTTTCTAAATGAGGAAATACCTTCCCAAGCCCTCCCCAGACCCAGCTTGAAACATGCTGTTCATCTGGACATCTGCCGTCTTGGTAGGAGTTGTTCCTCTTGCATTCTTTATATGTAATTTGAGTCACTAGGATATGGGCCCTTCTTATTCCATTCTATATTTGTTTCCTTCCTGTCTTCCCACCTCCCTGAACTATATATTCCAAAAAGAAATGAAAGACTATATTCTCCCTTATTGAATTTAATTATTCCTGCAGCCATTATTCTTACCAATGCTGATACATCTGTGTGGACAAGGACACCCGTTTTTCTTATCACCAAGTTTCCCTGCTTGTGGGCACTGTGTTGGCATGGTTTGCTGCTGCACCTTATATTCATTTTATACCTTTCAAAGATTTTTTTCCCTGTCTTCTTAATTTATTTATTTTTTTCCTTCTCATTTCCCTTCATTCTGGTCATTTTATAATCTCCAACCAATAGAAGTATATAAAGATGTACACGGGCGGAGTGAGCTCATTGGCTGAGCAGATAGCCAATCAGCTTCAAAGGAAAGAACAGCCCAAAACCCTTCTAGACAAGAAGGAACTGGTAAGAGATGTATTAAGGGCACTGTCTAGATATAGCACAGCTGTGGCAAATAAACCTGGTTAATTCTAAGTAGCTTAGTAACATATCTAGCCATTATCTGCCATGTGGTAATTTTTTTTTTAAGGTTGTCGGAATTTTGTAACTAAATTTCTATGACTGAGTGGTTGTTTAGAATGTCGTGTGGAAAAACGTACTTAGTATCTCTAAAAGTGATTGCTCTAGGTCCAGGGGACCCAGATTGCTGTAGAACCATGTGAACACTGAAGAGGTATTTTTATGCTACCTTCAAAACAGAGTTCTGTCAAAACAATTTGGTTTGATTGTTGTGCGGTTCTGGAAAACCAACTGGGGTTCCCTCTGGACTGTTGGTTAACATCAATTCAGAGTCTGCCTTCTGCAGCTTGCTGCGTAGAAGGCACGTGGGACAGTCACTGCCATAGTTCTGCTGTGTTGTGGGAGAGCCTGTAGCAGAGGGAGCCAGCTTAGTCTGTTTCAAAGCACAGTTGCACAGTGAGGGTTGGTTTCACATATGGAGAAGTCATGCACCTCCTGGAGGTGAGCCTGAGAAGTGTTGCCCTGACATGCCTCCCACCGCCCCCCATTACAGGGCTCGATAAAGAAGGAGTTCCCACAGAACTTGGGAGGCAGTGACACGTGCTATTTCTGCCGGAAGCGGGTCTACGTGATGGAAAGGCTGAGTGCTGAGGGCAAGTTCTTCCATCGGAGCTGCTTCAAATGCGAGTACTGTGCCACCACCCTGCGCCTCTCTGCCTATGCCTATGACATCGAGGACGGTAAGCCCATTTGCACTTGAGGCCATACTTAGAAACTGGGCCTACGGACACTGTTTTCCACGTGAGCTGATCTTAGGGCCTCTTTACTGCGTTCTTATATATACATTTTTTCTGCCTCTCCTAACCCTTCCCATCCATCTCCCTCTACTCTTTGTTTATTTTTTCTCTGAGACTCCTTCTTATAAATATTTCCCTAAAGTCACCAGGCCATAGCATAGAATTACTCAGCAGTGATGGTAATGAGAATGGCATGTGTTTACCTAAATCACTTCCCTGGCTTCATAGCCACTTGTTTCTTACTTCAGGGTGGGATCTTAAAATAAAAGGGACACAAAGAGGATAAAGTTTTTCTTGTCTTTACTTTAGAGAAGGGGAAATCACAGATCTGTCGGAGTCCTGTCTCTTGTCACAGATCAGTGACAGCCTGGATCCCATGCCGCCTAGATTCTCACACTTTGCTTCTGAAGGATGTCGCTCTCTAGCATCAGCGTATCTCTGATGAGAGCTTGTTGCGCAGGATCTAAATCTAATTTACCACAGTGTTCAAGCCTTCGCCTTTTGTGGCATGTATTGTTTTTATAATGAAAGACCTTAATGGAGCAGAAGGTGGGGAATTATACAAATAGATGACAAAGCCTGACAGACAGACAGAGGCAGACTGGCATGCCTGTCATTTGAAAACTCTTTAAGATTAATTGAACTGGTCACCAAAGACATTGATGATTACTGTACTCATTCCTGTAGAGTGCTGAAGGAACTTCATGAGAGGCAGTCTTACTGATTCAAAAGTAATGAAAACACCTAGATTAATAGGAGTCCTCACAGGGGTGGCATTATATGACCTCTTTTTGGAATCTCGGACCCAATTCCAGTCTAGGAGTGGGGGGAGTCCCTCACCCCCCGAGCCCCATAACACCAAGCAATTCTCTGACACCAACAGAGTGTATGAGAATTCAGCTCAATTCTGACCCTATCTACTCTGCCCAGTGATAGTATCGCATTCCACAGGTTAAGCAGGCCTGGAAGACTGCCCCTCACCCCCCACTTAGACACCAGTCACAAGCCCCAGGCTGTTACTTGTGCTTCTGACCCATCAGCTGCAGATTGGAGGTTCCAGTGACCTCTTCCCTAGGTTCTTTTCATTTGCTAGAGCGACTCACAGAACTCAGGAAAACACTTAGGTTTACCAGTTTGCTAAAGACTATGATAAAAGCTACAAATCAACAGCCACATGGAAAGATACATAGGGCAGGGTTTGGAAAAAGGGCATAGAGCTTTCATGGGGCACCTTTCCAGGGACGCACTACTCTCCCTGCAGCTCAGCGTGTTCATCAACCCAGAAATTCTCCGAACCCCATCCTCTTGGGTTTTTACAGAGGTTTCATTGCAGTCATGTTTGACTAAATTATTGGGCATTGTTTGATTCAAACTCCAGTCCTCTCCCCTGGAGAGTTGGGGGTACCCTCTAATCCCACGGTTCGTCCTTCTGACAACCAACCCCTGCCCTTGGGTGGGGTCTAAAAGTCACCTTAACTATTACAACAAAAGATGCCTTTATCTAGGAAATTTCAGGTATTTGGAACTGAGTCAGGAACTGTGGACCTTGACCAAATGTATATGAGAAATATATTTGGTTTTCTGATACATGTGTCTTATAAATTACAGTATTGTACATCCATTACTACGTTGGTAGGTAATTTTTGATGGAGGAGATTGTAAGATGGTGTCACATAGGAGAAGGAGTCACCTATGAGTCACCTCAGTCATCCAGGCTCTGCTAATAATGGATAAATAGGTAGCTCTGTCAGAAGTAGCAGTAAAGGAGCCAAAGGGATGAACCAAGAAAAGCTAACTCTTTCCATGATGGTACCTGCCTTTTGTAACATTAGTAAAAAGCACCACCTTGTGAGGGAAGAGTTCAGACAGTTATCTAAATAACAAAAATATATCCTTAGGTATCAGATTTCCTCTGGCACCGTTCCCACACACGTGCTCTTTCGGTAATGCCTTTGACTTCCAAGGATAGGGGTTGGCAGTGGAGCCCACCAGTGTCTTTTAACTGTCCTTAATGTTCGTTATTTTAGTTAGCCTTTTACTGAAGTCTCTCTGGAAAGAAGATTCTTCAAGGTCCAGCCAATAGATCCCCAAGTATTTTTGCCCATTGATTGTGTACTCATCTCTGCCACATTCTCTTGAGGATGCAGACAAAAGGTAAAATGTTCCTCAAGGAGCTTATATTCTGATGGGCCTGATAAGACAAGGGCACATGGAGCAACAACAAATGATGAAGAGTATATAATTAAGGGCTCAGAGACAAAATACAGATTCTAACTTTGCAGAAGTTCAAAGGAGGAAGAAATCAATGAAGCTTCCCAGTGTTTAGGAATGACTGAACTGACCTTGGGCTAGACTCTGAGAGACAATAAGTAAATATAGAATGTCTCAGTGGAGGGAGAGAAGGCATGCCAGGCAAGAGAACGACAGAATGACAGGAGCACAGATGGGAATGAGCGTGACATTGGGAGCAGACGAGGCATGCCAGGCTGGTTGAGTGCATTGTTCACACTGGCGGGGAGGACAACAGATCTAAACCAATTCCCCAAATTCTAACCCCAGCCCCTCCACAAAAGGACAGGTGAACTAGAGAAAAGAATGGAATTTTAGGGATCCTGAAATTTTAGTCTGTTCTTTATCCACATTACTGTGTGACTCAGAAATCTTAACTGAAGGGCCTCAGATAAGAAAAAGACGGGGAAGTCATAGGTCATTTATAGGAGAAAAGAAGTAACCCAGGCACTGTGGTGGGCCCTCTAACACATACCATGCCCTTCCATCCTCACAACAACCCTATACAGTATCACAACAACTCTATACAGTAACTAGTTACATTATTGCAATTTTACAAATCCAGAAAGCAAATTCGGAGAAGTCATAAGTTCCTTGTTCAAGTTCACCCAAAACTAGTAAGTGCTGGTTTGCACTAAATGACCTCTGGGATCCCTTCAGGTCAGATGTTCTGGAATTAGTGACTCTGCACCCGTGTCAGCTCCACACTGGCAAATTGAGAATCGTACACTTCAGAGAAATATCCATGTTCTACCCTTGTCCCTGATGAGTCTTCCCTTCAGCTCTTTTAAAAGGATGCAGTCTGCCCTAAAACTAAGCTCCTCTTTCTCTTGCCAAATACTAGCTTATTTCCAACTGCTGCCAAGTCTTAAGACAGTGACTCTAGGGGCTCCTGGGTGGCTCAGTGGGTTAAAGCCTCTGCCTTCGGCTCAGGTCATGATCCCAGGGTCCTGGGATTGAGCCCCACATCGGGCTCTCTGCTCAGCGGGGAGCCTGCTTCCTCCTCTCTCTCTGCCTGCCTCTCTGCCTACTTGTGATCTCTGTCTGTCAAATAAATAAATAAAATCTTTAAAAAAAAAAAAAGACAGTGACTCTAAATTAGGCAGTGTTTCAGGTCTTAAACTTTCATCTCAAGGAGAGAAAACCCACTATCTGCTAAGGTGGTCTGTGAAGGGCCAGCATCGGTATCGACAAGCCTGAAACAGTCCACTGCTCTCTGTCTCTTCGAGTATCAACCGCCCTGATCACCCTCTGCATCTTCCACAGGGACTACCAGTCTCCCTGCCTCCACCATTGCCTGCTATGGTCTGCTTCCACAAAGCAACTGAGGGATCTTAAAAGATGTAAATCAGATCTTTCCAGCCTCCTGCTTTATACCCTTACCATCTGCTGCAGTCCAAATAGAATCCATTCAGGCTGAGAGCTTTGCTTGTCTACCCCAGCCTACATTTCCTCTCTGCTGCCAGCTATCCCCTAGCTCGCTCTACTCCTGCCACGTTGGTTTCTTTCCATTTCATAAACCTGATTAGGCTGCTGCTACCTTGGGACTTTGCTCTAGCTGTCTCTTCTCCTGGAATGCATTTCCCCCTAATCTTCACAGGGTGGGCTTCTTGTCCTTCACAGCTTCGCTTACATAGTCCCTCCCCGGAGAGGCATTTGTAGACCTCCCGATGTGTGGTACTCATCACTACCTGGTGCTTATTTACACATTTTCAGCTCTTCTGAGCAGAGACTAGTCTTTCTTCTTGACTGAACATTCTCGGTGTTTAGATTAGTACCTGTCCTATGATGGCATTCAGTAAGCTGTTGAATGAATGAGTCATGGCCCATTATGCCTTAATCTTGCCCTTTAGCCATTTGTTTCCTCTAATTTCTTTTTCCAGTCACGCCCATATTTAATTACCAAGATTTAATTTATTTAGACCATCTAAAATCAGTGGGTTGGCAGAATCAATTTGTGGTTAGTTTATAACATTAGCATGGCTGTATTCACTGATTGAGACGGACATCATAGAGTAGTGACTAAATGTACAGACTTTGGAGCCAGGCTTCCTAGGTTCAAATTTTCTGTGAGGTTCAGAGTGGGGGCACTTGGGGCAGGTTGCTTAACCCTTCTGTGCCTCACCTGGAAAAAGGTGGAGAGTAACAATATCTACCTTATTGTGTTCTGAGGACTAAATGTGTTGGCAGATGTTACAATAGTTATGATAGTATCTGGCACATGGTAAATGTTAGATAAAATTAGCTCTTTTTGTTATTAATCAAAGAAGCAAAAAGTACCATCAAATTGAGCTTCAGAAGGGGTTTGAGGAGATACTGAGTACCTGCAACACATAATATGATTTCTCATTTACTTATCTCATCCTATGAGTATTATCTTCATATTCTACGTGAAGAGACATGTTTCAAAATGCTAAATAGTTCACACGGCTACTGAGTGTGACAGTATTTAAACTGAGATCTGACTTCAGTGCTCATGTTCCTTCCATCACATGATACTGCATTTTTAGAGAAAACAATTTTCTGGACTTTTCCTGAAAATTACCTTTTGGTTAGGTTTGGGACTTGCTTTGAAACCTAAACATCTTTTCTTTATTAATTTAGGATACTCTAGCAGAATTCAGTGAGGACTCCCTGGAGTTTAGCCTATTGAGTTGTATTTTAAAACCTAGGATTCTGGGGCACCTGGGTGGTTCAGTCATTGGGCATCTGCCTTCGGCTCATGATCTTCGGGTCATGATCCTAGGGTCCTGGGATCGAGCCCTGCATTGGGCTCCCTGCTCAGCGGAAAGCCTGCTTCTCCCTCTCGCACTCCACCAGCTTGTGTTCCCTCTCTTGTTGTGTCTCTCTCTGTCAAATAATAAATAAGATCTTAAAAAAATAATAAAATAAAATAAAACGTAGGATTCTACTTTAGTTGAAGAAAGCAAACTAATGCAGGGAAAAAAAATAAAAGAAAGGAATGAAAGTAACTATAACTGTAGTTTTCTGATACTATAATAAAACAAGACTATGCCACCCAGGCACCCCAGGAGCATTCTTTAAAAAGAATAAGGTACAGGCGCCTAGGTGGCTCAGTTGAGCATCTGCCTTCAGCTAAGGTCATGACCCCGGAGTCCCGGGATTAAATCCCTCATCGGGCTCCCTGCTCGGCAGGGAGTTTGCTTCTCCCTCTGCCCCTCGCCCTGCTCATGTTCTCTCTCTCACGCTCTGTCTCTCTCTCAAATAAGTAAAATTTTAAAAAGAAAGACAAAACAGACAAAAAAGTAGTATGTGATCCAAGCACTAATAAATTCTGTCTTGCCCTTATTACATTTTATCTTACCCAAAATTCACAAAAGGGAGGGGTGCCCGAGTGGCTCAGTCAGTTAAGCATCTGTTTTAGGCTTAGGTCATGATCCCAGTGTCCTGGGATCATGCCCAGCATCAGGCTCCCTGCTCAGTGGAGAGCCTGCTTCTCCTTCTCCCTCTGCCACTCTCCTTACTTATGCTCTCTCTCTCTCTCTAATAAATAAATAAAATCTTTCTTAAAAAATTCACAAAAGTGAAATGGTTTATTACAGATTGTAAAAGATATTTTGTCTAAGCTGAAAAAAATAACCCATAATTCAACTCCCCTTGTAGAGAAATCAGCAGTGAGACTGATGGTCCTTTGGCTGTCAGTGTTCCTGACAATAGATGTAGTGTCTCTGAGTTCTGGTTATGTGCTAAGAGCTAATAGGAAATTCTATTTCAGAAAACATGCTATATAATGAATATTATTTGAAATTATGAAATCCATAAACTACATTTTTCTAAAATATTTAATTAGTGTTGGGAGGCAGGGTACAGGTAAAAGAAGGCAGAAGTCAGTTACTTTGAAGGAAAAGAGGAAAGATACAGTAATCAGAGCACCAGCTCTGGAAAAGAAAGGCCATCTCACCTTTATTTCTTTTGACTTTTATGTCCTCCCCCTTTTTTCCCTAGATTTATTGAGATATAGTTGACACATAACAGTATTTAAGTCTGAGGTATACAGTGTGTTGATTTATACTTCTATAAACTGTAAAATTATTACCATCATAGTATTAGGTGCCATCTGCATTGTATCACATAGTTCTTAATTCTTTTTTGTGGTGAGAATCTTCTCTTTTTTAAAAGATTTGTTTTATTTAGTTATTTAGTTATTTATTTATTTATTGAGAAAGAGCAAGCAAACGAGCATGCATGTACACACATGTGCCCACGGGTCAGTGGGGGAGGGAGAGAGAGAATCTCAAGCAGACACCCCCACTCCCTTTAACGCCCCCACCACCATGCTCCTCTGAGCATAGAGCCTAGCACAGGGCTCGATCTAACCCTGAGATGACAACCCAAGCCAAAACCAAGAGTCAGATGCCCAAGTAACTGAGCCACTCACGTGCCCCTATGGTGAGAACTTTTAAGGTCCATTTTCTTAGCAACATTCAAGTATATAATACAGTATGATTAACTATAACCACCGTGCTGTGCATTAGATCCCTGAGCTTATTAATCTTATAACTGGAAGTTTGTACCCTTTGACCAGTATCTCATCATGTTCCCCACCCCTTAACCCCTGGCAACCTCCATTCTGCTCTATGTTTCTCTGAGTTTGTCTTCTTTAGATTCCACATTTAAGTGAGGTCACACAGTGTTTGTCTTTCACTATCTGACTTCACTCAGCATAGTGCCTTCAGGGTCCATCCAAGTTATTAAAAATGGCAGGATTTCCTTCTTTCTCATAGCTGGATAATGTTCTTTTGTGTCCATGTACCACATCTTTGTTATCCATTCATTCATTGACAGACACTTAAGTTTATTTCCATATTTTGGCCGTTGTAATGCTGTAATGAACATCGGAATGCAGATAGCTCTACAAGATTCTGATTTTCAGTTTCTTTGAGTATCTACCCAGAAGTAGATTTCTTTTGACTTTTATGTCCTTCCCCATTTTTCATTTATTGAGGAACTTCCATACTGCTATCCGTAAGGGCTGCACCAATTTACATTCCCACCAGAAGTTCATGAGGATTCCCTTTTCTCCATACCTTCACCAACACTTAACTCTTCTCTTTTTAATGATGTCCATTATGACTGGTGTGAGGAGATATCCTGTGGTTTTGATTTGCATTTCCCTAATGACTAGTAATGTTGAGCACCTTTTCATCTACCTGTTGGACATTTGCAAGCCTTTTTTGGAAAACTATCTGTTTTGGAAAACTATTCAATTCTGCCCAATTTTTAAAATCAGGTTGTTAGTTTTTTTGTTGTTGAGTTGTATGAGTTATTTATATATTTGGATATTAACCCCTTGTTGGATATATGATTTGATTTTTTTCTCATTCTGTAAGGAGAAATACTGCCTTTTCATTTTGTTGATTGTTTCCTTAACTGTGCAGAAGCTTTTTATTTTGATGTAGTCCCACTTGTAGAGATTTTACTTCTATTGCTTGTGCTTTTGCTGTCATATCTAAGAAATCACTCCTGAGACCAGTGTCAAGTTGCTTTTCCCCTGTTTTCTTGTGGTTTTGTGGTTTCAGGCCTTAAACTTAAATCTTTAACCCATTTCAAGTTCGTTTTTATGAACGGTATAATATAGAGATACACTTTCATTCTTCTGCATGTGGTTGTCCAGTTTTCCCAACACCATTTATAGAAGAGACCATCCTTGTCCCATCAAGTATGCTTGGCTCTCTTCTCAAACTGGGGTTTATTTCTGCGTGTTCCATTGGTCTGTGTGTCTGTTTTTATGCCTATAAAAACATGTTGATTACTATAGTTTTGTGATAGAGTTTGAAATCAAGAAGTATGATGCCTCTGGCTTTGTTTTCAATATTGCCTTAGCTGTTGAGGGTCTTTTGTGGCTCCATACAAATTTTAAGATTTTTTTCTACTTCTGTGAAAAATGCCATTGGAATTTTGATGGAAATTGCATTGATTCTCTAGATGGTTTGGGGTATTATGGACATTTTAACAATATTAATTCATCCAGTCCACAAACATGGATATTTTTCCATTTGTTTGTGTCTTCTTCAGTCTCTCTTATCAAGGTATTGTAGTTTTCAGTGTGTTGATCTTTTACTTCCTTGATTACATTTATTCCTAAGTATTTTATTTTTTTGATGCTAGTGTGAAAGAGATTGTTCTCTTTACTTTTTCAGATATTTGGTTGTTAATGTGTAGAAACAATTGCTTTCTTTGTGTTGATTTTTTTTATCCTGCAATTTTACTGAGTTATTGATTAGTTCTGGTGGTATTTTGGTGGGGTCTAGGCTAGGATTTTCTACATACAAGATCATATTATCCTCAAACAAAGACAGTTTTATTCTTTCCTTTCTTATTTGGATGCCTTTTATTTCTTTCTCTTACATGATTACTCTGGCTAGGACTTCTAGTGCTTTGTTGAATAGGAGTGGTGAGAGTGGGCATCCTTGTGTTCCAAATCTGAGAGGAAAGGTTTTCAACCTTCACCTTTGAGAATGATGTTGGCTATGGGTTTGTTGTATATGGTCTTTATTGTACTGAGGTGTGTGTTACTCCTGTAACCCAGTCTGTTGAGTGTTTTTATCATGAAAGGGTGTTATACTTTGTCAAATGCTTTTTCTGCATCTGTTGAGATCACATGGTTTTTATCTTTCGTTCTGTTCATATGGTATATCACGTTTACTGATCTGTGTATATTCAAACATCCTTGTATCCCAGGGATAAATCCCACTTTGTTGTGGTGAGTGATTGTTTTACTGTGCTGTCGAACTGGGTTTGCTAGTATTTTGTTGAGAATTTTTGCATCTGTGTTCATCAGGGATATTTGTCTGTGATTTTCTTGTCGTGTCCTTATCTATTGTGGTATCAGGGTAATGCTTTCATTGTAAAATAAGTTTGGGAGTATTCCTTCCTGTTTAATATTTTGGAAGAGTTTGAGAAAGATTGCTGTTAATTCTTCTTTAAATATTTGGTGGAATTCACCAGTGAAGCCATCTGGTCCTGAACTTTTCTGTTTGGGAAGGATTTTGATTACTGATTCACCCCCCCTTACTCAGTATTGGTCTATTCAGATCTTCTCTGTCTTCATGATTCAGTCTTGGTATGTTATATGTTTTTAGGACTCTGTTAATTTCTTACAGGTTATCCAGCTTTTGGTGTATAATTATACATAGTAGCTTCTCACAATCCTTTGTATTTCTGTGGTATCAGTTGTAACGCCTCCTCTTTCATTGCTGATTTTACTTTTTTGAGTCTTCTGTTTTTCTGAATTAGTATAGTAAAGTCTTGTGAATTTTGATTATCTTTTCAAAAAGCCAGCCCTTAGTTTACATCGATCTTTTTTACTGATTTTCTGGTTAGGTTCTCTTATTTTAACTTTGAGAACAGGAAAGTTCATTTGTCAAAGGAGTAACCTCTGCAAATGAAAAGGATAAATGGGATTACTTCTGTTTCAACAGTTTCTATAATAGGGTCTATCCTTTAATTTTCATAAGCCTTGGCTCTTTAAAGTGGGAGTAAGGAAAGAGCCAGGAAAAAACTGACCCTTTGTGACTGACTCCCACTACCGGTGTCATGGGAAAAGCCAAGATCATTGTTTTTCAAACTTTGGACCACACCTGCAAAAGAAAATGCATGTTCCATTAGGGCTCAGTAAACACATATAGACACAACTAAAAGCTGTCGGGACTGATACTTAACTCTGATTAGGCCGCTGTGCACTTTATTGCATGTTACTGCTTCATTCTATTCGTAGTCCGTCGCAGGATTGTTTGATTTGGTTTGGTATTGTTTTTTAATGCTGGTTGTGACCCACTACGGGGTCATAAGGCTGGCTTGTGGATGGTTGCAGCAGCGGAGGCCCTGTCAGAGCCAGTGCTCCATGCTGCCCCACCCCCTGCAGCCTTCACGCCTCCACCCTGCGCTTATGTTCATTCTTGGTTTCCCCAGAAATGCTACTCCCAGCTTTCCATGTGACCACATCTTTGTTCTGTACACACTGCCACTTTGTTCACTGGCCCTGCCATGCAAGCTTCACATCTTTGCTCTGGATGCTGATTGGGTGATAGCTCAATGGCCTTCACATATCCAAAAGAAATCCCCTCCCCCTTCAGGCAAAGGGGAGAGGAGGGCTGAAATCAAAGTTTTTAGGGAGGGTTTGGCCTCCCTGGACAAGAAGCCTGGGCAGTGGTGACAGTGCCCTGTGGCTAGAGGAGATAGACAGGAGTGTGCTGAG
The DNA here is from genome assembly GCF_002288905.1 of Enhydra lutris kenyoni. Classification (NCBI taxonomy): domain Eukaryota; kingdom Metazoa; phylum Chordata; class Mammalia; order Carnivora; family Mustelidae; genus Enhydra; species Enhydra lutris. The sequence continues at coordinate 395,154 of NW_019154153.1, forward strand.
ACCAAGGAGTCAAGTTCAGAATTAAGAGTCTCACTCACTTCTTTTTCCCCTGCATCTTGCTGCCTACAGGTAAATTCTACTGCAAACCACACTACTGTTATCGACTCTCCGGCTCCGCACAGAGGAAGAGACCGGCAGTGGCTCCTCTCTCTGGAAAGGTAACGGTGATCCATCTGTAGGTGGGGGAGAAGCAGCAGGTGCATTTTAACATGGTGACAGGTGAGGGTGTTGATGGCCACTAACTTGCCTTTCTTGTGAATGGGAAGGGCCTGAGAGACGGTCACAGTCCAACTGGGGAGGAAACCCACTTTTCAAGTATAATCTTGATACTGCATTTCACTAAGGTAATGTTCCATCCACCACCTGAGTTAGATTTATTTGAGAGACTGTGTTAGGCCCTCGTGTTTACTCTATATAAAAGAAGACTTCAGTCATTGTTAAAAGCATCCTTCTGAGAGAAGGACACCCTGCAAAGGAACTTGGCTGTAAATAATCTGCTCTGCTTGTCAATTCCTTTCACTTTCTTTGTTCTGTGAATTACTTTTCTAAGTTCCTTTTTCCTTCTTACTTTTTTTTCTTTTTTTTTACCAAGAGTAGCTCCTCCACTTGTCATTGTCCAAGTGAACCGGGTATTCCCTTCATGACAAGGTGTTCCCTTGTCAGCATGCAGGCTTACTAACCCATCCTGGAGGGGCTTTTGTTGACTGCAGAGGGACCTGTAGGGAAGGGAAACTTATTCCAAGATGGACCTAGATTTTGACTCCTGGTGATTTCTCCATGAATTTTGTCCTGGGTTTTTAAAGAAAGACTGTGAGAAATACAGTGTGGATTGACTGGTGGGAGCAGCAAACTAGCCAGGCAGGGGCCATTGTCTTCTGAGATTTGAGTGCTTCGGTCAGTCACTCTTCTTCTCGTGGACTTTCCTAGGAAGCCAGAGAAGCCCTGCAGGATGGCCCCACTGTGGACACAAGTGGACGGGCCAGCGCCATCGCCAGCCCTGCTGAGAGAACTCCAGGTAGCCTCACTTCCTTGTTTGGCTGGGTGGTGCGTCACTCTCTCGGCCTCTGTGACAAGGCCAAGGGGATGAGCCAGCACCTCCAAAGCAACATTTCTTCGATTGGGCATCAAGTGGCCCAAAACCCTTTGGACTCCTTTTTCATGTGCCAGCTGCTTGCATTCGGAGTCCCCTTTCTCTATGGCCTGTCGGAGGTGCTGGTACAAATCAGAGGGGAGTTTCACTTGCAGGCCGTGAGCCAGTAGGGGCGCCATCTGGTAAGCGGGATCACCTGAACTTCAGGAATGTCTGTTCACACTGTTCACAACCTCAAAGTGTTGTTGCCGGAGCTTGGGAGGCTGCCCACACTTCTTAAGTGTGTCTTAACACTGAGGTGGTCGGTCCAGGCCCTGCCCAGATAGACAGGAATTCAGAACAGGCTGCTTGCCAGAGTCTCGGGGCCTTCTTATTTTGGACTCCTTGGACAGCATGGAATTGTAATAAGGCCACATGATCTGGATTTATGTTCACCTAAACTTGAAATTCTTGCATCCTATCCCCTATTTGGGTATCTACATAAGCTGACACTATACTTCTATTTGATGTGTAACCACTATAGGCCATGCCCTGTCCTAATCACTTTGGGGCATTTGAACTTGTAATGAGGACCAAACCCTAATTTGTTCAATTTCCCCTAATCATTTTCTTGTGTCAGGAAGTGAATGACACTATCCATACCTCTGAAAACATTTATTCTGGTTTTCAGTTCATGGGCTCATGGACATTAAGCTTATTGTGAAGAATTGTGGTTTTTCCCTTAAAATTGCCTCTCTCTGCTCCATGTCAAGCCAGCCCATGAGATGTGTCCCCAGTTCCACAAACTGCTGGATGGTCCCAGTACCCCCAGTGAAGCCACAGACTGTATACAATCCGGGGTCATTGTGTAGGTGAGAGAGGAAGTCAATGGGCCGTGTTTCTGCTTCTCACACTTTCTGTGTCTTTCACAGCAGATAGAGCTCAAGCAGCCATTTACAAACTCATGAAAATTACCATATAAAAGCTAAAGATCATCCCAATTTCTAATGCTAGAAACTGTGGAGCAGGAGTTGGCAGTGAAATTTCCATAATGGGAAAAGAGAATGATCCACTCCACTTTCAAATGACAGGTTTTCAGAGTTGTTTCCCTCCCTGTGCTTAAGAATTAGAGAAAGGGAGAATGTGCCCAGGGAGGGCAGTGATTTGGAGGGTAAGACCCAGCAAACCCCAGGTGAGCTAGGCGAATTCGGCTTCTGCTCCTGTGTGTGCCCTTATTAAAATCCGGGGAAGCTTTTTAAGTGCCCTGCAATTTGGACCAACATTTTATAGCAATGTTTAAGCCACAAATGACTTTGAAATGTATAGCTTCGAAACCCTTTACAATCTGTCTTTCCCATGAAATGCTGGCAGCCTTTTGCAGTTGACACTCTCAGAGCACCAGGGGGAAGTACTGGTAGCGAAGACAGTCTTCAGCTGTGGGGTCTAGAATGTGCATTTGACCGGGTGAGAATACCACCTCATCAATCTGGGCCTTGTTCCAGCAGAGATGGATTTCCCAAGGAACTTGGCTACTCAGTAAAACAACTCAGAGAAATGAAACTTTCCTTTTGGGTATCAAGTACAGAACATTCTTTTTAAAAAATCTGAACACAATGAAGTTCAGGTTGTTTCTGAGCAAGCCAGGTTTGTTCACTTTCCCATGTGGTTCAGTTTGCCATTCTTACTGTCTAGTTTGAAAGCATAACGGATTTAAAGTTACTGTAGAGAAGAAGAATATTCTACAAAGCAAAAAGAGAAGATAAGAGTCTGACAATGTCATTAAAGACTCAACCAAGAAAGAATCAAGTCCCTGAGGATGTCTCAGCCCCTATGGTTCATGATTCTGAAGGTGACTTGCCTGTTCTAGCACAAGGGGTTCAAGTTGTGCATCCCAAAGGAAACCCTGCTTGAACCCTAACATGAATGAGGAATGCACTGTCCCCCCACTTGAAAGCAGCTGAGGGCTAATGGGGTTCAGTTCGTATCTGCCTCTGGGGACTTTTGGAAATGACAGTGCTGAGTCTGAACATGCTCCAAAACCCCAGCACTTCCCCATAAGGTATCTAATTCTTGCTAGACGCTATAGAAAAGGAACAGAATTATGGGTGGTATTTTATAGTTGGCATGAAGTAGATTTCTTTTTTTCTTTTGATAGGGATGTCTTTCTCTAAATCCCACACTAAAGCTTTGATTGGTTTGGAATTTCCTTTTGAAAAGCTTCAGAAAAACTCAGGTATTTCAGGGTTTCAGAATATGTGTCCTTGATAAGTCATTAACCCAGATCCATGGTACATCTCCTCTCCTGTACTGTAGACAAGAAGAAGCTGCGAATGAATGAACTTGATTTCACTGTGTATAAATAGGCTATCCTCCTAGATGCATATCCGCCAGAAGGCAGAGCTGGAAAAGCTATGGCCATAGCTGGCACTTAAGCCTACTGTGCATTATCTCTGGGCCACCTCTGTATTTGTGGCAATGCCCTCTTTTCCCTTATGTACTTGTCCCCTTATGCCAAAATTACTGCTGTTGCCAAAAAATCCCAAACAACTCACAAGTTGAAAGAACCTATTCCAGCCTGCTTTGCAGTGTTGTCTCTCTCTGATAACCTAATCTGTAACTGCTGCTAATTTAGTGTTTGGAGGAGGACGTGGTTTACAGTACTGTTGTTTATAATGTGTTTTTAATATAGAAACCCTCCTTTCTGTTCCCCAAATCTGTAAATGCTTTGTTTCCAAGCTTCTTATACTTAACTGCTATAGATTAGTGGACCTGGCACAGATTTTCTACCCTGGCCTCCTGGTACCTACCCTGACTTTAAGAAAAGTTGGGAAAACAACAGGTAGAGAAAAAAAAATCCCAAATTATATATTTTTCTCCTTGGACTTAAGACCCTCAACTGCAGAATCCTCTTTACATTTCATATAGAGGATAATCAAAAATGAAACATAAAGGTTATGGGGAATCATAAGGGAAGAGAAGAAAGCTTTTCTTGTAGTACAGGTAACAGAGTGGGATGGAAAGGACAGTCTTAACTTTAAAAGCTGCCTAACAATTAACAAGAGGCAAGCACCTGCTCCCTGTCCCTAGACAACCCTTGTATGATCACTATTAAGTTCTATAGTTTGGGTGCTAAATGGACCAGAATAGCCATGCGATACAAGGAATGCCATGCAATCCTGGGATTCCTGCCTGTCAGGATGAAGTTAGGGAGTCTCACTGCTTCCCAAACCCTCTTCTCTTATAGGCATTTCTGGAAAACCTCTTAGTAGAGCAAAGAGAATTGTGCAGTCCAGCTTAACTCCCCAGCTCTCCCCCAAGAGTCATAGTTTGATGGTAATGTGTAAATATTTATACATATACACATGTATATTTATATAGGTATAATTTCATACATACAAGTAGATATTTATCTATCATGTCCTAAATAATTATAACCATATTAATGAAGCTGTTTCTGAAGCTTCTTTTTCCTGGGTTCTGGAAACCAAGGGAGCTTTTACAATGGGGAACCATGCCACTGGCCTGGCTTAGAGTCAGGTCAGGGTTTGGAGGGAACAGAGCAGGCCAGCACATGTGTGGAGGTGGAGACTTTGGGGGCAGGGCATGGGTATCTCAGAAAAGGTGCAGTACCCGGCCCCAACCTCAGAAAGTTGACTCACAAACAGGCTAGGAAAGCAGGGGTTCTGTTGCTCATGAACTACCACAGAGAGGCAGACCCCCTCCCACTCCCGTTTTGCTTCCAGGCTTTTCTATCAGTTCCCCTGGCTTAGTTACTGCAGCTTCCTTCCGCCTCTTGGTGTTTGGTTTGTCTCTGTAGAGCAGTGGATCATTCTTAGTCCCTCCTAAATGGGCCTCAGCATGGCCTGGAATGCCGGCCCAGCGGATTAAGGGCTTCCCTTTTTCCTGGGCCATTCAGCTTGGGGTGGAGGTCAGGGTAGAGGTGGGGGGTGGCAGCCAGCCAGGTTCCCACAGCCATGGTACAAAGACGCCATAGCGAGGGAAGATGCACTGTGCCAAGGAACACATCACCTGTCTGCTTCTGGCCTTCCCTACAGCCTTTACTTTTGCCCTTGTTTATAATCTGTGCTGTGAGTTTTTGGTGTGTTTCTTTGTGAGTTTTTTAATTTAATTGTGTAACTTTGTTTTTGCCGTTACTGTGAAACTAAGGTGTTGTGCTTTTAATTTTTTTTAACAAATGTTACCATTCTTATTTAAGAGAATAAATTCCAAACAATCTTCAGGTTTCTGAGTTTTTCTTTTCCTTCCCTTTCTTCTGTTTGGAGGGTGGGAAAGGGGTTAGCTTAGGCAGGTCTCAAGAGTGGGCCTGAAGGCCATTGTGCCTAAGAACTACCACTTCTGAGGTAGAGTCAGGAGAGAGTGTGGATGTAGTAAAATGGGGAAATGGGGTGTTTACACCTAAAATACAGATGGTCGTTAACAGAAGGGCCTCTGTCCATGGGGGATGGCATGGTGGAAGACATTTTGTTCTGTAGCCGCTGCAGATAGAAGAGACCGAAAAGGCGCCACCTGTGCCCCCCAGGCAGTCAGGCAGCGTGAGGGACTTGAGGGCTAGAGCAGATGGAGGGATAGAAATGGAGCCCATGTCTGCCATGGGGACACGGAGCCAGAAGCCTGCCTTTCCTGTTCCTGCCTCTGGCAGGCCACTCAGGGAACTGGGAGCAGTTATGTGTCTCTCCTCTGCTTTGAGGCTTTTGCCTAAGGCACAATGACCTCACTCCTGGTGACACTGAAGGTTCCTGTTCTGTTCTCTCCAGCTGATGTCCCTCTCATGCTATCTCTGCTGTCACCTGCACACTGAGCTAGCATATCCAGTTCTGCTTAGCCACTCACCCTCAAGCCAGGAGAGATGAGCCTGTTGCCTTCTCCCACACACTGCTGTGACCTTAGCAGTGTTGGCTTCTTGTGTGGTGTTGGCACACCGGCCACAGTGGCACAGCCCAGCTTTGGTGCCACATTGGGCCAAAAGAGGGCACCTGGTAGGGGAGCACTCAGCACCAACTCTGCTCCCACTGACTCTAGGAAATTGGGTATCCGTTGTTAAAAAGGCCTGTGGAGCCTCCTCTACTCAGAAGCAGCCCACTTAGGACTCTGGGTTCTCAGGCTTACCCACAGAAAAGAGAAACAGAGAGCTGGGTTCTCTTGGTATCTAGATTATCAGACTCCCCTGTCAGGGAGGGTCTGTATCCTTCCATAGCTTCCAGTTCTGTCAGAACACTATTTGTACCGTTTTAATCCTCAGAGCATTGCTGCAACAGAGAATTTGAGCTCTCATTCCCACCCCCCACCCAAGTCTATATAGTCTTTTGCTCCCCTGTCTCTGAAATAAGTCTCTCAGTACCCTGGTGCCTACAAAAGGCTAAGAGAAAAAGAACTGGGATGTGGGGGATGCAATAAGCGATAGTGAATAATTGACTAAGAATCGATAAGGCTAGATCTACATATATAATTGAAGAATTTTAGACCTTTGCTTCCATTGTCTGTCCCATGCCCCAGTAATAAAGGGAGAGGAAAGCCAAGATTGTTTAGAACAGTATACTGAAGCATCTAACAGGAAGGCAGTGACAATGAACGTGATTCTGTGCCACCCGTTGTGAAGACCCTAGACGAGTCCCTTTGGGTCCCAGTTTCTTTCTGAAGCTTCTTAAAATCCATCCCCCCGCTTCTCTTTTATAAATTCCCTGGAGATGTCCCTAATTGAGATACTCCCTAGGAGAATCCTGTGGTGTAGACGTGGAAGCAGTACAAGCAATGAAAATGGGCCACTCTCTATTTTCATACTGAAAAATAGGGCAAGATAAGGCCATGTAGGACCCAGGTCCTACAAGTGTCCCCCTTGAGGTACAAATAAAAGAAAAATGCCCAGGTGGGGCTGTCTTAAATGTAACAGCCAGGCATAGATTTCAGGAAGAAGCCTCCCTGAATCCCATTCCCTTTCACAAAGCTTCAAAACCTTATCCAGATTCCAAAACCAGTCCTTACCTTGGAACTCAGATCCAGCCAAGCACCCAGCAAGTGCCAACAAGTAGTCATAATGAAATGAGGGGGAGGGACATCAGATTGGCGCTCCCTGTCTTGGTTAAGCCATAGGATTGCTGTGTTCTTCTCTAACTCCTCTTTCTCTCTCTCTCGTCACTGCCCACAATTCTCAGCTGTGTGTGTTGGCTGCTGATGCCTCTTTCTTCACAATTGCTCCTTGTCTCTTCAACATGTACGTTCTGGAGGGGGTAGGCTTTTGGGCAGAAACACCTTCCATATGCCTGAGAAGAGAGGCGGGGCTCCAGCGTATGTGACTCTCCTTCAATTACTTCCAGGTTTCACTAGCCACGTGAGCACCATTTCCTTTTTTACTTCCTGTGGGTCAACTGCCGCATAGCTTTGCGTAGTTAATGAACATTTTGAATATTTCTGAGGCAGTTCTATGGCCCTTCAAGAAGGACAATGGGCAAAAGTTTGAGTCACTGCCAACACCCAAACCCTAACTCAGGCTAACTGAACTCGACCTTGCCTTTGATGTTGTTCTTTTCCTCCAGATCTATATGTACAAGTGTAGCCAGAGGGCTCCCAAAATGTGAAGAAGACTCCCAGCCCTCAGAGAGGGCCCTCATTGGCATGAAAGGGGGATTTTGGGGAACATACTTCAACAGAAAGGGAGTCCAGGGCCCCAGCTCTGCCTGGCTACAGAACAGAGTCTCTTGGGGCCATGCTAGGAGAATTACTAGAAAAATTCTTACAATTGAGTCAGAATTTCTGTTGGCCTCTTAGGTTTCCTTCACTTCTTCTTGCTTACTTACCCAGCTTGTGTGATTATGCATTAATCACATGAAACTGTTCCAAGTGTGCCTATTAAGTGATTGAATTCCTTATTCTGTACTTTTGTAAAATATCAGGATTATTGCCATTTTATCACTTATTTCGTAGTTTAGCCTTATTTCGTTTAGGTCCTTGCCTGACATTATAGGTCTTTTGTAATTATTTCATAGTTAGTCACCCTGTTACCAGAAGAACTTTACACCCAGGGCCACCTGCTTCTCTTAAGGTTCAAGAGCTCTCTTCCCTGTACCCTGTGTCCTAGTGTTCCTGGGCCTCTACCAAAGACACCTCCCTGAAAAAAGATGAACCCAGTTAAAAGGGTAAAGACCCCAAGTTCAGTAACTAAAGACCACCACTACCAGGCAAGGACCTACAGGTACCAGAGGAACTCAGGACCTCGATGAGTTTTGGTTTCCTCAACAAACGGGACAAAATCAGAGCTGTTTCACTGGTGAGACCTAAATAAATATGTTTTCCTTCCGTCCTCATGTTCTTTCAAGGTTAATAAAACCAGGAATACTATGAAAATAAATTCCAGGGAGGGTAATCCTCTTGACATTTAGTAGCTGCTCAGAGATCAGACCTGACACTAAAAAGTGTGATTAGACAACCTTAGGGGGAAGAGTTTGTCTCCAAAAAGCTAAACCACAGTGGGTTTCTTAGACTGAGTTCAAAGCCTTAACCAAAGAATAGCTGATATTGACTGTAATAGGATTATAACAGCTTATTTATTCATGTTTCCCTGTTTTCTAGAAATAAATCAGGATCTAGAAAGATCAGATTAGAGAGGGATCAGCTATAAAATTCCTCCAAACAGTTTACCAACAAGAGACATATTTGAGTTAGTAGGTTCTTCTTTTAGAAGTAAATATTCTCAGGGCACCTGGGTGGCTCAGTTAGTTAAGCGTCCAACTCTTGGTTTCAGCTCAGGTCATGTCATGATCTCATGGTTGTGAGATCGAGCCCTATGTTGGGCTCTGCGCTTAGCGCGGAGGCTGCTTGAGATGCTCTCTCCCTCTCCCCCTGCCCGCTGCTGTGCTCATGCTCACTTTCTTGCTCTCTTTCTTCTTGTTCTCTCTCAAATAAGTAAATCTTTAAAAAAAAAAAAAAAAGTACATATTCTCTCCTAGAGTTTAGTCTAATGTGAGTTACTCTAAACCAGCTATTTGCTTGTCTTTTACCTGGTTCACCTTTCTTGGGAATTAATATTGGTAGAGAAGCCTAGGAACATGGGGACACAGAGTACAGGGAAGACAGCTCCAGGGCTGTCCAAATCTCAGTGAAGGGCTTTGTAACATCAGAGAAGTAGGTGGCACTGGGTGTCTGGGCTAACTATGGTAACAGGGAATTGATGGCCTGCAGGAGTTAACAGCCGAAGTCTTAAGGGCTTTGCCACACTGCTGAGAGCTGGCAACCATCCAGCTCTGTAACCATCCTCCATGCTGCTGGAAATACAGTGCCAAAGGGTCGTCTATATTTATAGTCAAGGGAGCCCCCTTCTCTCCGAAGTCTTTTCCTCAAATAAAGATAGAAATTAAAACTCGAAGTATGCTAACTCCTGTCGTTTCCTCCCTGTGATTAATACCGGCCAGTTTACCATCATAGTGTTTGTTGTACTAACTCTGGAAAGTAATGTGGGAAGACACACAGTCGTGATGTAATAACACAGCACCTCCTGTGTCCTGGGTATTGTGCAGGAGCTTTCTGTGTAGCCCTCATGTAATCTGCACAGGAGCTTGTGAGGGAAGTGTCATTTTACAGATGAGGAAACAGGCACACAGAAGTCAAGCAAACTTGGTCAAGGCCACATAGCTAATCAGTGCAAAGTCAGGATAGAATCATACGGAAGATATGAGAGCATTGTTCATGCACTGTGCCCTACAGCTGCCCGTCTTCTGCTCTCGAACCTACCCTGTCAGTACTTGGTAAGAGGCAAAACACTGTTTAGCTACAGAAATAAGATATTAAAAAAAAAAAAAAAAGGCGAATGCCCTGTATAAATCAGTGTATGCATTTGATTATTTCTGAGAAACATATGCCCCCCATCCCCCAGTTTCCTGGGGAGTGATCCCAGGGCTAGGAACGTGTCTTTGGAAAGATACTAGTTGGAGGCACCTCGTGGCTTATTCAGTTGAGTGTCTGACTCTTGATTTCTGCTTGGGCTGTGATCTCAGGGTCATACAATCAGGCCCCTCGTGGGGCTCTGTGCTCAGTGTGGAGTCTGCTTGTCCTGCTCCCCCATCCCAACCTGTGCATGCACACTTTCTCTTTCTCTCAAATAAATAAATACAATCTAAAAAAAAAGATACTAAAGAGAAAATTGTTTCATCACTGATATGTAAGGGGAGAAAGTCACCAAAAGAAATTGAGGAAGAGAATAATAATCACTGAATCAACTATAAGTAATACAAAATGGACTCCCTCTTCGTTTTCCCCATGTCAGCTCTCCTTGCTCGTCACAAATAGAATCAAGCCTAAAGCTGATTATTCAGAGTAAGCCCAGAACTGGAATGTGTCCCTCCAAATGGAACGTACCCTGCCAACAGCCTAGAGGAGATGGGATTCTGTTCAGGGGGAATGTTTCTTGTTCTCTGGGCCCCAGTCTAACTGCTTCTAACTTATTAATCTTTCAGCTTATCCTCTGTCTCTGCTGGCTCGTTTGATTGTCATTTTTAAAAAGGCCGCATGATGGTTGAGCTGCCCGACATGTTTATTATAATTGTCATTCATAGTCCCCATAGGAAAACGCCTGCTTGGCCCTGGGTGGAGTTAAGGTATGAGGGAAGAGAGACATGATCTTATGCTTCCTTTTGTACTGAGAGTTTGAGCAGAGTCACCTGTGACATCAGAGGGGAAACATGGAAGTTCTTACCTATCCAAGTTTGGGCTACTTTGGTCTCAACTCACATGTAAAATGACTTGACTTTCAAGTCTTTGGGCTAAATGTGCATATCATTCTGGGCAAGCAGTTTTGGTTTTGCCCTGTTGGATAAAATTTGATTTAGGCACAGAAATGATTTCAAGAAGTCTCCTGAGCATGTGTAGACATAGCTTTGGAAAGGGATGCCAGGACAGGGAGCTTTTAGAGCTCGTAGATAGGATGTTTTGGGTAAGTGGGAAAAAAGAGAAAAAAGGTGAGTTTTTCCACATGTGTCTTTAAGTCTAGTTTTTCCCTGGGTTTAGTGAGAGGTCCGCCCATAATGTGTCACAGGGCTATTCCAGCTATCAGCAGGCTGCTGTATCCAGCTGGAGAAAGTGGGTGAAAGGAGGAGTTAATCAAATGCATTTTTTGGTCTCCTTAAATTCCTGCTTCGGCCTGATAGTAGGATTCACACCCAAGACAAGTGTGGATGGTTTGGGGGAGTGGATATGTGTAGGTTCCCCTTGAGGGGCATTGCCAAGGGTGAGCAGGGTCAGCTTGTAAGTGGAGTTGTACCATAAGATGAAAAGTCCAGAAGTCTCATGCAATGACTTACTTCTGCTCAGTGTGGGCCATTGGAACAAGCTCCTCACTCAGCATCTGAACATCTTCCCGCAGTTCCCTTTCTGTGGGCAGCATGCCAAGAGCTGTCTGTTGACCATGGCAGTTCTCAATTGGTCCTTCATGTATTACACTTCTATTGGTCAAGATGTCTTACCTTGGCAGCAGACATGAAGGTTCATGAGCTCACTAGTCTGTGTTCTACATGCACCCCATCCAAATCGAGCCATGGTCAGAATATTTGGTGGATTGGTTGACCTGTTGGTGAGAGATTAGGGAGAGTTTGATGTAACTTCTAGGCCAGTGCTTTTCAGGCTCATCAGTGTTGACATTTGGGGCTGGATAACTCTTTGTTGTGGAGGGCTGGCCTGTGTATTGTGGGATATTTGGCAATATACCTGGCCTCTTCCCATTAGATGTCAGAACACACCACCTCCCAAGGGTGTGATGACCAAAGCTGTTTCCAGCCATTGCTAAATCATCACTGAGGAAAAAAGGATGTGAGACTGACATGCAATTAACGTCAATTTTATTGTTTCCAGTAGGAGATCAGGAAAGAGGGTGAGTGAGAATAATGAAAGTGATACAGAACCATGTTGGAGCCTTACAGGAGTGCCTCTAAACCTTACTGCCTCCTCCTGTGAAAATCATGAGCACCTATGTCCCAACAGCGTACTTATTTACATGAGGGTACCCCACTAATACGGCATGTGCTATCGGACATTTACAAGACATTTTAGAAAGCAGGGTAAAAAATTAAGAATGAAGATCTAGTGTTTCTCTTCTCTACCCCAATGACTTAATTGTCCCTGTACCCTCAGAATGCACTCATCCTTCTGTGGAGACTATAGCCTCAGAGCACTGGCCTGGGTCTAAGTGGAACAAACAGAGTTCTTAGTAACAGAAGATGCTAATTTGAGTTCCAAGTCTGCAGCCTGTTGTCCTTGTCATCTTTGGTCATTAACTTCTCTGAGCCCCTGTTTCCCTAACTTAACGAAATTATAAAATGAAAAAAATGCAACCTTTTTCTTTCTACTCCATAAGATTATTGTGAATCTCAAATAAGCTAAAATATATGGAAATTTGTTTATTCAAAAGCATTACAGGAACATCAAATATTATTACCATTGGTAGGGATCCCAGAAAATTCTGGAGTAATCAGAGTGAGAAAGTGTTTTCTATTCACTGACTGACTAATGGTCTCCTGCTCTGGTCTGTGCATCCTTTGGGGTTAGCACAAGAAGGTGCACTGGGTTGTATTCTAACTGGCAGAGGCTTAGGGGAACGGAACAGTAAGAAGGGCTTGGCTCTCTGTAGTCTTCAGCAGAATGCTCTGGGGGGAGTTGACCTGCACCGAATGCCAGGTTTTTTGAAGTATTGTTAAGACTCTGCAAGTGATTGGCTAAATTTGGCATTGCTTTTTTTCTTAGCCTGCATGGATGGGATGTGAAGTCACCTACTAATTGCATGATACCCTGGGGGCTCTTCACTATAGTAACGAAAGTAAAAACAATCCTAGATAGGGTTTACATTTTGAACTAAATTTTGAACATCTAACCCAAAAGTCAGGACTGACCAGGAGTCAGTTAGCCTTATCCTGGGCAGATCTAGGGTTATACCTGGTCCTAGGCATGTCTGCCTCTGTGTTGCCTTGACCCACAACCCCTGCCCCCACCCCCCGCCACAGGCCTCAGTGCTTATGTCGTGACCCTTTTGCAGAAGATATGAGAAGAGGGGGTCTGATTTCTTCTAGGAATCAGTGCATGAGAGGGCATTTTATGGGTGACCAGAGAGCACTGGTCATTAGTAGGGGCTCTCTGACCCTCTCTGAGCACTGGCTCAGTGCTCAGTGCCCCTATTCCATCAGCCTTCTATGGCCTCTGTCCCCAGGCATGAATGTTTTCCAGGCCAGGTCTCTGTGACCTTCAAACAGATGAAAAGAAAGGTGTAACTGTTGTAGATATGAGTATCAAGTGGTAGTTGCAGGCATTGCTGGAGGGGATTTTAGTTCGTTTCCAAAAATGTATCTTCAGCTAGCTAAGAGAATGCTGTGTATGAGGTTTTGTGTCCTTAAGGAGGAACCTATTTGAGAGAGGCTTTTGTGGGGATGTGGGTTTGTCCTTACTGATGGTCTGATGATAGACAGAGCCCCGGGAAGTTGAAAATCACTTTCCTGGCTGAGCAGCTGGCCACGTGTAGGCCACCTCGCAGCCAGCTTCGGACACAGTCTTGACTGAAGGGCTCTGGCACTGTGCTCTGGAGAGGAGGAGGGACTGGAATTTCAACCTGGCATCTTGGAAAAAGCACACCCAGTTTGGAATGCCTCGCCTGCAAACTCATGGTCCTTCTCTGCCTTCCACCTCTCCTCTCTGCCTCTTGTTCTTAGGTCTGCTCTTCTGGTAAGCAAGCTGCTGCCTATAACTAGACTACTCTCTACTGGGAAGTGCAGCCATCACTTTTGGACATCAGATTCTTTGAGGTAGACTCTTTAAACAGCCTTAACGCATGGTCTTCTAAAACGTTGGCGACCTTGTAGGAATTTCTCTTTCTCTGGTGCTAAGGGAAGAGTTGCTGTTTTACACATTTACCCCTTTCACTGTACTATCTCTCGTTTGTTCGTGGGGCCTTGCACAGCATCCAGCTGCTTGGGAGACAGAGGCCTTAAAGTTTCTGCATTAGGTTGAGGAAACAGACCGTACATAATACATTCAACTAACTTCCTAAATTATAGTGTGATATTCTAGTTTAGGCCTTTTATGCTGGTCATTTATTCAAAACATGTTATTGACATACCCACAGGCATCAGAAACACAAAGATGACTGGAATAATTCCCTCCGTAGCAGAGCCTCTGGTTTTGGGGTGCATTCAGACCACTGAACAGGAGATAGATACATGAAAGAGTCCTTCAGGAGGACAGAAGTCGAGCCTGTAGGCAGAATTGGGAAGCAGTAGGCAGAAGTAGGAGAGAAGGAATGGTCTTAGCTTACCTTGTTGAACCATCCTTCTCTTTACCTGCCTCTCAGGATTTCAGAGGTCAGCCCCACAGCCGGATTGATTTCACAGCTTATATATACTTAACTCTACAGAATCTCCTGGGTTATGAGGCACGTATATAAGCTAATAGGTTAAAATATTCTGCTCAAGGCCCATTGCACAACAGTTAACCCTTCTGAGATTTCACCCTCAGGAATCTGAAGGTGGGCAGCCAGAGAAGGAAGGTAGAATATTGCTAGAGCGCAGCTCTCCTGAGACTTAAAAGAAAAGACAGCCAGAGCCCTGTGCTTTAGACATGCCCACAACTTCCCAATACCCAAGAGGTCACCAGTTAGTAGGCTGACCCCACTGATTATGAAGGAGCAAGTCGAGTTTCATCTGTGAGATAGTACAACACATGAAAAGTACAAGAGAGCTACATAATTCACTGGTAAGAATTTTTGTAATAAAAACTAGGGTATATACTTTAAAATAAACCCCTTTGCCTTGGCCAGATGTACCAGAATTTCCATCTGCCCAAAAGGTGCCTTTGGAACATACCATAATAGTAGCAAGAAGAACAATTTAACATTAGTAAATGAACTTAAGGGTAAAAGTTTCATGGGATCACACAGATCAAGAGCAGAGGTTATGGACGGTGGAGAAAGGGCCACTCAGTAGCCTGCTAAAGGGAGGGCAGTGCCCTCAGCATTCCTGAGACACTGTCCCAGTCTGCAGGAGTCCCCATTCTCATGTGGATGGTTATTTCTGGTGCTGTTCTGATTTATTCCTTGTTGGGTTTTTCCCTTATTGGTTTTTGTCATGTAATATTTAGCACAGAATTTCCCAACTCTTGGTCATTAAATATCTCCAAAGCAATTGAGCTTCCCCTTGAATCCAAATAACCTACTTTTCTCTGTGCCCCACATAAAAATACAGTTACCCCAAATGAAGAATAAATTGTTCATGAGTAAGGGGCAATTAACAATTCCGTCCCACGTGGTTTAGTGGAACCAGCTCAAGCTTTGGAGTAATAGAGCCCTGGGTTTAGTCTTGGGTCTGCCTCCTTTGAACCTTTGAGCATGTTACTCACCATTACAGAGACTCAGGTGTCATAGTGGTAACAACGGTGACTGGCTAGCATGATGTGATAGGCACTGCCATCGTGTGCAGCATAGCTGTCGCGGTGATTGACACAGGCAGCTCTCTTTATTCCTCCATCACCCCTGCTCCACAGGCAGATTCTGTGAACTCCTCTTCCCTGCCAGCAGGAAGCCAGAGAAGAGTCTATTGGAGGGTGAGTGTTTACGGGCAGAAGCCCCCTTGTCCTAAGAGTAGCTTGGACCCTCCTTTCTTTGGTCTCCACAGCAAGGGGATCCCTTTCCACAGACAGCTACAGTGCTTGTAGAATGGTTAGTACCCCCTCAGAATGAGAAATCTCTGCAAAAGGTATAAAAAACCGTGAGCCCAGTCAAGCAGGGTCTACTAAGGCAAATGTCCTGAGGGGCTAAAGAGGGAGAGAGCCCAAACTGGTAGTTCCAAGCACCAGCAAACATGCAAAGAAAGGCCTTTTATCAGCCCTAGTAAATCTTTACTCTCTAGATCGGGTTCTAGGCTGGGAGTGACCTCCTGATCCTCTCACAGGTACCAGATCGAGCAGTAAGGAGGTCTCTGAGGCAGGTGACCAATTCTGTTATTTTGTTTCTAAGCCAGGATGACACTGAATTGGCATGGTGCGTGCTCTGCCTGCCTTTCAGGCCACTAAGCAAAAACATATATAGCAACTATAGCTCAAAGCAAGATGGAAGGAGTGGGTTAATATCCACGGTGACTTCTAATTATAACCAGCCTGGCTCAAGTTACCAGGGTCCAACTGCAGCCTAATACATTCCAAAAGGAAGCAGGGCCCAAGCCCCAGGCTTTGTCCCATGTAGGAAAACGTGTCTGGGCTGGACCGTGGTGGTTCTGTTTTAGACCAGCCACCACTTCAGATGGCTTCATCCTCCTTTCCCAGTGGATGAAGAAACATGGGAGAATATAGTTTCAGTATCATTTCTAACAAGAGCAGAGAGAAAACATAATTAAGACACAAATTCCCCCTCATAGCCTTGTAAGGATTAGGGTTCTGTGTGAGGAGGGGTATGCTAATTTCCCAGGGTGATTTTGTGAATGTTTCTGAGACCAGTGAACAAGGCAACATAAAAGTCACTTTAACCAGTTTTGCAGTGGGTCCAGGAATTTTGATTTATACTGCCAGCCTGGTAATTCTTTCTTCAGGAGCCTTCATCTTCCTTAACACCTCCTTGAGATCTTGTAGCTCAAACCTAGTTCATGCTTTGGTGCTTTCTTTTGTGTCAGATCATGGACAGGCCAGGCTTTGCGCGGATGTGTGAGGAGGCCATCTGAAATGACTTTAGTTCATCCTTCTTAAAAAAGAAATCGCAACAAAAATATCCAGTAACTTGTTCAGGGAAACAGAAGTAAAAATGAGCAACCTTAAGGGAGAATCTCTATATTCCAAAATGGCAAAGGGTGCTTTTCTTCTCAAATGGTACCAATCATTTCAAATCACAGGGCCATCTCTTATTAGAACATGGCCACAGTTGACACCTTTTGATACCCTGGGTCATTGGTCTCTCCCAGCAGATAGGTGACACCCATCGTCCTACAGAGTACAGGCTCCTCAAGGGCAGAATTCTTGCCTATGTTGCCTGATGTACGCCCAAGTGCCTAGCATGGTGCCTAGCTGGAAATAGCTACTCCATAAATAATTGTTTAATGTACAGTTGAGTGAATGAATCCAAGCATCCATTCAGCTTATGGGTGCGGGAAATATGATGAAAATCCATCCTGAATCTCAGTTCACTGTGCCTTTTCCTAAAGTCCTTTTAGACTTTCAGATTTCATTCAAGCTTTCCCAAGCTTAGAGAGAAGGAAAGGAAAAAAGAACGGGAAACAGGCCAGACATGAATATGGTGCAAGGAGAGAAGCCCTCAGATGTTCCAGTCTCTTAGCTGACATCCTTCACAATCACCTGAAGTCCTTCGGTGCACTGGGCTGCTGGCCACCACCACAGGAGAGAAAGGGGGAAGAAGAGCATCCCGGGGAGGATTGGGAGGGCCCGCCTCTTCAGTGTCATCGTGTCCCTCGCATCCCTTCAGGAATCGGACAGACACAAACAACTGCTTTTGGCAGCTCTTGCACATCAGCTGAGAGCAGGTTGTTCTGTTAGGAAAAATATTTCTTTCGGGATGATGTATGGACCTCGTGTTGGCAGTGACTGTTCCAAAACAGAGCCCTGGGGTCAGGCCCAGAGCCTTTTTCCTATTTAGGAGACGACCCAGATCCTGGGAGCCGTTTCCTTCTGGTATGTGTGAAGCTGGAATTGGCCTCCCGTGACCTGAGATCTGACTTAGTGAGGACGCGGCCTTGGAAATCATTTCAAAACTTTCACCCGTGTTGAGCTGGAAAGTCCCCGTGTAGTTGCTGTTGCGCTGAAGCGTGTGAAGTGGAGGCCAGGTGGGCCCTGGCCAGGCGGCCTGACCCCACTGCTTTTCCTCTCACTTGCCAAACCCACATCTGTCAGCTATTTTTACAGCTGTGCTCCGATAGCCTTTGCTTCCACGTGCCCTTCTCTTCACAGAGAGGGGGAGGTCCTGCGTCTGTCACTGTTACAGCAACTGCCTGGGCCCCCTCCACTCTTTCTTCCTTTTTGATACTGTAGTTTATCATCGCCACCTGGTTAATGTAGCCCCTTGCATATCACAGAGAACCAAACATGCTGCTTTTGTTGATTTTTTTTTCTTTTTTTTTAATCCCTGTGGCGTTTTGAGGTTATGGGCTAGGAATGTTAAGCATATTTTGGCAGTTGGTGAATTTTGGATACTTGCCGAGTATCCTCTGAGGTGCCACATTCCCTTTGGGAAAACAGAACCTCCCTGGAGCCTCGGCCCTCGGGGAGATGTCATGTCATGCCCATGTTGCTCAAAGCTCTGGGTGTGTCTAGCTCCATGTGGACATGGACCCAGTGGGCATAGGAAGACTGGAACAGTGAGGCAACTCTCTTCCTTCCACCTCAGTTCTTACCAATTCTCCAGTGGGACCCTTCTAACAGTTTTCATGAAAAAGCATCCTTTCTCTGTGGGACTGATGTATGAATGATCTGAATAGTTCTGAGAGCCTCTCGTTTCGCTTTTGTTGATTGTGGCCAAGGCCAGAATTAAGTCAACATTTCCCCTCCCTAAAGCCCCAGACTCTGGGTTTGGTCTGCCAAGTTCTGTTACTTGTTGATCTATTAGTCCACAGAGCTTATAGAAACCCCAGAGAAATAACTCTGGAAGGAGGACAGAATGTCATTGCAATTGCCAGATCCTGTGCTCTAAGATGCTTTCATATAGTTCTGTGTCCCTCATCTTGAAAATTATAGTGGGGAGGAGACAATGGTGAGGAGTCCCAAAGGGAGAAAGCAAAACAGGACTGTGTGGATTAACGCTGCCCTCCTTGGATTCAGATCTTGGCTCCACTGCCCACTAGCTTTGTGACCTTGGGCAGGTTGGTTAATGTCTCTGAATTTCAGTTACCTCATTTGCAAACTACTACCTAGCTCATCGAATTTTCT
This sequence comes from Enhydra lutris kenyoni, assembly GCF_002288905.1. Lineage (NCBI taxonomy): Eukaryota > Metazoa > Chordata > Mammalia > Carnivora > Mustelidae > Enhydra > Enhydra lutris. The sequence continues at coordinate 414,127 of NW_019154153.1, forward strand.
TTAAAGCTGGTTAGGCTAACACCATATTCCTCCAGAAAGTCATTCTTGACTCCCCTGGGGGGTGGAGCTGCCCTTTTAGGCGCTCCCATAGTTCCACCGTGCGGCATGAGCTGTGGTATGGGATACAGCACACTGCAAAGACCCCTGAGCGGGACTGTCTCTTCTGTGACTAGCCTACAGCTCTTTAAGAGTAGAGAGTGTTTTAAATCTGCTTTGTGTCCCAAGGTTCTAGTTGAATTTCTGGCAAACGGTATGGTTTTTACCCGCTAAAAACAGGTGTCACTTCTGGAGTGTTTCTCTCCGTGAGTATGTTTGTTCAGTCTACCTTGAAATCGTTTGTATCTGGGTTGATGAGTGTTAGTTGTTTGTTTCCCTGAAGTTATCATTCTTATTCTATTCTTCTTTCCCTAGGTAGAAGATATACTGGTTTTTACTCTTTATCTGTGGAGTTCCCCAAAACTTTATACTTGGGTAGTGGCTTCACATTTATTTCACTTTCTTATTTGCTTTCTGTTTAAGGGCATTTGTCAAAAATACATGATGGGAAGGAAAATATCAAATGATACTCTACTCAGGCGATCCTTAGCCTTCTCGTGTTTATCTTGCTGGGTTTTGCTGAGGGGAAGGAGCAAAAGACAACAGGGAGACGGCTGTTTGGAAACAATGAACTGATTCGGGTAGAGCTGGGGGCCAGGTGTGGGAGATGCTGTAGGGGCTTCCACCTGCTGTGCTCCCTTGCCTCCCTACCTATTCTTCCAGGTGCCCTGATGCTACATCATAGTTTATACTTCAGGGGCCCTGAGGTCCGCATTGAAGAATGGACCAGGGATGTATAAAATGTCCCAATGGGGTTTATAAAAACTAGGACAGGTGGGCATTGCACAGGGCCCTAGGGAGCCCAAGGATTCATGCCATGACCCCATCATTAGAAGTTTCGTAGATAAATGTGCCCTGGGTCTTACTTTATAGTAAAGGCTGTCTAGTAAATTTGAAAGATGCTATTTGGTGGAAGATCCAGATAAATCTGACAGATATGCTAAGACTTTATTCTGTGACTGCCTGGACACATAGAAAGTTCTTTCTAATGACAATACAGAGAAGTCCAGAACATTGTACACAACAAAAGTGCCAGGCTTCCAGAATATTTTCTGTGGACCTGTCGTGTCACAAAAATTACTAACTCAATAGTCCCACCGCTTTCCTTTAGTCCTACATTACAGAGATTCTGGCTTTCCCCTGATAGCCCATCTGTCACCGAACACCAGGTCAATATGATGTCGCCTGCTAAAGCCCAGTGCCATCTCTTAGAGCTTAGAATGTCACCAAAGGCCACGTGGGCTCTATTCCCACCCTGGTCTCTTCCTCTTCCCTACCGCGTTAAGAGTACTGCCACTAGAAGATCTAATAATACCAACCTGCCATTACAGGCCATTGTACCACTGTCGCTGTTCCCTCTGCCCAGAGCTCTCTTCCCATCTTTGTCAAGTAACTCTTGCTTGCAATCCAGAGCAAATGGACACAATCTACCCACACAAAAATACACACAAACCAATGCTAAGAATGTTACTGGACATCAGTTATAGCACTTAACCTGTAGTTGCTGGATACTGCCCAAGTGCAGGGTTTAAGTAGAAGAGGAAGATGATGGGTTCGGGCGCATGCGGAGTCGGCACACACACGTACTTATGTATACATGTATATAATTCCATCCTGTATTTATAATAATCTAGGAGTTGAGGGTTGTCCTCATTTATAGATCAGGAAATGAGCTCTCAGAAGTTACATAATTTTCTTAAGATCCTTCAGGTCACTCGTGGTCACAGGTGTCTAGCCTGGATTTGTCTGACGCTAAATATAAACCTACGTCATATTACAGTGAAGACGTAGAGTAAAGAATAAATACAGTGGGCCTCTTCTGACCCAATCTGGGATAAAAAGGCACATCAAAAAAAATAATGATGGGTATTAAGGAGGGCACGTGTTGTGATGAGCACTGGGTGTTATATGCAACTAATGAATCGTTGAACACATCAAAAACTAATGTACTACTATATGCTGGCTAACTGAACATAATAAAAAAAAATAATGATGAAGGAGTTAATAAGGAGGGAGACAGGGAAACTTCCAGATTAAAGGAGATGAAGAAAACACGGCAAATACAACACTTAAGTTTCTCAAAATCCATAAGTCATTTGGTACTCAAAAAAAAAGAAATGGGAAAAGTTCTTTGCAAAGAATGACAATGGAGAAGGAATGATACAATTTTTATAAAATCCCGATTCATCAATGGGTACTAAAACCCCTGGGTGGAAGGATAGTGGGGTAGGATAGTCCCATGGTTTCTACGTATCACCCCATGGATTACTTATTAATTACAAAAGGGGAAAATACCTCTTTACAACGGAAAGATGGTTGGGCACCACTTTAACCAAGCAGTCAAGCTGATGTCACCAAGAATGAGACAACCTGGGTGCCTGGGTGGCTCAGTCATTAAGTGTCTGCCTTTGGTTCAGGTCATGATCTCGGGGTCTTGGGATCAAGTCTCACATTGGGCTCCTTGTTCAGTGGGGAGCCTGCTTCTCCCTCTGCCACTCCCCCTGCTTATACTCTCTCTTTCTCTCTGTCTCTGTCTCTCTCTCAATAAATAAATAAATAAATATATATATATATATATATATATATATATATGGGGGGAAGGTTTAAAGAAGAGTGAGGCAACCCAACCATATTCCTCCTGTGTGCAGTGGAAGGGGCACAGCATCACCCACGTGGTGTTCTTCCTAGATGGGAAGTGTTTACCATGAATCTAATCACAGGGAGACAGACAAACCCACTACGTGACAAGTTCTGCAAGCAGCTAGCCCCGACGCCTCCATGGATCAGCCAGAAGCAGTGCATGAACATTGACTGGGTCCTGGGGGTGGGCAGCTGGCAGGACCCCCCCTTCTCAGTGGAAGCTGAGGTGGGCGTGGTCAGTGAGAAGCTCCTCCTTAGGATCCAACCCAGTCCCCTTTCCTCCGCCTCCCCAGTCACCATCACCTCTTCCCTCCGCTGTGCAGGGGTTCAGGGCTGACGGAGGAGAGTCAGCCTGGGGCAGCCATCTTGGAGCATGACTGGGGCAGTCATCTCAGGGCAGATGTGCTGTCTTCCTGTTTCTCCTGCTCAGGGAAGGGTTGCCGCTCTCACCCTGCAGTCCTTTCCTGGCCTGTGTGACCTCATGGACTCCCCTTGTCTGGCCCCCATCCCTCCTTTCACTGAAATGAGTGGTGACTGCCTTGGATGCTTAGATATCCTTCTGTTGGCGCCTCCTCCCTCCCCGCATACCCCCTCCATCCCTCACCACCTGTGGTCATTTCCCATCACCTGTCATGGAACTTTGCCACTTTGCTTGTCTTACAGGTTCAAGTGTGAATGGTCTGGAAGAGCCTAGCATTGCCAAGAGACTCAGGGGCACTCCTGAACGGATCGAGCTGGAGAACTACCGCCTGTCTGTGAAACTGGCCGAGGAGCTGGAGGAGGTGCCCGAGGAGACACAGGCCGAGCACAACCTGAGCAGCGCGCTGGACAAAGGCGCAGAGGAAGATGTGGCCAGCAGGTCAGCCTGTACCCAAGGGCTGCAGCCCGTTTTCTTGTGTGTTGCTTCATGCCTGTGGTTTGTCCTGGCAGCCCCTTCTCCAGATGAATGTACCTGCCTATGAGGGGAGGCAGCTCTGTATCCTCGGCAGGGGACCTGGGTGCCACTTACCAGCTATGTGACACTAGGCAAGTCATGTAACCTCTCTGTGCCTCCATTTCCTCATCTGTGAAATGAAGGCAGTGCTAGGACTTGCCTCACACAGTTGCTGTGAGGGTTAAATAGTAAGAAGCGTTGGAAACAGTACGTGGCATGCCTGTTGATGGCAGTTGCCTTTATTACCCCTTTGCATGGCACTGGACCGTTTCCAGAGGACTTGTGTATCCATTACCTCACTTGGTCATCACCTCGCTTGGTCATCCTTGCAAAAGTCCTGTGAAGTAGGCCAGAGCATATATCTTATCACTCTATAATTACGGAGACTGCTGGTGACTAATACTAGGATCGAGGGTTGACTAAGACTCAGACTCAGGTTTCCTGGATCCAAGTCACACTTTGCCATTCATCGAGAAGGTAACAGAACAAAAATGACAGTCCCCGCTCCTGCTCTGAGGCTGTTGACAGGTTCACTGGAGGGACAAGCCATGCTCAGAGGGACAACCAGAGGCCGGAAGCAGTGCGCTGGGTCAGTGGCAGGAGTGTCAGGGTTGGAATGAGGGGCTCCTGCTATGACCCCAAGTCGCCCGGCAATCTTAGGGAAGCCACCTCACCTCTCCAGGCTTCTTCCTTCCTCCTCTAGCTGAGATGGAAGGTAAGTAAGGTAAAGAGGTAAAGAGTGGAGCAGAAAGCCTGTGTCCCAGGGACCGTAGACACAGCCAGTGTTTTTTTTTGCGTGGCCATGCCAGCGTTTTCTTGATGTCTCAGTGAGTGATGCCTGAGGGGAACGTGCGCCCTGCAGCCCCCACAGGCCTCCTGAGTCCACTCTCTTTGCCCCAGGGCCTCATGTTCATTACTACCCAGGTCTGCCAGAGTCAGTACAGGATTCAGAGTGCTCCATGGAAGATGATCAGGGCCACCAATAGAGAACAAGGTGAAAGATGGAGTAAAATCACTATCAGTCAGACTGTCCTGCAGGGCTTCTGGGATGGGAGCACCCATGGTGTCTTCCAGACTGGTGGAGGCTTTCCATTAACACTGAGACACACACTGGGTAATTGTCTGTAGCCAAGATTTGCATTCCTAAAAAGTTCCCAGGTGATGTTGTTGTCTAGGGACCACACTTTTCAAACCACTGCTCTAAATCTCCCAAATTTCCCTGATGATAAGGGCCACCTTGGGACACTTGGTACGAAAGTAAATCCTGGACCCTCCCCTGGAGTAACTGAGTCGGTGGGCTTGGGGTGGGGACCAGGAGTACCTGTTTTGAACAAACACACCGCGTGGGTGTCCTGATTTAGTTTACCCAAGCAGAGACTACTGGTCCAGACCTGATTAGCTCCATGACCCTTCCTTGGAGTAGGGGAGGGAGGAACATCTTCCAAAGGAGACCCTAGAAATAGTACTTTTATTTTCTCTGGGAGAGAACAGGTGCCTGAAGACAAAAGAAAACTAGGGGTTTTGTTTGTTTGTTTATATAAGATATTATTTATTTATTTGAGAGAGAGAGAAGGGGAGAGTACAGAGGGAGAGACAGAGGAAGAAATAGACTCCCTGCTGAGCAGAGAGCCCAATGTGGGGCTCGATCCCAGGACCCTGAGATCATGACCTGAGCTGAAGGCAGATGCCTAATGGGCTAGGCCACCCAGGCACCCGGAAAACTAGCTTTATGATTTTAGTTGCTGGGCAACTTCATCCCAGGCGATGAAGATGGCTTGGGCGGCACCCATCTGGGGAGGGCCTCAAGTCAGTGAGGGCTAGAGCAACCAGGTGCCCTTTCCAGATGGGGCAGCCAGATCACAGAGGACTCCCCAAAAGTCTGTGACAGGCAAGTGCTAGTTTTATGACGGCTAGTTGTGACGGAAGAGGCTTGGCCCTCCATTGGAGTAATGCAATAAGGAGAAGCCCCTTCTTCAAGGTTGACCATAAATAAGTGGAAATTCCTGACTGGTCCTCTCTCTCCCTCACCGCTTCTCCAGCAGAGGTAGTAATGGGAGCCGTCGCTGAGCAGGACACTGCTTTCAGCACGGATTAAGTTTCCATCATGCCACGATAGCTGGACAATATCCATCTTCTCCAGCAGTGTGCCGAGCGGTGGAGTGTTTATACAGTCATTAGAGCGGATGAGATCTAGGAGTGGGCACTCTGATATCTAGAGTAGATTCATTTAAAAATGAAAGCCATGATTTCCTGTTTTCCCTTGAAAACCACCCAAGAACTTCAAGTGGTATTTCACACAGCAGTCTGCCTCAGTCACCGTAGGGCCTGCCCAGATTTCCAGTCTCCACTTTCTGAAGTTGGACCCAGGCAAGCAGGAGATGGTCATGGTCTTTTTCCTGGGTTTGGCACCCTGACAGCTGCCAGTGGCTAAAGAACTCTTGGGTTCTTGGCGAACCATCCAAGAGGACGCAGTGTGACAAGGGTGTGAACATTGGTGGGAATCTTGACCTCTCACCCAACCTCTTTAAGCTTCACTGGCCTCATTTGTGACAATGGGGATATTAATATGTCCTAGAGTCCTAGAGTTATCATGTCCTAGAGTTAATGGGTAGTTAAATGACCTAATTCATGTGAAGTGTTTTGTGCCACATGGCACTTCTTAGAGCTCAGGGAGCGTTCACCATCACTGTTACTATCCTTGGCCCTTCCCTCCTGGCATGGCAGAATCTCTACTCGGCACATTTAAGTGTGGAGCAAATCTTGTTTTTTTAGAATCTTGTTCACATGCCTGCTGGTCTGGCTTCCTCCTTCCAGGCTCCGTCATAGCTTCAATGAGAAGAAACTCAGGGAAAGTGCTTTAAGATCAGGGATTGGATAAGTATCATAGCAGGGAGGATTTTTGCAAGATTTTCTTCTAACTGAAAGGGTCTGCTCCTATTGATGGACTTCAGAGGTCTCATCTCCATGACACCTGTGAATTTAGGCAGCAGCTTGCCCTGGCTTTGCCTCTTTGGACTGTGCAAGGCCCCATGGTAAGCCCTGCAGCGAGCCAAGCAGACCTATCCCTGCTCTCAGAGAGCACGCAGTCCAGGGGGTCCCACCCACATCAAACAGTCACACAAAGCAATTGATTGTTTCAAATGCAGAAACAGACACCTGTCATGACGGAATGCTGATCTCGAGGGCTGCATTTTCTGGCCCTCATCTCTCCTAGGAAGCTATAAATTGAGAGGTCACCCCCTCTTCCCAAAGGACAGAGAAGTTGGTTGACTGTGTTGTATTTTGTTCTGGTGTGTAGCAGCAATTCTCCCCACTTAAAAAGTTTCTAGGCTGACTCCCAAGTGGTCGGGGGTGGTCTGCCCCACTATACATTCCTTCTCTTCCCCCTTTCTCCTAGCCTTTTCAAAGTCCAGATCCAGAAATTCAGGCACTGGAGACAGCCAGAAAATGTAGACTGGGCCTACTGAATTTGTGCTATGAATCTTGCATGACATAAGGAGCCTAGTGAGACTCAGAGAACGGCTCCAAGGTCCCAGGGAGATGATGGCCTAGGAAGGAACATTTGGCAACACCTGTCCATCTATCTGTGCTTCACATAGGGAGCAAGTCTGGTTTGCCTATCTCAGATTTCCAGAAGCAATGTAGCCAGGCCTCTCAGAAATGGACTGAGAGCTGTTGAAGAGAGGCAAGTGTTGGCCTTCCCACCTGATTTTTTATGCTTTGTGCCTCACTTGCTATTTTCCCGTGGTCCTTGAGTTATCATAAAACTAGCCAGTGTGGCACTCAGAGCTGTAAGTGGGGCCCCATTGCCTCATCATGGAGCCCAGTGCCACCACCCTCATGACAGGGCGCAGTACAAGGAGCCTGGAAGCTGCAGTGAGGGCCCGTTGAGTCTGCTGACTCCTGGGGTAACCTTGTGTGCCTGACCGTGAAGGAAGGGCAAGCTGGCCTGCCTTCTGCCCAAGTGAAGTTTTAATAAATTTACTTAAGATTTAAGATGAGCATAGGAGGCATTCTTATCTTTATTTCATGTTGGAAAGATGTTAGGTGATCTATGTTGGGTTATACATTGTTAAGTAGTAAGAAAGTAAACAAGTGAGAACACAAAAGTAAGGCAAAAATAATACCTAAGTAAGTCATGAAAAAGAGTCAAAATCCAGATGCCAAGCTTTCTGTGGCCCAGATTCTTACATTTACTCACCTTAAACTACCTCCTCTCAACCCTCCATCCCACTACAGTAATGTTGTACCTTCTTTTATCATTGCCGTGTTTGCATCTTATCTCCCCTGAAGAATGAGGCTCTTTTCTATGTCACCCTTGTATCCTCTGCAATGTCTAGGAAGTGCATTACAAGTAGAAGATGCTCAGTAAATTTTCAAGGGGGCTGAATGAATGAGTGAACGAAGTAGCATTCACTAAAGGGAGCTGCTTGCAGTAAGGAATGGACTCTCTTTATTTTTGTACCTACTGGGTGAACTTTAATAGGCACTCAAAAATGTTCATTGAATAAATGAAGGAACATGTAAACGAGTAAACAGATACGTGAATAGCCAGAATCCCAGAGTGTAACACAAACATGAAAATCAGGAAAGTGCCTGACCTTCACAACATTTCTCCGAGGCAGGTATTAACATTCCCGCCTTACTGACAAGGATGCTGAAGCTCAGCTGTAGTCAGCTCAAGGTCATACAGCTGGTGAGGAGCAGAGCCAGTGTAGGCCTGTGAGAATCAGCCACCTGAGAAGTCATGGGCGCACAGCCTCCTGGACTGCCCTCCCTTCTGACCCGGCCGAAGTATGGGCATTCCCAAAACCACCCTCGAGTTCATTAACTTGTTAGAAGGATGCCCAGAACTCACCAAAAGGCTTATACTCATGGTTATGATTTAATTACAGGGAAGGATACTGATTGAAATCAGCCAGGTGAAGAAGTACACAGAGCAGAGTCCGAGAAAGTACAGACATGGAGCTCCCATCGTCCTCTCCCTGTGGAGTCAGGGCTGTGTTACTTTCTTGGTATTAATGTGTGACAAATCCCATGTAGTATTACTCACCCAAGCCTCGATATTCAGAGATTTGTTGGGGCTCCATTACCTAGGCATTGATGGACTGATTTTCTACATGGTGTGATTGATTTCAGTCTTCAGGCCAATTAATACCGCATGACTCAAGTCTCCACCCTAAATCATTGGTCTTTCGGAAGTGGTCAGCCCTCCCCCTAAATCACATTATTAGACTGTCCACCGTGACCCAAGGATTCCAGGGAAATAAAGACCTCCCAGGGGCTTAGAGTTGACCTCCCAGGCCCCAAGACAAAGACCAGACCATCTCTTTAAGCAAGGTGAAATTCTTTACTGCACAGGTACAACTAGTGCTGGGGGTGGGGTATTATGGACCTTATCGCACTGTATTCTCTGATGCTCTCTCCACGTGCACTGCCCCGCTCCAGGCAGGGAGAGAGCAGCCCACCGTCACAGGAAGACGGGACCAGACCTCAGCCTCATGTGCGATGCCTCTGGGGTTTGGGGCTTTCTCGTGCCAGAGGTTGACCCATGCCACATTTCCCCCAGCCCAATCAACTACACATTTCTCACTGAGGGCAGAGCCTCTCCCCAAAAAGACTTGGGGAATTATCCGACCATGAAATAGGTCTGAGGAGCTTCATTTGTGCGGTGATGTTTGGGTTTTTCTCCTGTTCTACAGCCCCGTTGTAGGGCATTGAATTTTATTCTTATACCACCTGTTGACAGCTCACTCTGCCGGCCGAGGAAGAGGGTACAGATGCTCCGGGGCCATGGCTCTGAGGGCGGTGGTCCAGGATTTGGGCTTGCATAAGTCACAGCTAGTGTCTCGCAGCATTTAGTGCTGCTTCCCTTTTCCAGCTGAGCTCTAGGCTACGTGCTGTCAAAGGAGAATGGTGGTGGAAAACGAGGCTGGTGGTCAAGGGTGATGACCCCAGAGATGCAATGTTTGTTTCCACGCCCTCCCCATACTCCCTGTTCTGTAACTTCAGTGGACAGTGCCTTTGCTGCCTTGTTATGCTGCCTTGTTAACTGCGTGTTCACCATGGTATCGTACTCCGGGCGTGGCATATCAGGGGGACATCGGGAACACTGTGGAACTGAATGCACGGCCTTCGCTCCAGCACACACACCCTGACGGCTAACCTGTCTGTGGCTAAGACTTCAGTTCAGGCCTCTTGGAAGCAGCTCTTTCTCACCATGGTTCCCACGAGAGCCTTCCAACCCACCTAAGTCAAGTAGAATTGAGGTCCTCAATAAATAAAAATTTATTTAAACCAAACAATAGGTCACGATGAAAGGACACTTTCTCTCCATTCTTAATTCCCTTGGGTCATGGGTTCATATCAAAAAGGCCCGTGCGCCTACTGTCTCTGAGGGCCTCTAAGACTAAACTTGGTGGAGTTGCTGTTCACTGAACAGAGCGCCCCGCCAGACTGGGCTGTTGGCTCATGTGGCTTTATGTCGGGGTTACTCATACATGTGTGTTTTCTCTGGCCCTCTACTCACTCTCCTTCCCCTCGTGTCTTACCTGGGTGGGGAAGCACGCTGCACCCCTCCGTGCCTGTCCTCTCCCCCTTCCTGCCCAGCAGTTGCTTTGCTGGGACAGTTTGCCTCCGGTTGTGACTTTTAACTGTCTATTCACTTCGGTTGTGTCGTTGTTTCCCCCACAGCAGTTCTGAGTCCGAGATGGAGGAAGAGGAGGAGGAGGAGGAAGAGGAGCCCCCTCTGCCCCCCTCAGATCTGGGCGGTGTTCCTTGGAAGGAGGCTGTGAGGATCCATGCTCTTCTGAAAGGAAAGAGTGAAGAGGAACTAGAGGCCTCAAAGAGCTACGGCCCTGGGAATGAAGAGGAGGAGGAGGAAGAGGAATATGAGGAGGAGGAGGAAGAGGAGGAAGAATATGAGGAGGAAGAGGAGGAATCTAGTGAAGGTCAGAAAAAAAAATCTCTTCTCCTAACTCTGACCCTGTCCCACCCCTGAGGCAGCCTGTTCCGTTCTTGAGTAAGGTTTCTGTTGCACACGGACTGGGAGTCTGACACATAGATGTGCCTCCCCCAGCCCCAGAGATCATCCTTCCTGCCTCTCTCTGACCTTAGTTTCGGGGGGCAGAGGAGGCCATTGACAGTGGAAATAATGTCCCTTGTGCACATTCTGAGGAGAAATTGGAAGTGGAAGGCAGAGGGTCAGCAGATGGACTTTGTCCAAATTAGGTTACTCATTCTCCTGTCCTCATTTTCTCTCTTTTTTTTCCTTTAGTTTCTGTTAAAGAAATTTATTTTAATAATGAAAAGGAATTTACTTTCAAGAGGATTCCTGGACTCAGAGTCCAGGATATTGGCGGCTGCAGAGCATTGACTCTCACTCTGCTCGGAGCTGTTGTCACTGAGGAGGGGCTAGGAGCCCACTAGACAGGGTTTAGTTCATGGCAGGTAGTAACGTGTTTGGATCAGTGTCCTGAGAAGGAGCATCTGTTCCAGCACTTGGTCTGGTTGGCTCTGAAGTGTTCTCTTGCCTTGAACTTGAAATGTTTCAATTCTGCCGCTATCTCTGGCTGTGTGTGTCCTTGAGTGATGAGGAAGAACTTGATGGGCCTCCTTTTCTTGCCTCTGTAAGAGAGAGGCTCATTCTTTCCCTGCCTTGGCTGCCCAGAAGTCTGGTGGGTGGTAAGGAAGAAACTAGGGCAGGTAGAGACCTGAGTTCCCCTGACAGCAGTGCCTGTCGTCTCACAGCTATGCTCTCTCCAGGGCACATGGTAGAAGGGAAGGACATGGGCCTTTAAAGCACCCATCCCTCCCAGCCATTGTCAGAGGAGCGCATTAATTTGGGACAGCTCTGGGCCTCATCGAGTTGGCAGTAGATTTCTCTGCCACTCTTCTGCTTACCTCTGCTCCTCCTGGAATTCCATGTCCTTGGCGGCCCAGATCCCATCCCCCAGTCTGGCCCAGGGAAGGTCCGAGTGCTAACCAGATGCAGAGCCCTTCCCAGGCAGGGTGCGCGGTACTGAGATGGTCCTGAGAGCTGTGTAACTCCGAGACCCTAGTGAGGCAGGGCAGGCAAGAGGAAAGACAGCCTCCTCTTGCCCCCAAGCTGCCTGATGCCAGTGTGAATGGTCAGAGGCCAGGTACTTCCTCAGGCCCCTGAGGGGCTCCTCTAGACCCAGTTCTCCTGCACTCTTCCCTCCAAAGACAGAGGCTGGGGGAGGCCCACAGAGGCAGCCCTTGGTGGCCTGACCCTCTCTCCCTCCTTCTGATGAGAAATGTATAAGATCTGTGGAAGAAGGAGGCAGGCCCTGGGCCGGGAAGCCAGTGTCTTGAGTTCTCCAATCTGCCGTGTCTGCAGAACCATGGTTGGCTCAGTCTCAGGACTGTCCCCTCGTCCCTGTTCATCAGGGGAGCGATCAGGCTCACAGGGCATCCGGGAAAAAGGTATTTTGTTTGTATCATTTCAGATGTCATTCTCTCTAGCTGGTGATTCATATGCTTGGTGGCTTTAGCCCCAGACACAGCTTACGGTCAAAGTCTGTACCCTTTGCAGGAGAGTTTAGCCGTGCTTTCGTCCCTGCAGACTTAATTTCCTGCATCTGGAACTAGTGTCAAGACCCAGCCTGCAGGGATGTGATTTAACTGGAGAGATACCTACCGACAAATTCACCCCAACCCTGGGGCCTGTGTTCCTAGCCCATGGTGTTTGTATCTTCTGGGCAGTGGACTTCAATGGCTGTGTAGACAGTAACAGGATGTTCTTGCCTTGCACCCGAAGATAACTCTTCTCTATTCTCTTTCCTCCCTTCCATTCTCTCTTCTCTGTTTATCCCCATGTGGGGTTCTTGATGCTGTGTTTGTGGGTGTCTGGCTCCCCCTGCTGTAGAAGGGGAGTACTGCCCCTGGGACAGAGAACTGCAAGGCCAGTGGCTCCAGCAGCTGTCAAAGGAAGAAGCTACGGGTACACGTAAAGGTACCCGCTCTGCCCGTTGCCCACCTTCTACCCTGGCTCCCTAACAGCCATCCAGAATCTGCCTTCAAGAGCAGGTCCCACATGAAAAGATCTGTGCTTTATAAAGCTGTGCTGACAGGCTTTGGCACATGCCTAGCTTGGCACCCATCCCTGGGCCCAGCCTTCATGGATGGTCACCTGCACAGTAGCATGTAAGACAGAGGAGAGGCAAGGGGCAGTCAGAGGAGAAGACACCAGAAGCATCCTTATTGAATGTGGCCCCGTTTGTGCCCCTCGTATGCTTTGCTATAAGCCCTCTGCTCTAGCGAACACCTTCTAACGTAGAGAATCTCCCGTTGCAGTCATAGTGGCTGTAAGTGGCAGAGCCGGCACAGCAGAGGGGCCCAGAACCTCCTGCCATTGTGCCTTGTCACATTTCCCCGAAAAACTGGCTGCTGGGTCCCCAAGGCTACATTTATGACAGGAAGCAGCACACTATCTTGGGAGAAGACTCACTGTCTTCTCTTTGTTGCTTAGAAGATGAAGACGGGGTCCACGTTTTTCTCTGACTGACCTTCCTTAGTCGTCTGCCATTCGAGCTGTTGGGTGACTTTGCTGTGATTCAGCCCCATCCAACACCGCAAAGGCCGGTTGACCTGAGGAGACGAATCTGTGGAGACTATCAGGTTCAAAGGGAGCGTGCATGCAGGCCTACCACCCCACATTTAACATAGCACGCTGCCCGCACCCACATTCACTGCTCTTACTGTTACTTCCTGTCCAGACCACATTCTCCATTGCTTAAAAATGAAGAGGTTGTGTGGTAGGGAAGCCAAAGCCGAACTGTCCAGGTAGTCTGTTGAGAGTGGGCTCCCATCAGGAGTCCCAGAGTCCTTCAGATCAGGTGGCACCTGCTCTCGCTGCCTGAATAGCCACCCTCCCTCCTGAAGTGTCCCTTCTCCAAGTTGCTGGCTGTCCCTTTATTTCACCCTGCTGTATGGCATGGTCCAAGCTCTGAAGACAGGGAGTTTACAGGGCAGGGCTGCATGTATAGTCCTTGGGCTCTAGCAGCAAGAATCAGTGGAAGGGCTGCTGGTCAGTTCTCCTTTAGCTGAAAAGGCAGGTCTTGTGTCCAGAGGGGAGCAGTGGGGCACCAAATGGAGTTTTAAGGAAAAAGGCCTTGACCTCAGAAAAAGCAAAGAGGTATTGTTTTATTCCTGCCCACGAATTCCCAAAGCTTTGGGGATTTACAGGATAGAGCTCTGCTTCGTCTCCCAGCCATTGCCTCCCCAAACTCCATTTCTTCCCTATAGCCGTGTCCCTGCCACAGACCAGCATGCAGCATGAGACCTGTTATGGAAGGGGGATTTTTTTCTCTCTCTCTAACTGCAAAAGATAAACACTAAAGGACCAACAAAGTAAGTTTCTGTCCTGCGTGAGTTAGCTTGTTCCTGACAGAATGATACTGTCCCATCCTACTTTTTTCTTGTCACTTGGCTTGAATCTCAAAGGAGAAGCTGTCAGCATGACAGGTGGTGGTAAGCACCACGCTGTGTGACACAGAAGGGACATGAATGGTGCATTCTCTAGGATCTCAAATTGTGCTGGGTAACAGAGCTGAGTACTCAGGACCTGGAAGGATGGCCCTTCGGAGGGCAGTTGTAACCTTCTTTTTTTTTCTGACTTGGCATTTGGGTCTCTCAAATGCAGAGAAGATGAAAAGAGCATCAGAAAGGAGAGTTCTTTTTGGAGTTGTAATGTATGGTTCTCTTTATTGAAATTACAGTATAAGTGAAGCTTAAAACAACTAAATCAAGTTGAACAAATAGAAATCGTGTGTGTGTGTGTACACGCAAGTGTGTGTTCTCAGTTTTTGCCTTTTTCTGATTCAAACTGATCCTGGCAAATACAGTAACTTTTCTTTCTGTTTCCTTTCTTGTGGTGTTCCATCCCCTCCTTTCCTTGATTGTTTATTTTCTGCTTCCGTCCTCCATCATCTCTCCCTTTCTCATTTCACCCACTTCTGACCCTGGTACTCTAGTCGGGAGCCAGAGGCTACAGCAGATCATAAATCCGGCCGACCCCTTGGAGATCCAGGCTGATGTGCACTGGACACATATTCGAGAGAAAGAGGAGGAGGAGCGAATGGTACCAACCTCTGAGTCCTCCACTTCTAGAGGTAACTGTTTCAAAATCCAAGGTCCCAATGCCCCTCAGAGCACCTTCCCCTCTCATTGTTGTAAAGGACTCTTCTGTCGGGACCAAAACCTTCAGTTTGATAAAAACGTAAGAGCCAATGAATCATTTTATTTTCCTGATGTTAATTGTGACCACTAACCTTAGCTGTTGTTTGAGGATATGTAAAGTTCTCTATAGGTTAAGAGGTTATGAGCTCTTTCTTCATGGATGCCAAATAGTAAAATGAACTTGACCTTGGGAAAACCAAGACTTTGCTTTCTGTCCCCATATGACCAGACAGGGTTACTCTGTCCACTTGGTAAAATGTTCTGCTGCTTTCCTTGTGTGGTGTGTGTCTGAGTGTGAATGTATATTGGTAGGACAGGGTGGGGCAGTATATTTTGAACTGAAATGAAGTTTTAAGAAGAGATTTAGATCCAGGAGGCCTTTAGAGTAGATACTGTAATGTCCAGCTCTAGGTCTCAGGTGAGATGGTCTGTGTTCTACAGTAGGGTGAAGACGAACTTTAACCTGACTTCTTCAAGGAATAGCAAGCAATAAAAGGGGAACATGGAGACTGGTGAGAGATATGCCAGCTGCCATGTCATTCTCCACACCTTCCCACCTCAGCATACCCACTGTCCAAATATGGAACCTTGGTGTCATCAACCTCTGTCTCTCACTCACTTGTTTTCGTGCTTCCATTCAGCGCCTGACGGGGCCACTCACCCTGTAAGGCTGAGTAGATAAAACGGGTGCTCCCTGCCTTCCTGAAGTTTAGCCCTATGGGACATGTGATCCTCCTCAGCCCCAAGTCTTCACCTATAGGCAAGACCAACCTCTGTTAACTACTCTGCAGCAGCATAAATACTCAGCGGAAGTGAGGAGAGAGACCTGCTAACCAGAGACATCAGACTGGCCTGCAGCCATGGGCTCCGCAGCCTCGAGCCACCGTTGACCCTCCCTGTGTTTTCTCTCCTTTTCTCATCCCGAATACCCATCTTGTAGGCTTACAACAGGACTCTGACCCCTCGTCGTTGGCTGACAGGCCTCTGGCTTGTAATGTCTCTCAGTTTCTCTTCTGTTTGGGGGCTCTAGGATGACCTCAGCTCTCCTCACGGGGACCACACATTCCTGTGTAACTTTGTATCTATCGTCTGTTTTAAATTCAGTGCCTGACCTTCCCTCCATACGCCGCGCAGCCGTGCAGGCCTGGCTGGAGACAGTCTCCGGAGGTAGTCTGGTGATGTTTGTTCGCTCTCCACTCACCATAACCACTCTCTCTCGGCAGTTCTGCTGGTACCTTAACACTAGAATTCTGGTCCTGCTGCTCGTGCATGCCAAGGTTGGTGGGGTGGGGGGGGCACATGCATGCCTCACTCAGGCAGCCCGTCCTTGCATGGACCAGACGCGCACCCCACACCCTTCAAGGAAGATCTGGAGGAGAGCGATAGCATAGGCAGAACTGACTAAACTTTTATTGTTATTATTATTAATAAAGGTTGAGTAAAGGCAACATCTGAGGGAACATTTTTAGCAGTGATTTTTAAAGTCTGTAGGAATTAAGTTATGTAGCAATTGGGTGTGAAAGTGGAGGAATCAGTTAATATTCCACAAACCCACAGAAGTCCAGAGGAGACAGTCAGTAGTCAGAGACTTGTGGAAGACTCCCTAGTGATGAGGGGGGAACAGAGGATTGGTGGATATTGTCCAGCTCAAAGTAGAGGGACAAGCTGGGTATAATTAGACGTAGTGTCCCCTGGGTCTGCCTACTGAGATGTGGGGTCTCTTTAAATACTTAGACCAAGAGATAGCTCAGAAACCTGAGTTGTCCTTCCTGACCTTTGCTGGAGAGGTGTTTCTCAACACAGATGATAGCAGTGTTCAGTGAGGGCAGGACTGTTCTCTCTCATTGTGGGACATTTAGCTTCCTTGGTCTTGGCTCTCAAAACGTCAGCCGTGCAGCCCCAGCCATCCAGGCAACAACCAAGAAAAGCCCTACACACTCTCAAATTCCACTTGAAGAAGGGCAGCATGGCCCCCCGGTTGAGAACTCGGGTCCTGGTGGTTGCTTCTGAGGTGGGTAGGATCGGTGCTCATGGATCTCTACCACCAGCCCAGCCCATTGTCCTCACTCTCAGCCAGAGAAGTCGACACAGGCACGCAAGTCACAGAGCCACAGGGAGAGCTGGGCCTTCAGCCAGAGCCTAGCCCTGTGCACAGAGCTGCTGCGCGTCCCTCCTAGTTAAGTCAGTCAGGTCTCCCAGGATGCTTGAAGAAGGCCGAGGTGTCAGGACTTCCTCGCTAGCAGCTGAAATAAAGCAAAAGCTACGTATGCCTATGATTCTCAGCTTCCATAGTGTGTGGCAGCTTCTAGCACTCTGCTCTCCATCTTAACCTGGGTTTAATCTCCCAATTCCATCCCTCCAGCTGCGTTTCTCCAGTATCTGCTGCTGCTGCGTTGATATTTCTCACTTGTTTGTTTTTTTAATATATGTGACAATTGTTCCTTTCAAGGTGCTCCCGAGGACTGTAGACTTAGTATCTTTCTGACTCTACAACAGACATTTCTTAGTAGCAGCTCTGAGTCGGAGAACCACTGGGGCTGGGGTCAGGCTGACATGGGGCAGTGTGACTGGAGTCCTGTCGTGGTCTCCTTTGTTCTCACATCTGGTGCACTTGCCGACAGAAGTATAAATTACCATATTGAGGTCCCAGCACTCATAGATTCATTTGAGCATGCATGTTGGGCACAGTGGGCCCTAATGGGATGAGCCCTGGTTCCATTTCCACTGGTTTGGGTGACAGCCAAAGGAGAAAAATGCTGGGTGAAGAGAGGCGTCTGTGTCCCCACCTCTTCAGAAATGGTGTCATGAAACCATGAGCTCGTTATCCACGCAGGAAGCTCAGGTTTGAGGCAGCATAGACTTTTGTGATCCTCAGAAATCCCACTACTTAGTGTTTGATGAACTGAAACAGCAAAGTTACCCCACAAAGGTTTTCAACCTGTGGAAATAATTGAGTAGTTTTACCCCCAGTATTTTTCCCAACAAATGCCACCATCACAGGAAAGCATCGTGGCATTACCAGCTCTACGGGCTGCTCTGGTATCTCAAACTAGGAGCGTGACATAAACTATTTGCCAGCTTAGAACTTATTCTGGAACTCTTTCATCTTTCCCCGTAGTCCATTCTGAATAGTTCTCCAGAATTAGATGCAAGTCACACCTTATTTTTAATAAGTGTACGAAAGGGCTGGTAAAATAATTATATAGTTTAAGGAATTATTTTCATTGTTGTTGCTGTTGTTGTTTTTTGAGAAAGAGAGTGTGTGTCTGCAACTGTGCCAGCAAGCGAGGGTGGGGGGCACATGCAAGAGGGGGAGAGAGAATCTTGAACAGGCTCCATGCCCAGTGTGGAGCAAAATGTGGGGCTCGATCTCACCACCCTGAGATCATACCTGAGCCGAAATCAAGAGTCAGACACTCAACTGACTAAGCCACCCAGGCGCTCCAAAGAGTTATGTATATAATATCTTTATTAAAAACCCCTATGACTAGGGCAAGTCAGCATCATCTTCAGAGTGCCCCTTTCCTTGTCTTCCCCACCCCACCTCCAGAGATAGTTTCTTGATTTTTATCACACTGAGACCTTGGTGTCTGCACTCACTGTGCACATGCTTACCATAGCAGGGGTACAGATTCATGAGGCTGGACAGTGAGGAGACCAGTGACTTGAGAGGACCTGGTCCTTGCACAGCCTCTCGTGACACCACCTTTGAAGAAATCTCCCCAGCTCCACCACAGCCAGTGCCCCTGCTGCCCACCCAACCCCCTTGGGATTGGATCTCCAGCTCTTGGATTTGCAGATCTAAGCATAACCCCTGTTTCTGAAGCGAAAACCATTAGGATTGTTTGGAGAGTGGCTGTGCTTCAGACCCTAGAAGAAGCCCTTAGGACCCCTGCCAGACGGGCAGTATCAGTCTCAGGGACCATGAGGATCTCAGGGCACCCTTTAAAGGAGCCCATGTTGCTTTCTTAATTGCTTTTCTTACTCCAGACTGTTAGTGTGAGTTCCAAGTGTGCAGAGTTTGTGTGTGTGTGTGTGTGTGTGTGTGTGTGTGTGTGTGTATTTAGGGGCTGGTTCCTCCTGAGGAAAATGAAGTCAACGAGTGCTTTGCCTCGTTCTGCAGCACTGAAAGGCTACTCTTGAGTCTAGAAAATGAACTTTACATATCCCCTTAACCTCTCCCTCTTGCTTTAAAAAAAAAAAAAATCATTTCTCTGAATGATCCCAGAGCTGCAACCTCTGCTGTCGGAGAGGGAAGGTAGGTGCCCTCAGAGGTCCTGGTGGTCACTCGGGATTTCACCTGACAGCACTGCGGCTGTTAGATGGGGCCGTGTGGCTATGAGCAGGTAGTCTCAGTTTCCCCCAGTCCCTCTAGAGTGTCAGTGTGAGGACTCAGTGCCTTGTGCCATGTATGCGGTCCAGAGAGTGCTGTTGCTGCTGGATCTAAAGCAGGGTATCTGCTGGGCCTGGAGAAGCAGTGTCTCCCCTCTGACCTCACACTGAGGAGCTTACAGCAGCCCTGGGGAGGAGGATTGATGCCCAGACCTGGCGGTGCTAGTCCCAGGTGTTCAGGAAGGGCTCCGGGCCCTCGCCAGCACCCACACTGCTTTTAGCCCCCCCAAGTCTGGCTGATGTCTGCTGTGGGGTTCAAATCCAGACACTTGAGAATCCATCTCCTCGCTTCTCGAGGTCTTTGCATTGCAGCCCTGGGAAGACCACCACGCATTTACACCGGCATAGGCAGTTTCTCTGTCCGTCTGTCTGTCCTTTTCTTCCTTCCTTTGAACGTTTCTGCTTTACAGTCCCATTTGATGAGAATGACCTGGAGGAAGATGTGGACTCGGAGCCGGCAGAGATAGAAGGGGAGGCAGCGGAGAATGGGGACACAGGGGACACTGGTGCTGAGCTGGATGATGGTACGGGGGACCCCAGAGCCTCCCCTCTCCACTGTGCTGACCACCCTCTTCCCCACTGTGTGATTGCAACTCAGGAAAGATAATATACGTTAAAGCAATAGCAAGGCAGTCAGTCTCCTGGTCACGTTCTTTGTTCTGGCCCTAACTGGGATGTGTGTCATTCCGCCCCTAAGCCAGCAGCCAGCAGAGCCTGCATCAGTAAGTTGTAGTTGAGAAGCTGAACAGACTGGGTGATTTAGACAAGGGCCTCCAATTCAGTGGATGTCCTCTGAAAGGTAGCTACAAGAGGATGGTGTTTTAAGAATTATAGTCTGGTTGGTTGGGGAAGAAGGGGCAGGGACTAGCCTGGGAGAAATGAGGTGAGTCCAGGCAAGACTATGAAGGAACATAGTCATTGCTGTGGTGTTAGGGGAAACACAGACCATTGGTGAGTCCACAAAACAAGGCCTGCCCTTCACAGGTACATGCCCTATGTTTCTTTCTGTTCTGGTCCATCGGGTGCCATCTTGGGCATTTAAAAAGAAAATGGAGCACCGCAGGCTTTGATGAGAGCACCACGTTGCAGAGACTTTGGGCCGAGTCTCTCAGAAGCTTGGCGGGGACCAGTAGGCAGGGCCCAGCCAGGGCACAGAGCCAGGACTAGACCTCAAGCCGTGATGCTGGTTTGGCTGCTTTCTGGGGACAACAGGAGACTCAGAAAGAAGCAGAGCCTCACTCAGGTGGGCTGTGCTCTCCCTTCCCTCCGGCAGATCAGCACTGGTCTGATGAGATCCCATCGGATGCTGAAACGGAGCTTCGCATGCAGCACCAGGCAGCCGTGGAGGCAGAGCTGGAGCTGAGAGTATCAGAAAACGAGGACGAACAACCTGCCCCCACACCAGGGCACCAGGAGAGAAGTAAGTCCCTTGTCTCAGGAGAAGCTGCTTCCAGAATTCCCACTGCAAGGATGAGAATAGCCCCCGGGACACAGGTCACCAGAGCAGAGCCAGAGGAGACCGGGAGCAGAGCCTGCAAATGGCAAACAGCTCTGCTTGCTGTCCTCCTGCCCCATGCGTGGACCCTGCATGTAGCTTTGGCCCTTCTATGTGTGCTGTGGAGCCGGGAAAGGGTAGGAGGTACACTTCCAAGCTGGACACAGATCACACACACAGGAACAAAAGTCCACACTTCCAGCGTGAGCAGAGGTGGCATCCAGGGACTCTGTGGGAATGCACTTTCCTGCTGCTGGCGGACAGTGAACCCCCACCCCCACCCCGGCAGAGCTGGCTGGGAGAGGAACCCTCAGGGGAGGGGGGGGGAGTACTTCCTGTTTAACCCTCTGTCTGTTCTGTTCAGGTCCTGCCCAGGTCCCCAGCCCTGCCCCGTCCCCAGAGGAGCAAGCTGGTCTGCTCTCCCCAGGCCACAGCCCTGTGGCAGAGGTAAGGGCTCAGGGCTCATTGTCGGGGACAGAACTGATGGGACCCTGAGTGGATATAGTAATTCTTCGTTTTAGGGCCCTTGCTGTGAACCCATTTTTTGGCTTCTTGTGCTTAGTGGAGCTGCTAAAAACAGGAGTTGCCTTGGGGATCCAGCTTAGTCCTCACCATGAGGACAAGGCAGTCTAGGCAGCATCTCTCTAACCCAGCGCTATACCAGTCCCAGATCTGAGTCATCCCACCACTATGTCAGTCTTCTATCATACCATACCATTTCAAAAGTAAATTTATTTTTAGGTTAACACAGTAATTTGGGTGGAATCATCAGTTTGATAGGACAGATGTGTTTGTTTCTTAGTATAAAATGAACGTCTGACTGAGTTTTAAAATTGAAAACATCCCACCCAGATTACCAGTGGTACGTGAACCACACATTGGAGAATGGTACGTAAAAGGATCGCCACAAGGTCCTGTGGAATATGTTTTGGGAAATGCTATCTGGAGGACAGATTTGGGAAGGAGGCCAAACTCAAGACCTGGGTTGGCCTGATTTGGTCTTTGAGATTCTAAAAAGCAGGGTGAATTTGGTGATTTCATTCGTGAAATTGGGGAGCTTTGCTGAGACTAACGGGTGGGTGATATAAGAATTTGTGCTGGGGGCGCCTGGGTGGCTCAGTGGGTTGGGCCTCTGCCTTTAGCTCAGGTCATGATCTCAGGGTTCTGGGATTGAGTCCCGCATGGGGCTCTCTGCTCGGCGGGGAGCCTGCTTCCTCCTCTCTCTCTCTCTCTCTCTCTGTCTCTCTCTCTCTGCTTGCCTCTCTGCCTACTTGTGATCTCTCTCTGTCAAATAAATTAAATCTTTGGGAAAAAAAAGAAAAAGAATTTGTGCTGGAATATACGGATCTTTGAGTTTCCTGGGAAGGACAATTTGTAGTATAGACTATAAAAAAAAAAATAGCTGTTTTAAATCTTACCATGTGGGCCTCTGTCTTCATACATCAGAGCTCTTGGGGTCCATAGTCAGGAGATCTGGCTCCTTCAGTGTGCTTTGGGCAGTGTCCATTTCAGTGCGCAAGGAATGTAGGATGTGTTTGAGATGAACCAAACCCTGAAAGCTGAGTCTGTTGAGCAAAGTAGAGTGGCTTTAAAGATTGAACAAATAGAGTGGAGAGTGAGAAAGTGTGTCCTAGAGCCATTTCAATGACAGCCTAAAGGAGAGGGAGAGGAATTTACTTCATAAGCACAGGCCCTTTGAGAGAAAGCTTGCCAGTGGGTTTCTTCTGACCATTGAACCCTTCCTTCTAAGCAGCTTCTATCTTCCTTTTCTGTAGGGGGCCCAAATCCCACCTGTCTCTGTTGCTACCAAGGTGAAATTGCCTGAGGACAGCCTTTTCCCTGAATCTTTGCTCCCCAAAGTGAAGCCCAAAGCGGAAGTGCCCACTGACCAGAGGGCTGTACACTCTCCTATCCGATTGCAGCCAGTGGCTCTGCCGGAAGCCAGGACACCTACCTCCCCAGTTAGCACACAGCGCCTGTCACCATTGGCCACCTCCACCCCCACCACCACCCAGCTCCCCATTTGCTCCCAGCCTCAGCCTTCCTCTGAGGCCACTGTCCCATCCCCCACCAAGTCCCCCATATGTTTCCAGCCTGTTCCAGCCAAAACAGCCATCCCTGTGGTTTCCCTCCCCTTGAAGAACCAAGGCGACACCAAGGATAGACTGGGTAGCCCTCTAGCTGTGGATGAGGCCCTGAAACGGAACGACCTGGTGGCAGAGTTCTGGATGAAGAGCGCTGAGATCCGCCGCAGCCTCGGGCTTACCCCTATAGATCGGAGCAAGGTGTCCGAGTCCAGCTTCCCCTCACCTACCTTTAAACCAGTGTCCCTAAAATCCTATTCAGTTGAGAAGTCTCCTCAGAGTGAGGGACTCCAGCTTCTAAAACCTCCACCTGTTCCTAAGAGGCTAGGCCTGCCGAAGCCCGATGGTGACCAGCCCTCCCTGCCAACCCCCAAGTCCCCATCTGACAGAGAGCTGAAAAGCTCCCATGAGGAGAAAAGAGATCTGTCAAGCAGCTCCGGGCTGGGCCTTCATGGGAGCTCCTCCAACATGAAAACCTTGGGCAGCCAGAGCTTCAACACCTCGGACTCCACCATGCTCACTCCACCTTCAAGCCCACCCCCACCCCCACCCCAGAATGAGGAGCCTGCAACTCTTCGAAGGAAGCCATATCAGACTTATGAGCATAAGGAGACCAAGCCCAAGGCCTCAGTGATACCACCCCCACCACCTGCCTCCTTTATGCGGGCCCCCCGAGAGCCTGCCCAGCCCCCTCGAGAGGAGGTGCGGAAGTCGTTTGTGGAGAGTGTGGATGAGATCCCCTTTGCCGATGACGTGGAGGATACCTATGATGACAAGACAGAGGACTCGAGTCTACAGGAGAAGTTCTTCACACCCCCTTCCTACTGGCCCCGCACAGAGAGGCCCCTCCACCCACCCCTAGCCAAGGAGAATGGTAGGTTGCCTACTCTGGAGAGTGGGGTCCAACCACAGAAGAGGGGCCTGCCCGTAGTCTCTCCAGAAGCCAAGGAACTGGCTGAGGAGCGCATGCGAGCCAGGGAGAAGTCTGTTAAGAGCCAAGCGTTGAGAGACGCTATGGCCAAGCAGCTGAGTAGGATGAAGGAGATGGAGATGGCAGCTGGGACCTCCAGGCCCCCAGGAGGCACCTCCCGCAAAGCTTCCTCAGTTCCCTCCAAAGGCAAAGATCTCGGCCCCGAGTCCCCTAAACGCCCAGTTCTCAAAGGCCCCAGGGAGCCCACCCTGAAGCACGAAGCCACTAGTGAGGAGGTCCTCTCCCCGCCATCGGACTCAGGGGGCCCCGATGGTTCGGTCACCTCATCCGAGGGCTCCAGTGGGAAGAGCAAGAAGAGATCGTCACTCTTCTCCCCCCGCAGAAACAAGAAAGAGAAGAAGTCCAAAGGTGAGGGCCGGCCCCCAGAGAAGCCCAGCCCAAACCTCCTGGAGGAAGCCACTGCCAAGCCCAAGTCCTTGTGGAAGTCAGTCTTTTCTGGGTACAAGAAGGACAAGAAGAAGAAGGGTGATGACAAGTCCTGTTCCAGCACCCCTTCCAGCAGTGCCACTGTGGACTTGGGCAAGCATAGGATGTCTCCCATTGTGAAAGCAGGTATGTGAGCACCAGGGGACCCCTCCTGGGGCAGGGCGTAAGGGGTGTGTCCTCCACCACCAGTTCTCGGAAGATCCATTTCTCCTGCTGCTTGCTTGAGGGTTCTTAGGAGCGATGCTAACGGGATAAACAAGAAGGAAGCCGAACCATGGGCTCACAGGGCATATTCCACGTGATGGAATCATTGTAAAACCCAGCTTGGCACTGAGTAAGGGAGATTTGGGTGGTGTGTGCTCCTGTCACCCAGTCCCAGAGCAGGGCCTGATTCTGAGCACAGTGGAGCGCGGCACTGCAGGGAGGCACCAGGCAGGCTGTCCTCCAGACACTGTATATTCAGTGGTCGCACTGCCCCTGCTGGCACAGGGGTCAGCCTCCAAGCTCCTGGCTCCCTGGCCTAGGTTAAGAGCCCCTCAAACTGGGAAGAAGTCCACCCTCTCCCCAATTCCCCTGGGCGGCGCATGTGCATGCAGAAGTTGGGAAAGCACCGTGGTGTCCTTGGTTTGCCTCTTCTCTCCGTCCCCTTAGAGCTGCAGCTGCGGCGCCAGCTGAGCTTCTCGGAGGACTCGGACCTCTCCAGTGACGACATCCTCGAGAGGTCCTCCCAGAAGTCCAGGCGAGAGGTACGTAGGGTCAAGCTCAGCCCAAACCTCTGGGTAGTGTTGGTGGGCATTCCAGCCCAGGGTGGAACGTCAGTGGCCTCCTCTGATCGCCCAGCGGACCCCCAGCTGAATGCTCATAAAGGGAGTGCTTCTCTTTGGGCTTTTTTTTAATAGCTGGAGCTTATTTGTTTCAATGGCAAGAGTTCCTGTGTTTCTTTCTTGGGAAGAAGACAGAGACATTCATGCTCAAAGATTCACTCGATTTTTAGCAAGCCGCTGGTGTCATCCATTTGTTCTTTTGTCCTCAGAATTCCCAACGGGGAGTAGCATCAGCCAGTGTCCAGAGTGACAGCAGAAGGGTTTTCTGCCCAGATCTGGTGGAGGTTGGGACACGGACGATGGGTTTAGGCAGTGGATGGAGGCTGAGTCACTAAGGAGTGCACCCTGTCAGCCTTCCTGCTTTGTACATTTGTGGGTTAGAGAGGAATTTTTAGTATTAAAGAACCGGTCCAGGAAACTGACCTGGATTCTGTGCTGAGTAGGACACTCTGGATTTGACTTGGTTCCTCTTACTGCCCCAGGAATGGGCGCTGAGGTGGCTGCTCAGCTCTCCTCAGAGTGAACCTGCAATGTGGAGGCCTCTTGGATATTTATTCAATCTTCTGATTTCCAAGGGCTCTTGTAGCTCTGTTGTAGATCCATGAAGTTGGAGGAGGGAGTGGGATTAGAGAAAGTTCTAGCAGGGCATCAGCATCACGGAGATAGTGATGGGGTGGGGAGGACAATCTAGAAAGGCCTGTGCAGCACAGAGGGGCAGTTGACACTACACCATCTCCATTGTCCAGTCTGGGACACACTCTCAGCCTCCTGTCCCAGGCGACAGCCCAGCTATCTTCAGCTCCCTTTCCTGAATGACAGGTGCCCGCAGAGTGTTATACAGCCTTCTTTATAAGGCTCTCAGGGCTCAAATTTGAGTCTGCCTCTCTGCTGGCTTCCAAGTTGTTGCCACAGCAGACCTGAGCCTCACACACGTCTGGTCAGTAAAGGTGGCTTCAGCATCTTTGGCTAGTCCCCTCCCCCCAGCCTGGTCCAGCTTCAACAACTTGGCACACTGGAGGAAACCCATCTTTTAGTGCTTCTCTCATTCTTGGTCTGTTGGCCTCCCTGGCCATGCCAGCTGTTTAGCTGTCCACTCTCCTAGAAGGACACCTGAACAGTCAGGCCTCCGATCCCGCCCTGCAATGTGCAGAGCCAACTCCCACCTGTCCCAGCCAGGCCGGCACTGAGTTAGGGTAGGGACCCTGTATGCTGGCTCTCTCCCAGGAGCCTAGCTTCGTGGGTCTCCTATCAAGTGCTCCCCATTGTACTTTCCCAGGCAGCAGCATTACTATGACATTGGGACTAAGAACTGCTTCTGGATATGTACATGGGTCCCCCAACATGTGCTGATACTGGAGACTGGCGCTGCCTTAGGGGGCTCAAGGGGCGGGTCAGGGGGGTTGTCTATGAAGGAGAATGTGGCCCAGGGTTCACTTTGCTTTCGCGTAGGTATGCAGACGTTCAACTGGTTCATCTCCTATTGGTCAGAAACTCCCATCCATGGTTGCTTTTGTGGTCAGTTTCTCCACTGTTTCTCAGTTAAATGAAACATCCCGACAGAACGCAGAATGGCAGGCTGCCCAAGCTGGCCATGCCCAGCTTTCTTCCTGGTGATATGTGTCACTGAGGACAGCCTCCCCTGGGGCCCTGCTGACCTGAGGCACACAGGGAGTTCTTCCCTTCTATGTGACCAACAAGTCATGGCCCCCACTCCTAGACTCCCAGAATCAGAGGCGTGTGTGCCCCCACAGAACCCTTTGCTGGAGGCTGAGCAGGGAATACTAAAGACAAAGCTGAGCCTAGGACATGTTGACTTGAATCCTACCAAAGTGTGGGGTCGGCCTGGGGGAGAGTGGACACTGTATTCTCAAGGATGGACGCTAAAACAGGAAAACAAAAACAGCCATGCTGGACACTTTGGGTTAATTAAGTGAATTTGGTCACAGATGGTATAATATGTATAGATATGCAGTGTTACCACATCCATGCTAGGTTGCTTGTAAGACATTAAGGTACTATAGTCATGTAGGAAAATGTCTCTGTTCTTAAGAAGTACATGCTAAAATTTATAGGCACAAAAAATGCCTGCCAATGACTCCCCAAAAAAAGATTATATATAAATATATACAAAAAGATATATATAATATCAAGTATGTAGCAAAATGATCAAGTTTAGCAAATCTAAGCAAAGGTGTTCATTGTTCTCTTCCAACTTTTCCTAGGTTTGAAAATTTTCAGAGCAGGAAGTGAAGGGAGTAGGGACCCCTAAAGGGACCACGGGGTCAGGAGGGAGCATCTGGGGGAAGTGGTTCCCCTTGCGTCACAGACCCATCTCTGAGTCAGGCATCTGGGAAACAAGTGCCTGAGTTTTGTTTCACAGTACATCATTAGTTTCTGATGTAGTGTTCAGTGATTCATTATTTCCAAATAACACCCAATGCTCATTATAACACGTGTGGTGACTAACATAACACAACAACAAAAATAATAATAATAATACAAACAACAAAAAAACCTAAAGTTGAAAATACCTTACTTTTATTTAAAATGTTAACTTAGAAAAATTAAGATAATACAGACAAAATCTATATATTACCTGTCACACTACCAACAAAAGATGATTCACATTTGCCTCTTTTCTTTGCCTGAGGCTAACTTTAAATATAAGTAGTGCACGCATCTTAACCTCTGTGGCCCAGCCACAGGCATGTGCCTTTGCTCTGGGACAGGCCCTAGTCCCCATGTCGCAGCAGAAGCAGCAGCTTCTCTCAGCACACCACAGATGCATCATGATTTCTCTCCTCAAGTCGATGCCTCTGCTGAGTTGGTACCTGCCCTCCTCTGCCAGAGGCCAGTCAGGGATTGCCCCCACTCCCTTTACTTTTTACAGCAGCCGCAGGTGCAGACGTTAAGTGCTACTCCTTAGGTCATGGTTACATAGTTCCTATGGAGTGATTCACATGCGGTTTGGGGAACTCATCCGTCTTCTGTTCATTTAGCTGATTTGTTCTAATAATGAGATTCGTCCTCTCACTCTGGTTTGTGGGAGAGATGAGTCAGTCTGAGGTAGACATATGTGCCTGAGATATTTTTGGCTATTATCAGTTATTTATGCCCTTTCACTGGGCATAATCAAGCAATGGTCCCCACCCCCATCCAGGATTTCTGGGGGGCCCACTAGGAACCCACCTGGCCCACATTGCCGGGAGAGAGCCTTTTGGAAGAGAACATTAGGTTTGCTTTGTATCTTTGTCTCTGTGTGCCCAGCAACGGGAATTCCCCATCACCGGTGCCCCACCCCCTGACTGGACTGAAAGAAGTCGTCTGAATTTCCACAGGCAGATGGGTTACTGAAGCAGAAATGGCATCTGTAACCATACATTTATACAGCTTTAGTTTATTCTGTACAAGGGAGAGTGAAGAGAGAAGAGAAGTTTAGGGCATAGTGAGGATGAAGCTGTCTTCTCAGTAGAAAAGTGAACCCAATCCTTTACTCAAAACCAGGGTTCACAGAGACTCTGCTGCTAGGATCTGTATCCCCAGGTCCCTCACTTACGCAGTCCTGTGTGACATTGTGAAAAATAATCACGTTTTAGTCTTTAGTCTTGCCTGTTTGTTTTAAACTTCTGATTTTGCTCCATTTCTGTGTTCTATTTTTAATTTTTTAATTGTTATTATTACTATTCTGTTTTGTTTTCCGTTGCCATCCCCTTAAAAGTCGATTTATGTACCACTCGCCTTGGCATTCAGGAGATCCTATGCATCAAAGGTAGTATCTCATGCCCATGGCTGGTCATTGTTGCATGCGTGTCTGTGATTAACCACCCAGAGCTGCGCCCAGCCCTGGCCCTCCAGCCACATCCTCACTAACTGTTCACACATGCATGGAGCAGTAGCCAACACTGGCAGCAGAACTTTATTTAGCTGTGTCATGGCAGAGGAAGGGGAGATGCCCTACTCTTGACTGGCTGGAGTGCATGTGGTCATTTCACTCCAGGGCTGCCCCTTGGGGACTGGGCACCGCAGGGTTGGGGAGTTCGAGAGCCCTCAGCTCCATGAACTGCAAGGGGAAGTGCTTAGGGCACTAGAACACCACAATGTTCCTTGAGGACTTAGCTGCTCAGTTGGCCCTCCACTGTCCTTGAGCTCTTAAAATAAAGATTAGTAGACTACACTCCTGATTTGAATTTGGAAGTCTCTTTTAAAGTCTATCAAAGTCTCTCTCTTTTTTTTTCCTCGGAGGAAATGAAGATGTTAGGAATAGAGGCAAACCCCTCAGCATTTGCCTTTTGGTGGTTGCTCAGTGTTAACACAAGGCATATGACCCTGCCTTGCGCCCTCAGTGCCCACATTTGCAGGTGGAGTTACTCAGGCGGTTGTGTCCGTGAATTGGCCCTGGGTTTGGCCTGTTGCTTTCTGAGGGCTCATTAGCAGGGGCTGAAACTGCCCTGCCAGACCACCTCCTCCCTCCTCTCAGCAGCCAACTGCTGCCCCTGGGTAGACCCTGGGGGTGGTCCCAGTTCACCTCCGGATATCCCTTCTTCAGACCACATTAGTTAGGTTGGGGTGCACTCAGACTTAAAAATAGAAGCATCCCCTTTTTCTCTACTTTAGATGTTACTTCCTAGAGAACCGTATAAATATCACTCATCTGAAGGAATTGGCATTTGATGCTAAACAAGAAAAATAAAAGGATCCTGATTTTTCTTTTTCCTTTCCCTGAATGCCTTCGAGAAGCAGGAGGCTTGTGGGAACTAATTATATTTTTACCCCCAGAAAGTCTTAAAAAGAGCAGACATCCTTCCATTTGAAATAGGTTATCTCTGTGATAAAGGAGCATATGACCCTCGGTCCCTTTAACTTCCTAGTAGTCGGTCCCAACTGAGCCTCCTGTCCCTGCCACAGCGGGGAGTATCTCATTTGTGGTGCTTTAGCTATCCCCTGTAGCAGTTAGGGCTCCAGCAAGGACAAGCGTCAGTGAAGCCTCTGGCCGAGCTGCAGCCCCGGAGTCTGCCCATGGGCACTCTGCTGAAAGGCAGCTCCGACCAAGGGGAAGTGCTCTCCATGCCCAGGCCTGCTGCACGTGACTGAGGAAATCTCTCTCATTCTCTCCAGCCAAGAACTTACACAGAGGAGGAACTGAACGCCAAGCTGACCCGGCGTGTGCAGAAGGCAGCTCGGAGACAGGCCAAGCAAGAGGAGCTGAAGCGGCTGCACCGAGCCCAGGTAAGATCACTGGAGGGGCCACAGCTCCTGAGTGGGAAAGAGCCTTCTCTCCAACATGCTTGTCCTTGTCCATGACTCGGGAGGGTAAAGAGGACAGAGCAGAGGTAGACGGGGTGTCCCTGATATCTGAGAGGACAGCCCCAATGTGTCAGGCCACAAGCCTCTGGCTTGATGAAACTGCAGAAGCCTTGTTTTTATGGAGTTCTTGGTAGAAAAGGAAGAGCCGGGCTTTGAGTTTCTTCCTAAATTCCTTGCTCTGGTGTCATCCTTGTGAAGTCAACTAGTTCAGTTGTGAGGATTGTCCTTGAGAGGCCATCTATGACCTGTCAGCCTCTACTGGGCCTGGGATTTCTAGGTCAGAGCTGTCCTCCAGGCCTCAGCCTCTGTCTTCAGGCCTCACAGAACCTAGACCATTCCAGGTTTTCTTTCTGAAACAAAAAATAGTTTCTTTTATAAAGTATTAAAGAGTATTACAGGGGCGCCTGGGTGGCTCAGTGGGTTAAGCCTCTGCCTTCAGCTCAGGTCATGATCTCAGGGTCCTGGGATCCGAGCCCCGCATCAGGCTCTCTGCTCAGCAGGGAGTCTGCTTCCTCCTCTCTCTGCCTGCCTCTCTGCCTACTTGTGATCTCTGTCTGTCAAATAAATAAATAAAATCTTAAAAAAAAAAATAGAGTATTACAATAAGGTTTTGTAATGAGTTTGTGTATATAAAGTTGTATTTATATTAGTACACTAATCAAAAGCTATAAACAATGAAAAACATTAACAGCAAACCCAAATACCAAGGTATTTCTCTAAATTTTCATGTTTAGCAAGCATCAGAAGCCACCAGTCTTTTAGTCCTTTTCTTGAACATTATTCTGTATCCACATTCTCTGCACTGATTGGATCCCTGGATTTTATTTCATTTTCTGTGTGCCATTTTCCAGATATATGTCATGGGCTGCTGCTTTGGGGGGTTGAATGTCCTTCTAGTATCCATGATTAGTCCCCCCCATAGCACAGGGAAATTTCTCACTGTATGCTTCCACACAGATTCTAGCACACTGCTCCATTCTGGATTTTTCTTTTAATCTTCCAGATTTTTTTTAACCTTTTTTTTTTTTTTACCTTTTTTTTTTTTTTTTAATCTTTTTAATCTTGCAGTGTGCTCTAGGAACCCCTACTAGTGCTTTAGCAACCTCACCGTTGGCAGTACTTAGGATGCAGTATCTCAGTCCCTGCTGCAGGGGCTGACATCACCTCCAGGGTCTGAGCCGCCTGCCGAGACACGGACACCGCACGCTGTGTGCTTACTAATGACAGGCCCTGGGGGATTCAACGCAGGGGGGCTTCCCTCCCCACTTCGGGCGTAATGCCTGTGGACCAAAGCCTTTCCAGCTTTCAGACCTAATTTGTTTTTCTCCCTGTTTGTGTTTATACAGTTTAGTTGTCCTCCTGAAACCTAGGAGATGAGAGAAAGTGGGGTGCTCACACTGTTCCGTTTTCCCGTAGATTATCCAGCGGCAGCTGGAGCAGGTGGAGGAGAAGCAGAGGCAGCTGGAGGAAAGAGGGGTTGCCGTGGAGAAGGCGCTCCGTGGTGAAGCAGGTATTGTCTGGGTCTCCTTTGTGAGGGGGTTTGTTCATAAAGGAAAGGCCCTGCCCCCACCCACCCATGGTAGGCTACTCTTTTGTCACCTCATGTAGAATTCAGCTGGGTTCAGCAGGGTTCTCTGGGGCCCTTCATCACTGAGACTGAGGCTTCCTATTAAGCAAAAGAAAAGGAAAGCCTCTCCGTTTGGGACTGCCCCAAGGCCTGGACTTGTTCTTCCGCCCTCTTGGAGGGTTTGCTGTTTATCTGTAGGACCAACTCTCAGTCTGCTTCACATGTTGACGGCAAGCACTGGGCCTCCTCCTCTCTTCTTCCTCCTTTCCCCCTCCCTGCCTTCATTTCCTCTAGAAGAAAAGAGCTGGGTATGAGGGACGCTGTACCACAAGGAGCCATCACAGAACTGCGCGAGTGGGTCCCCAAGCCGGCTTCCCATGCCACCTCCTGTGTTTAGCTTTGTGGGCTCCCTCTCCCACTCAGACTGCACAGAGAATGGGAGGACACATGCCCCGCAGAGCCCTCACCACCTCCTCCAGTGTGAACCCGGGCTCTGTATCTCCCAGAGGCTGGTCACTCGGAGCATGGGACAGGCTCAGGGGATGGTGGTGAGTCAGCACAAGGTAGACACGGGAATGGCTGCGAGGGCCATACACTCAGTGGCTGCCGTGCCCAGGGAAGAGCTGTGAATGTAGTGCAATCACCCACACTGTTCTTCCAAGAAGCCTGTGAGGTGCGTTCAGCACAGTGGGGCCCACAGGAAGCAAGAAGTACCTGAGTCATCCCTGGTCCCAAGGGCCAGGAAGAAGCCCTGTTGGTTCAGGACCTTCAAACCACTGGGCCAACCCCAACTACAGGCCCAACTCAGGCACGGAGTGACTAATCTCTGCTTTCTCAAGAGTGCGTGAGTCTTGGTCCAACCTCTGGATGGGGAAACCTCCCTCTCTTTGTAGAAAGCACAGGCCTCCAGGGTCAGCAATCAATTTTTGAGGCTGGGGGTAAAGAAAGGAGGTGACCTGACTTTGCAGTAACCCCTTATCCCTTAACCTAGCATGGCAGAGGGACAGGGCGCTACGTCTCCTGGCAGGCAGGCTCTCTGTAAACTTAAGAACCAGTAGGAGGCAGCCAGGAATGGGCCCAGTTGCTGCCCCATCTCGGATCTTACTGAGCTGACGTCACAGGAAGTGCCAGATGTCCAGATGAATGCATAGGGTTCTGTGGATGGGTGGGAGCGAAGGTTCAGGCATAGAAGAAGATCTTTCCGGGCCTTCAAGGCCTAGGTATTGCAGCTGAACAGTTGACTCAGTGATAACCTTCAGGTGAAGAAATGGCATGGGGAGAAAGATGAGGATGTGATGTTCTTGGTTTTGTGCCTTACCTGATGCCGGAGTTACTGCTTGAAGCCTGGGCCACCAAATGAGATGCAAAAAGTTGAACCACTGAGCAGCCTGTAAGCCAGAAGCCTGGGATGTGTGACTGCGAGGCAAGCGCTGGCCCATGTTGATGAGTGGAGATTCGGGTTCACCTCAGAGGGTCTCCAGGCTTCCAAATGAAGCTGTGATGTCCCCCACCATCCCTGTTTTGGCTCCCTGCCCCGCATGCGCTTCCTTGGCCTCCTGAGTTAAGCCTCACCACCCAGAGGGAGTTAGCCTAAGCCCAGCAGGGATGCCCTCCCCAACTGTAATAGGACTCACAGGGCCCTATCCTCGTGGCTTTCTCTTCTTGCAGATGTCAGGAGGGAGCCTTCTTATCCTTCCCCACAGATTACGTCTGTGAAATGGAAAATGAGGGATAGATCTTCCAACACGTAGTCAGAGTAACTCAGTAGGCTTATGTACCTCCATTTCATTATTAGTCCTCCATTTCATTCAAGTCCTCAAGGAAGACAGCCTGTGCTGCCTCTTCACGGGGTTCTGAGGTTCAGATGGGCCGCCCCAGGGCTGATGATTTCCGCAAAGCACTTGTGTACTTGTTGGAGGCTGTGCAGTTCGAGACTGTGGCATTGCTTCAGTTTCTCTAGAACAGGCCATGTTACTCAAGCTGCTGACTGCCAGGGGGTCATAGAAACTTCCCTTGAAGACTGGTATGCGAGCTTGCCAAAATTCCCCTTTCTAGTTGTTTAGATAATTACCTTGCCATAAAAATAAACAACCAGGATTTCATTTAAGTCAGTGGTTTTCCAACTTGTTTCAAATTGTGAGCTTAAGTTTAAATCAAAAAGAACCACTCTGGAATGTTGATGAGCACTAATTTGGAAACACAGGTTAGAGTAGAGAACTGCATGTGATAATAGGCCTCAGCCTCTGGTCCATCCCCTGGGCGGTCTAGAGAACATCCTGACACAGGGAGTTGCCGGAAATGGCAACAGTGTTTGAACAGTTCACTCGGAGATCTCAGGATACGTTTGGTTTAAGTGGCCTCCATCCCAGAAGCCGAAGGTGGGAGCAGTAGGCATTGTTTACACAGTTGACTGACTACTAAATCGAGCAGCAGTTCATATTCCTTATAAAGAGTAGATCTAGAGAAAGGCTCCCAAGCGTTCAGTAAACCCAAATGCCAGCTCTGCTGTGCTATCACAGCCTGGATGTTACCCTCCTCCAGGACCGCAATGTGACAGGAGCTGCTCCGACAGGCTGGGTTTCCCTGCACGATGGCTCCCCAGGGTGCTGCCCCGTACAGCTGTTTGCTCCTTGCAAGCCAGAACTTAAATAAATACATACGATAGCCTCTTCCCTAACACATTTTCAGGGAGTACAGATCCTTGCACCTGCAGGGCAGAAGAAACTTGGTCCTGAGAGCCTCAGAAAAGTGAGTTTTCCCTGATAGCACAGATGGACATGTTGATGGTCTTCAGTGGGTTAACGTCGGCATATCAGACTTCTGAATGTGATGTGTCTTATGTAAGAATTAAAGGAGTTCAATGTATTTGCAAGTCAGGTAGTTGGGAGACCACTGGAATAGCACTCAAAGAGCCCGAGGGTCTCGCAGAACAGTTTGAAAACCACTGTAGTAGTCCAAATTCTTCTAAGCAAAGCTATATCAAAACACCTTCATCCATTGCTTCTCGGCCTTTTGGCTAAGATCAAGTGTAGTATCTGTTCTTATCAGTTTAATATCTGATACGTCCTCTATCCGAGGACAATATAGTAAATGGATTTTTGGAGCAGGGAGATGGAATAGGAGCTTGCTCCATCCATTCCACTCATTGACCTGGTATTGCCGTATTTCCAGGAATGGTGCACCCCCTCAGGGGTAAAAAAACAAAACAAACAAAAAAAACACCTTCATCCAAATACAGATTTGCCCTTTTTTTAAAGACAGACTTTGGTGGCTACATTAGATTTCCCCATGAGGCATTTGGGAAATTCTCAGGATATAGCAGCTCCTACCATAAGAATGTATTTCCAGACATACATTTTTCCTTTCCTTATTCTAAGTACCTCCCTTGTAAGACTTGCCTCTTGTCAGTAGTCCCAAAACAGTCCCAGTGGCCCTGTTCCTACTTGGCCAAGATCATCTTTGAGGCTGAACTGTGACCACTGGCTGTCCTTTCTCTCCTGCTTCTGCATTCCGTTCCTCTTGTTAGTCTGGTTGCTCCTAGCTGAGTCCTTAAGGAGATAATCTCAGCTGAGCATGGCAGTTTGAAGTCTCCAGCCATGCTGGCTCGCCCCTTTCCTGAGGGTACACAGTTGACTGAGCCTGCCATCCTGCCTCGCTCAAGGCGCCCCAGCTTCCGTAGCTCTCTGAGGGGCCAGGCTGTTAGCCAGGCTGCCCTTCCAGATGAGAGATCTGATGCGGACCTGCCATCCATTGAGAGATTGCCCTCAATCTGTCTAAGGCTCATGTGTATCTGGACCATAATGGTTAGGTTCAGAGCCTGCAAGCCTAGGGCAGTGGGGATTTCTGGGCTGCAGTACCAGAGAAGCCCTTTTTGTTTCTGGAACCATGTTGCAAGTTTTATCTACTGCATCAGCCTTGAGCATGAGTTGAAAAACCATTCCAGGATTACATTCTACTTTGTGGTATGGCCATTCTTAAAGGGGGAATCCCTCAGGTGGAACAAAAAGCTGTCAGAATCAGCATGCAGACTGAGAGATCTGGAGGCAGAGGGTAACAAGGTGCAGCTGCCTTTTGTTGTACTCTGCATTTGCTTATGACTCTGGGAGGATGAGGACTGCCCAACCAAGCCCAGCCCCTAAGCAGTGCCCAGGCTCTGCATCTCCAGCATGTGAAGAAGGCAACCTCCTTGCTGAACAGCTGCGTGGAGCTGAAAGGCAAGGAGGGCCTGAGGCCGGCAGACCTCCAAGAGCCTTAGGGCAAATAGTGACTTCTGCTTTTAAAGAGAAGCTGGCTGAAGTTGGGGCCTAACCTCAGAAGAAACAGGATCTCCTTCATCTCAAACCTGTCCAATAAAAGTGGTTCCACAAGGAGTTTGACAGCTGAGCTGTGGGGTCACTGGTGAATTCTTGGGGGAGCTCTGACTGCTTTTAAACCTAAGGCTTGGTGACCTTGCAGAGCTTTCCTACAGTGTTCACATCTTGCCTTCAGCCCCTCAGCCTGGGGCTGCTAATATTCGAAAGTAGTAAGTAGCCCCTGATGTGCCCTTGAATTTTTAAAAAGTCTTCATTAGATACAGTTGACTTCCAGCAGGCCAGGACTTCCAGCAAAGCCAAGGCCTTCTGTCCTGTCCTAACTGCTCAGAGGTATGGACAGCAGCCACGTGGTTAATTGGTGGTTAACTGTATCACCTATGGGTTTAGCGAGCTCTCCCTTCCACCACCAGAGAGTTTACAGCCGCAGCACGCGTGTGTGTGTGTGTGTGTGTGTGTGTGTGTGTGTGTAGTGCACTGCCAGAGAGATGCATGCTTTCCAGCTGTCTCTCCTCGCCCTCTTGCTGAATCTCTGTGTTTTCTATGCCTTATGTCATTGATTGCTTTGGGTCTGGGGGCACAAGAGGGTTATCTGATCCAGTAACTCTCTCTTCACCAATTCCTTGTTGTAGACTATTGGGGAGAGTCTTATTACAGTGACCTCATCGACTTGCATCTGGGTGGTATGTATAGCGGCGTCTGTTGCTGGCACTAATCCTGCTGACCCCCCTTCCCACCCGCGGTCCCCGGTCCCTGCTCACAAACAACAAGAAGAAATCAACCCAATAACCAACTGGCAAAAGCAGAGGCCCTTTTCCAGCTCATACTAGAGCAGCATGCTGGATCCTCCGCATTGTCCAGAGGGAGATTTGAGAGTGCCTTGGCTTCCCCACAGTATTTTAGTTTTTTATCATGGAAGTTCACCTGCCCTTACCCATCTGTGTCTCATCTGCATCCTGGTCCCTCTGATACTGTTTAGTCATCTGACAGTAACACACATGCACACGCACTCACATGCACTCATTCTGGTTCTCCCTCTCTCTCTGTCCGCACCCTGCCCCCACCGAAACATGGCCTCTGCCCTGATCTCATTCTCATTCCTTATAACTTGTAGCCATCACATCCAGTAGGACTCTCCCTGCCACTCATAACTCAGAAGCCAAACATGTAGAGAATTCAGCCTCACCCGTTTTCATGAGGGTGTGTTCATGTTTCCCCTAAAAGATCCAAGTGTGTGGGAAACGTGTCAGTTGTGATTTCTGCCCAAATTCACTGAACTTGAGGCTGTGTTGACAGATGGCTATAATAATGTCCCTCCCTCCTTGCTGTGTCATGGAACTTATTTGCTGTTCTTTTCAGTGAACATATGAAAAGTCTAAGGCAGTGGTTCTCAAAGTGTGCGCTCTGGGCCAGCAGCATCAGCAACATTACTTGGTAGCTTACTAGAAAGGCAAATTCCCCAGCCCTACCCCAGATCTTCTGAATCAGAAACTCTAGAGGTGAGGCCTGGTTCTCTGTGTTTTAACAGACCTTCCAGGTGATTCTCATGTCCCCTAAAGCAGGAGAACCACTACCTTAAAGGAATTCACGATTTTTGAAGTCTTGGCTGTACAGAGCTCACCACTTGTTTTTGATTAGAGTGGTAATGAATCCATGAGTCTCATTTCTAGACTTTGGGCAGTTTTGTCAAGAGGAGAGCCATGCCGCTGCTCCTGAGGTTAGCCAGGGGAGCTACGGGCTCCTGGGATGGGCGGTCCGACCTCTTCACCTCCCCTTACAGGCTCCTTGCCTAGAAGTGGTCTTAAAACAGAAGAACCAGCAAAGATTATTCTCTGCCATTTTTTGCCATAATCCCATCCTTTTAAGAGTCACTTTGTGGTCCATTCATTTACAAACAAAGGGCCTAATTCTGTGATCCCTACTGTATGACAGTGCCATATTCTTAGAGAACCTCAAGCACTAAGGGAACAGTCTCTTGGCCTCAGGTGGGTTGGGTTGCTCATCTCTGCTCTCTGTTTTCCATCCCCAGGGTGCCACAGATTCCCACCCCTCTGCAAACCCCATCAGTGCCCAGGGCTTCTGGTGTGTTCAGAGACTTCATACTCGTGGCCACTGATGTTGTAAAAGGGCCGCTGCTTGTGTTCCACTTAACAAATCCTGTTTCCTGTCTAATAGCCTTGACTCCCTTTCCCATCTCCTCCTAACATGCCCTGGGTTGGGGGGCAGTGTTTATGTCAATCCTAAAGGAATCTCCAGTGTCTGAAAGAGAGTCTCATTAATTCAGAATCTCCTGGAAAGAACTGTCAAAACCCATTTCTTTACAATTATATTCACCTTCCCTCCAGCTCAAGATCCTGTTGCCACACTGATCACCTCATGTGCCTAAAGTTTTGTTTTCTTTACCCCATGCTTGAAGGAGGAAATATACTTGGCTGTTTTCAGTTCTCTGTCCTTGCCTTGATAGCTACTAGCCTCTCAGGTTTATAATTCCAACAGATTTCAGGGGAGAAGGAAATAAGTAGAAAAAAGAAACCCTGGGGTATCTTCTGAGTTATAAAATACGCCACCATCAAATGCCTTCTAGCTCCTGCTACTCGATTCTCATCAACTCAGTACTTCCTCTTTTGCCAGCTCAGTATGATTTCAGTGTTAAATTTAGACTTCTCTGTGGTTCCACTTACCACACAGAGGCTGTTACTATCCAGCCAATGAAGCAGGAAAGAACCATCCATTCTGAAGGTAGTCCTTTATACCCCAGGCACAGATCAAGGACCCTCTGGCCCCTGTTCCTGCCCAACTCCAAGAGGAAAACAGATGCCAGAATTAGGTCCCTTTTTGGTTTCTGCTGATGCTTCATTCTTAAAATACTTGGTAATATTCGTTGTTGGGGGGATGGAGGGTTCCCTTTTGAAATCTGGTGCCTGAATTGTAGAGCCTGATTGCTTCTCTCCTCTTACATCCCCACATGCCCACAGGGCAACCCCATTGCTGGACCCAGCACCAATCTTAGTTCTCAAGTTGGATGAGACAAAGCTCCAGGCAGTGTCCAGGTGTTGAAAATTCCATACCCTGACCAGAGGAGTCCAGACTCCTGATCCCTGCCCCACATTCTGCCCAGTAAACTCTATCGCTTTAGTAGGATCTTTCAGTGGCTCTCAGCTAACTATTTTAAGGTTCCAGACCTGTATTAAAAGTCTTTTGGGGCACGTGGGTGGCTCAGTCAGTCCAACTCCTGATTTCAGCTTAGGTCATAATCTCAGGGTCATGAGGTCAAGCCCCACATTGGGCTCTATGCTAGGCCTAGAGCCTGCTTAAGCTTCTCCCCCTTGCCCTCTGCCCTTTCCTACCCTTGCATGCACATGTACTCTCTCTTTTCCAAAAAAACAAAAAAAGTCACTTTTTGAGCCACAGAGTATAGAAAATAAATTCACATAATTTCACATAATTGAATCTTGTGATTTCAAAAGACACCATTAGAAAAACACATAGTGAACCCTGGACCAGAGAGGTGACCCCAAGTGACCTCACTCCCCTTCCCTTATCTTCTCCAGACACTGAGCAGGCTCTCCTTAACTGGTCCACCCATCATGTTTTGTTGCACTAGGACAGATAGATGACTGGAAATCCTTAGATAAAAATGGTCTCTCTTCAAAAGAACTTTCAATTTAAAATATATACCTAGTTTCTCATTTTTGAAGATTTCCCCACCTGTATGTGTCAAAGGGAAATTGAAAGAACAGGAACAGTTTAGAAATGTAACAGAAAGGCCTGAAGAGTGGTCTTTCATTGTTGCTGGTGAGAGGCACAGGGAGGCCTAGCCCAGGCCTGCTCACTTCCCTCCCTTCCTGTTTTATTTGCTTTCCTTAATTTGATGTGGGTACATTTTTTTTATTTGTCTGTTTGGTCTGCTTATTATTAGCCTTGCTCTGTTTTTGCTTAGGAACTTTAAAATTCTTAAGATTTCAAATCCAGCATTTTAGCGTGTGTGTGTGTGTGTGTGTGTGTGTGTGTGTGTGTGTGTGTGTGTTTGTAAGTGTACATATTAGATCTCCATCCTTACCTGTTTTTTCCTTTTCTTTGGTGGGGGGCTTCATTTATTCCCCAACCTAGAGATTCATTCTACACTGAGTTTTTATAACACAAAGCACATCTTAGCCCTGGCTATGTATGTAGACTGGGGCTACTAGACCAGAAGCCTTCCACCCTATTATGTTGCGTGCTCACCACTCAGCAGCATTGCAAACCAGCCAACTTGATTCCCTCTGGGTTTGGAATTGGCCGTGTCATCCTTGGCAGTGCAAAAGCTGCCTGCCTTAAATCAGGAGCATGGCATTGATACTGAGGAGTTAGAACAGGCAACCAAACATCTGGTCAATCTTACCTTGCTTCAGGCTACATAACCTCAACTACACAGAAAAGAAAATCAATGAAAGCTTCATTCCTTATACCTGAATCACCAAGAAATTCTCCCAGTCTTGGGCTTTCTACAAGTTTAATCTGGTAGATTGAGCTTGGACATGAAAGGTGATGCCCCTGATGTTCCTTACTAAAAGATAAAAAACATTCTGGTTGTGTCTATAAGCATGAATTGTATAAAAAGTTACTGCTACAATGCTGGGGAAGCTATCCACAGATAGAGTGGCGTTACTGTCAAAAACCAGGCTGAGAAATGAGAGCCCCCACCCAGGCAAGATGACGGCTGCACAGCCTGGCCCACAGAGACAGGCCCAGGGCTACCATAGCAGGAAAATGGAACCACAAAATATGACCAAGAAATAAGCATTTCTGTGTCCTGTCCAGGACACCTTGGAGCTTGTTCACAGGCCAAAAGGAAGTGGAAAAGGATCTCTTCCTTTATGTGGGATTTTCCAAAAAATGTAGCTGAAAGGAAGTAATCTAACCCAGAGCTACTTTATGGATTTTCATACATGAAAAAGCTACAGTGTATCAAAAGGTGTTGGGATGGGGAGACTATTTTGAGTCTATGAAAGAATGATATTTCTATGGTGTTTGTGAGGTAATTGTTTGGAATTCTGCATTTTCCTGTGAAAATGCAGTTGTAAGTTATGGCTCAGCTTATAAAAAGCCCATTTTCCTCATAATGTCTCTAGTGCACAGTACAAGGCTATGACATTCTAGAATATAACCATGATCCCATGGGGAAATACAGCAGTCCAGGCTGGTACTTCTGGAATGTAGATTTCTCCCTATCCCATCTGTCTAGACCCTCATCCTGGTCTACCAGGTGCTGTCAGTAGAGACTCAAGCTTTAACCCTGGGGTGAGGGCTCCTTTGTCCAACAATAGGAACTGGGAGCCTGTATGGTAGGAGGAGATAAGTATCTGGGTTGAGGCAGATGCCCACAGTTGTTCCTGAGCTCCAGAACAGACCTAAACATCCCCTTTATTTTTGTCCAGGAATCCTTGAGACTGACCCACCAACTTGCTCCCAGACCAGCCCTGGACCACATGAGAGACAGGGCCTAGAGTGAGGTGTCCCGGCAGGTCAGGGCCAAGTGATAGTATGGGGAACACCCCCAACCTAGGATTTAGGTCCTAGCTTCACTGCATGCCCAGCAAGGTCACTTATCTCTCCGAGCCTCTGCAGAATAATGGAAGGAAAGACTGATGCTGCCGCCTTCCCAGGCCTGGCCTTCTGAGTAGGTTCTACATGGGACTCCTCCATCTCCTGGTTGCTTCCAGGAGCTACCATATTTGTTAGCTTTGCCTCGAGCCTTTGTGGGCCATTCCAGAGGGCAGACAGACTCTTGGTTCAGAATGGGAGAGGAGGATGTGGGCTTTAGTCAGGCAGTGCCACATTTAACTGCTCGGAGCCTCAGAGCCCTCATTTGGAAATAGAGCTGGTACACCTGGCCAGGTAGCCACCCGGGAGCAGGGTAAGGCTCAGACGAAGTAACACTTGTGAGCATGTTTTGAAATGAAAGCAGGATTCATGTGTATCACATGCAGCACACTGACTCTACGTTGTGCTGTCAGTGGCCTTTCTCCGCTGCCCCCATGTCAAGATGAGTGGCACTAAAGAACTTGCCAAAAGGAAACCTGTGGCGTTCAGTTTGCTGCCAAGATAGAAGGTGGGGCAGGCGAGCTTGCAGCATCTTGAGGGCAGGCAGAGCAGTCTAGGATGAGAGTGTAGACCTGCTGGTGAGAGGCCTCCAACCAGGACCAGATTCTGGGTTTGCTCAGACGGTCTGACTTGAGGTCCAGGGAACACAGGGATATTGGAGAAGTGATCACTGTGGTACCCGTTGCAAAGACACAGAAACCTACTGCCCTGGCATCTTAAAATGATCGTAACAAAAGTTTTAAAGACTTGTGTTTGCCACAAGCTTGACAACATCTTTGCTCTTAGAACTAGTGGACCAAATCGTCTATTTCTCACATCTCCAAAAAAGGCGAAGAAATTACACTCAAAATCAGCACCTCTGTGTTTCCCTGGCATGCTCATTTCAGATTCAAGTCCTGGTGGAACTCCCCTCGTTTAAATGATTTTTTCTCCTTGATTTCTTATTTTTAAAACAATATTTATTGGGTATTTTTTCTGATTATAAAAGTAGTATACATTACTACTTGGACTTTGGAGCACAGAGGAAAGTCTGGAGAAGAGAGTCCTAACCGTGCATCCTGTCTGCTCAGTCCAGCTCCTCTCAGAGGGGTGGCCCACTCCCATTCTGCGTTCTGTCTATTACTATGACAATGCCTTCTCTTTTTTTATACTTTTTTTAACACTTCCTTTCCTTGATGTCCCCTTTACTAATTTCATTTTCAAATTTCTGTTCTGAATATCCTGTTATCTCGTATTGTCTTCTGTATTGGAAAGGGTGTATGAGGATGTGGTCTACATAAAAGGAACTAAAAGTTACATTTTGTGATATCCAGAAAGTACATATGTGCAAGTACATGGGCTCCACTATGTTGGCTGTGCATCATGTCCCCATCCCTTGCTAACAGCTGTGGACACCATTCCACCCCACACCAGTCTGTCTGCATAATGCCAGTACCAGGAAGCCGCAGACATTGTTCATCGCCATTGTCTTACTTATCCAGGTGTTCTGAGTGCCAGCATGGAGTCTACACTTTGAAACAAGGAAGGTTGGATATGGATCAGCCCTGAGCAGAGAAAGGAGCCCTTCTCCCCTCCCCTAGCGTATCAGCTGGTCACAGCCATGTTCGTTTAGAGCCCTGGATGTGATCAACATTGTAGACACACGTGCACACCCACAAACAAGTCTCTGGCTTTAGTTTTGAAGTTTTACCCGACACCAGATTCACTGTGCAC
Source organism: Enhydra lutris kenyoni (assembly GCF_002288905.1). Lineage (NCBI taxonomy): Eukaryota > Metazoa > Chordata > Mammalia > Carnivora > Mustelidae > Enhydra > Enhydra lutris. The sequence continues at coordinate 457,685 of NW_019154153.1, forward strand.
AAAGCACTATGAGGAAGGGTTAAAAAGAAAGGGAAAATGTGGTACCTGCGTTTGCAAAGCAGAAGGGCTCCTCGGCCAGTAGGTTGTCTATTGGGCCTTCCTGTTGTGAAACAGAGCTATTTCTTAAACCCTGTTCCAATCCTAAAACCACCCCTGCTCCCTACAGTCCTGAGGCCATTTCTCTGAGCCTGTGTCTCCTGTGTGCCCTGGTGGTTCTGTGATGGTCCCTTGCTGGGCTCCTCTCCCTCTGCCTCTCCCTGAGTAACTGTCAGGTCTCCCTCAGTCCTAGGCATGTCTCTCTGCGCCCTGTTCTCTCAGTTGCCCCGTCCATGACTCTTACCAGCATTGTTACTGTGAGTTTTCGATATGTCCTGTCAGCTCACCCCTTTGGTCTTCCAGTCCGAAGTGTGACAGCCTTCCCCCAGCTGTGCTATTGGAATCCTCTCTGGAGATTCTGGAGATGGAGGGGCAGAAGAAAAGGGGGTGGTTGGCTCTCCCTGGTACATGGTGGGGGGATATGATGCGGACCAGGGGAAGTCGCCTCTTTTGTGGATATGTTTCCCTCAATTTGTCCTGGCTCAGAATTCACAGCACTGTAGAGTCGGCCCTGGAAGCCCTCCCCAGATGAGGCGCTGCCTCCATAGACTCAGAGCTGCTTTCTGGGGGCCTGGTAATCCAGTGGTGGCAGACCCCTCCTCACCTGTTACACTTCTCCAAGGCCAGTTGTATGTGAAGCGCACACGTCTATGGTGACATCGTAGAATGTTTCACACGGGTTTGGTTGGTGACATGAAATGATCACCTGCAAACCTAGGAGCAGTGTTGGGCACAGATTTAATCACGGACTCTTCCACAGAGGTAGGCTGACCAGTCCCAGGGGCTTTGGGCGTTTTTGAGGAGGGAACCCAACACCCAAAACCCAAAGGCTACCACATGATGGTATCCCAATGTCACTACCCTCACAGTAAGGAACAGAGGAAGAAGGAGCAACCCACTCAACCCCAGAACCTCCCACCATTGCCAGGAAGCACGTGCATTCTTTTTTTAAGCCACACACCTGATGCCTGGGTCTGCCCTTGTTCAGTTTCCATGCTGAAAAAAGGACTTAATTCATTTGTAGACTTTGTTTCCCTTGTTTCTGCTTTTCCATTTCTTGTATTTTTTTTCTTTTCCTCCTGTTGTTCCTTTCTCACTTCTTATGCTTTTTGTCCTCTGCTTGTTTTTTATTTCACCTTCTCCCTGTCCCTCTCCACTTCCAAACTCCTCTTCCTCCTCCTTTTCCTCCTCTTCCTTTTTGTCTTTCTTCGTCTCCTTCTCCTTCTTTTCCTTGTTTGGTCCTTTTTGAAGTTGAGCCCAGTGGCGGGACTCCACGGCGTAGACCTCTCTCCTTCTGCCCTTGCTGTGTCCAGGAAGGTAACGTAACTCCCCCAACCTCATCCCCACTGCCTCTCAGCGGTCATAGCAACACTAGCCAAACAGGGACCCAAAACCCAGCTATTTCTCTTTTTCTCTGACATTCAATAGCCTTGTTACAAAATTCCATGAGTATGTGGCAGTTTCTTACAAGGTACAGTATCCCTTTGACTGTCTTGGGGAGGACTGGGGTACAGAGGAAAACCAGAGAGCCTCCAGGTACTGGCCTTTCAGGCTACAGCTGAAGCATCCCATGACGTTGTGCCACCATTCATGGTGGAACTTCTCAGACTCAAATCGAGCAGATAGAGGGGACACACGGGTGAGGAACCCCCTACCTGTGTGGCAGAGATTTGTATCGGTGGAGTCGAGGAATACTGTCCTTACAAAGACTGGTCTACAAATGCCCCCAAGTTCTTTTCCCAAAAACAACAAAAACAAACAAACAAAAAAACCCCACTAAATGCAAACTTCTCTACCCTGTGTCTTGCTGAGTGTGTGTGTGTGTTTGTTTTTTTTTTTTTAAGTTTGTCTGATTTAAAGTCTGTTGTGATAAGATTGTTATTGAAAAGGCATGTGGGAAGGGGAAAGGGGAGTGTGGTCATGACTAACCCTTGCTAACCTCTTAACCCTGCTCTTCATGGCGCTCACATTTGACTTTCACCCACCCCACCATATACCTTTGCTCATCAGCTGTGAACAGTCTCTACCATAGCTCATGAGCAGTGTTCAGATGTCTCCCAGTGGAATTTTTGTCCCTGCTCATGGGGAGGCGGGAAGGAGGGAGAGACTTCCCAGTGCATTCCCAGCTTGCCGCACTGGACAGCTTGCATGCCTCAGGGCTCCATCTTCCATGCCATGTGGGCACACTGTGCAGAGACGCTCAGAAAGGAATGCATGGAACTGAGCTGTGGGCTGCTCTAAAAGCCAAAGGACCAAGTCTATTGGGTCGGGTAAGGAGAACTTTCATCCCCAGACACTCCAGCACTCCACAGAGGCAGGCTCAGCTGGTCAGGAGGGAGTTTCTGCCTTGCAGAGTAGGACTCAGGGACAGGCCTCCACCTTGGGAGCACAGCCGCACGGGTACCTGGGCTGTGTGCATACACTAACCCCCGCTTGTGTGAGTGCTATTCGTTTCTGCCTCTCCAGAGTGTGGCCCCCATTGAAAGACTAACTGGCTTGGGCCTCCTGCGTGTCAAGCAAACAACACAGCAGAGAGTTGTCTTTGAACAGTGTGCAAGGAAGTCAGGTGGGAAGAATGTAGGAAAACAGTGAGTAAGGAGCTTGACAGAGGAGCGTTGTCCCACTTGAGGGTGTATTCCATGTGTTTCTGGGTCTGGTCTTTACCAGGATAGGACATCCATCCAAGTGAGTCATAAAATGGAAGGCACTTGGGAAGATCTCCCAGTCTAGTGCCTCTTAACCTGGGACCCACAGGTGAACTTCAGGGAGCCCACGAACACCCTGAAGTTCTGTATATAATTGTTGGACATGTAGACATGTATTTTTCTAGGAAGAGTGTCCCTGGATTTCCCGAGATTCCCAGAATGGTTTGAAATCCAAAAATATTGAAGACCGCTGATAGAGTCTGTCTTTTGCTTTAGGCAGGACCGCACTATTGCTGTGAGCTTCTTTGTGCTCCAAGGAAAAGGAGTTTGTTCTCTCCTTGGGTGGTCTGATTCCTTGGAAAGTTCTTCCTACTGTTCTGCTGCCTTAGTTAAGCCCCACAGGGTCAGGCTGCCACTGATGGAGATGGAGTTTTCAGCTATGTGTTAGTGCAGAGCACTAGTCCCAGAAACTGCTGTTGACATTGGGTCAGAGCAGAGGGCACTGCCTGATTTCCTAGTGGGTGTTCTCTCTGCCCTTGGTGAGAAGACTGACAGCCATCCTGGGAGGTACTACTGCATGTACCATGCAGGATTCCTCAGGGGAGCGTTTGTCAGGAAGCCCGATAAAGCCACAGTTTGAGAAAAGCCATCTCCCTGACCGGGAACTAAAGAAACAGACAGGCATCAGTACCAGTGGCCCAGACAGGGGCAGGAGCTGGGTCAGTGAGGGTACTTTTAAAGGAGGAGTAAGTGCAGTTTATAAACTTGCATTTGCCTGGTTCACGAGACTGGTTTTCTTAAAGCAGATCTAGTACCCAGCAAGTACCATACAGATAGGAAATGAGTGGGGAAAAGGGGGAAAGAGAGGGCAAAGCACTTCAGACCTACCAAGAGCAATCCATTGAGCAGGAGGGGTCCAGACAGGCTGTAATCAGGTTCCTGAGGGGGTGTGGGCTGGGCCTGGGAAGGAGAGGTGGAGAGCACAGACTCTGTTAGACTCTGGGGCACCGCGCCCCCCTTCCATGGCTGTAGGCAAACTTTGGACCTGGCTTGGGAGTGTTCCGGCAGCATCCTGCTCGGCTCTCTTTGCACATTTGCCCCTGTGTGATGACTCCTGCCGGCCGGGGAAGACGGCAGACACTTGCTGCACCTGACGCACCCTCTCTCTTGGCAGGCATGGGCAAGAAAGATGACCCCAAGCTGATGCAGGAGTGGTTCAAGTTGGTGCAAGAGAAAAATGCCATGGTGCGCTACGAGTCAGAGCTGATGATCTTGTGAGTAGCCTTTGAGTGGGGGCCCAGTCAAGGGGGGCCATCAGCTCAGCCCCTATCACAGCAGGAGCGCAGCTTCTTCCTAATTTAGGGGATGAGGAGATATGGCCCCCAAGCCACCGTGCTTCTCTCCCTCTCTCCTCTCCTCCTCCCCCTTCCCGCCCCCACCCTTCCCCAACGCCAGTGCCCGGGAGCTGGAACTGGAAGACCGGCAGAGCCGACTGCAGCAGGAACTACGGGAGCGGATGGCGGTGGAAGGTAAGCGGGGAGCAGGGCTGGGGGCCACCAGGGAAAGCTGGGTGTGGGCCTGCTGCCTCCTGGCCCTAGAGACCTAATGTCTTTGGCCACTACCCAGATCACCTGAAAACTGAAGAGGAGTTGTCAGAGGAGAAGAAGATCTTGAACGAGATGCTGGAGGTGGTGGAACAGAGAGATGCCCTTGTGGCCCTGCTCGAGGAGCAGCGACTCCGGGAAAAAGAAGAGGACAAGGACCTGGAGGCCGTCATGCTGTCCAAGGGCTTCAGCCTGAACTGGTCCTGAGCTCCAGCTGTGTTCCGGCTGGCTGGTCTGTGGCATCCACCTGACCCAGGCTGGGTTCTTCCAAACCACCCAGATGGAAGATCTCTCAGAAGGCCTGGCACCTCCTGGGAGTTTACATGCAAATGTCTATGTGCCTCTTGAAAAGTGGGTCAAGGTCTATGCTCTGGGGAACCCCAGGTGAAGATGATTATCTGAGGTGGCTCAGCCTCCTTGGAAGGGGCCTACCCTGACTCCCTGCTCCAGAGAGAGAGAGGAATATTTGACACGTGAAGTGGGAATAAAGAAAACCTGCCCGCTCCCCAGGGCTCCAAGGTGGCTGGTGCTCCTTCTACAAGAGAAGACAAGAGAAGGAATCTGCTTCCTGTCTGTCAAAACCACAGCCACCAGAGTGCACCTCCACGGAGCAGAGGGGGCAGCAATCTTCTTCATGCTTCCTGAAGCACCACCAAAGAAATGAAGAGGACACCCCGGTCGGGGGGACAAGATGGGAAGCAAGCCTGGGGAGGGGGACAGTGGCCCACAGGTGAGCACCTACCCCAGCATCACAGGGGAAGCTGGAGATGGGCTGGCTCCCGAATTCATGTTGCAAGTAAGGAGGACCCAGGAGGGGTCTGCTTCCTGGCCCCCTGCACCACACACTGGACCCCTCATGGCCAGATGCCCCAGGCCTCTCTCTGGCTTTGACCTGAGGCCTGTGGACTGCTGCATTCTGCTTTGAATTCACAATTTTCACACTGGAAAATACTGACTTTGGGGGACAGGATGAGGCCCTGCATTTCTAGCCCCCAGTTGACAGACAGGCGTCATTACCGTTCAGCGCCTCACGTCGGGGTAGGAGATTATCTTTTTCCCTGACATTTTTCCTGTGTTTGCACATTGAGATGAAGCTGTCAGCCTAGCAAGATGCTCAGCCGCTTCGGACCCTTTTTGTCAATTAACTTATTTTTTTAATACTTGAAAAGAAGTAACTTCATTTTTATATCTTTACTAGAGACACTGATCACTTGGCACCCGGTGTGGGAGTGACGGGTGTGTCTGTCACGTCCTCCTACATGGTCCCATCCCGACCTGACTGAACACTGTCCCAGCCGTCTATTTATTAGCCTTCTTCAGAGTGTCACTGACCCAGTTGGCATCAGGGAGCAGCTGAGACCCCTACGTGGGTTCTTGCTCCTAGCTCTCCTGTCCCCTCCTGTACTGGGTGTCCGCCCCTCCTCCTTCACCCAGCCCACCCTCACTGTGGTACCAAACTTCGTGTCTGCACCACTCATTTGTCTAAGGGTACATTTCAGCACTGTTGGAGGCCAAGCCAAAGGGCACAGATGCCACTCGCCTCTTCCTGGCTCTGAAGAACCCATTTTTTTTCTCCGTTTTAGTGCCAGGGTTTCACCTCCCCTCAGCACATTTATTATGAAAGGTGAGCCCTTTTCCAAGCTGGCAGTGTGTGCCGGGACCTTGTAATCCATCTGGCTGCTGAGAATTCCCTCAGCCCAGCCTCATAGACAACCAGACAGAGATGCAGATGTTGGAATTGAGGTTGGTCTCTCACAGTTGACTCCACCCCAAACCTCCTGTGTAACCCTATCTTCATGGAAGGCCAGGGATAATGAATACCACGGAACTGGCTCCTTGAGTCAAACTGCTCATTTCTCATAGTTGAGCCGGAGACCGACATTGTCCAGCTAGCTCACAGAGCCACAGTGGGGAAGACCTGGTGACTGATAGGTAGTCAGCCCAGGGAGGGTTCCTGCCCAGACGGGGCCAGTCCGGAAGGGGCCTCTGGCAGACTTCTGGTGGAGAGGGGCTGGTGGAGGGCGAACAGAGGCCTGGCAGCTCTTCAGGGCAGCCTAGATCAGGTGTCTGCGCCAACCTTGGCACTACCATGGGAGCCCCACCATGCCTCAACTTGAACCTTCATTCCTAGTACAAAGGAGCAGAGAACCTGTCTCACTCTTCACTTTGTCCAAAAGCTGCCATGGCTCTCCTGTGGAAATGCAGGAGGGGTGCTGCTAGCAACCGTCACAGCTCTGACTCCTTCGCTTCCTGTTTTCCGATGAGGTGGAATGCCCACGATTATTCTTATTCTTAACAAGGCAAGAGGAGGGTGTTCTAGATTCTCCCTTTAAACCTCAGCCTTCCAGTAAAATTGAACTTGAGACAGGACTTTCATCACCTGTATGGCCTCGTCCCTAACCCTCTTCACCTCCTGAATGCCACCAGAACTAGACCAGCCCCCCCCGGAGAGCCGCCTCCATCCCTCGAGGCTCTTGCAAACCCCAGAACAAGGCAGTGCTGTGCCAAGTGGCGGCTGCGGGATAGGGCCGCAGGGAGATGCTGTTAGTGGTCTCATGTGGTGGGAACGCCACACGGGGCCGTGTGCCCCACTGCCGGCCGGGACGGTTAGCCTCTTAACACTCCTGCATTCTTGTGAAGCACACACAGTGACCTGCGATTACTAGAAAAGGGACTGAAGACCTTCCAGAGAAGCTTCCAAAATCCACAAGCCTCCAACATGTGCCCTGGTTCTCCGCTCTCCACAGTGTTCCTTCCAGCTCTTGCAGCGCACCTTTCCTTTAAAGCTCCCGTTTTATAACCACTAGTTTGCAGTTTATTTTAGAATCCTGGTGACATGCTGCATGAAATGTTTTCCAACTCTGGAAACGCATGCAGCTCCAGGCAACTGTTCTTCCCCTGATTGAAGTCCCCTTGAAGGCAGGGGATGCAGGAAATGAAATGCCAGAGCTTGAGTGAGCCCAAACACAAGGCCGATACGATGGGCAACCAGCTCCCCATCACCAGAGGGAAGGCAGCAGGCATCTCCATTCCTGAGTCTGCGGGCCTCCGCGTGGGGTTCTCGCCCTGTTTGAATGATGTCTTTGGACCTTTGCCCCCAGAAACCATCTTCCAGTTGCTTTTGACCAGCAATGATAGGTTATTCTTTTTCATTTCAGAAGAGAAGAAATTTTTCAGTGGGGCAGGAGTTAGAGTTCAAAGGAAAACATTTGAAAGGTGGTAAGAACCAAGCTGCAAAGGGGAATGGGCCATTTTCTGCGCAATAAAAGTTTTTCAAAGAAATACAGAGTGTATTTCTTAAGTCATTTTACCAGACTTGGCCGTGAGCTGGGATATAGTTCCATGTTCCAGCACCTGCCTTTTGCAGGTAGATGGTGTCCACTCAAGTCATTTAGATGTCTGGCACATGTATGAGTGTGTGTACAAGCTTGTTTAAAGAACACAACTCCATAATATCCTGGCTCAGCCATCAACTGCTGTCATTTGAGAAAATGCATAAAACAACTTAGCGTGGTAGACGCTGTTCTTCAGAACCAGGCCCCAGTACCCTCTAAAAGAGAAGAATCATGTTCTGTGAAAGCAAGAGTCTTCAAGTCGGCGTGGTCCTGTGCCCCTGGCAGCATTCCTTGCCAGTCCTGCTTCTGTGCCACCCTGGCCTCTGTCCTTTGACACAGCTGACCAGGGAGCCCAGTGGCATGGGGTCAGCAGCCTCTGGGCCTTAATCATTTAGATGTGTCAGTGTCTACGAGGACATTCAGCATAGGGTCTTGGAGAGATGCTATCACCCTTCTTTGGACTGGAATCATCCCCAAGAGATTAAAGGGAACAATCCTGGCCAGCTCTTCTCTCTTGGCTACAAGAAGCCTCTTGGGTTTGTCTCCAAATGGAGACACATTCCAGCTCTTCCCCTCCCTTGGTGTGGTGACTTTGTCATCGCCCAAACAGCTAATCCCAAAGGCACATGTCTCCCTCTGGCGCAGTAACGGCATCAGGGAGAGACAAAATGGCAATAAATGGGTGGAGGTGAGGGTTGTCCAGCCTAGAGCCAACTGCCATGGAAGCTGGTTCCCAGAGCCTTTCAGCTTTATTGCCAGTTATCTCTCTCTGACACAGACGTGGACATCTCAGGCAGAAAAAACAGAACTAGCTGTGCCATTTTATTTGATGAGCTGGCCAGACTGGCCCTCTTACGGAGACTCACCTCCTCCTGTTGGGTTACCTGCTCGGAAGATCCCCCCCGCCCCCAAGCATTGCTCAGTGAAGAGGGTAAGAAACAATCCTCTTAGCTGAGACATAACCCCGGGGACCAGAGCTGCACCTCAGACGCTAAAACAAAGAGCCTGTTAAACCAGGTGCCCAGGGTCACACAGGCCTTTCATGGACACTCCCAGATGGATCTCCTGTTGCTGCCGAGCTTCACCAGGTAGCATTTTGTGACAGTCCCACTCCTTGGGTTCCCCGCCCTGAGGTCTTCTTGCAGGTGGGGCTCAAACAGGGAGCCTGGAGTCCTGGCTTCTGTGGGTAGGCCCTGTGTGCCGGCTGCCTCTGCCTGGGAAGCCACCTGTTACTGAGACCTATGTGGAAGAGGAGACGGCGTCCCACAGTGCACGCACGATTCACACGCACGTGCACACACACGAGCACCTTCCTTTTCATGGTCAACATGGCCTTTCTGAGCCAGAGTGGACATCTGGCTCTAAAGAAGGCTGGATTTAAGCCTTTGAACCCAGAAAGGACTAGCCTGGAGCATGGAAGACCTCGGTTGTATGGACCGGTCTCTGAAGTAGGCAGGTGGAGCAGTCCGCCAGACCCAGGGGAAGGGGCGTTTGGAGTCCCCAGTGCAGGTGTGGCGCTGCCTCACACAGCTTGTGAGATGAGAAGGAGGTTGCTGGTGTCTGTCCACACGTGAGAGAGCGGTAAGGAAAGGGAGTTAGACAAGATTAAGGTTAGCATTCAGACATGAGACTCGTTCCTGTCTCTTCTCTGACTTCAGAGGAAGCCTGAGACTTATCATTTAACTGGTGGGTTCTCCCTCCTTGTTAACCAGCCCACAGGATCCTCGGGAGGGCAAAACATTGAAGGGTTTGAGATTCTTAAATCGGGGCCTTTGTAGATGGACAGACATCTTTCATGATAGTAACTAATGTTGAAGGAAGGCAGTCCCAGCTCCTCTAGGGGCTGTCTCCTTCCTACCCAAGTTCATCTCACATCTATCTGGTGAGCCAACAGAGTTGTGCATTTATTTTTAATTACTTAGAATGCTGGGCTGAACCTTCTGTTTGCTCTCAGGAACTTACCTTACACAGTACAGTTGCTATAGACAGGCAGTGTTCACAGAACCTTCAGCTGGGCCGCTGAGGGGTGCTCGCCTGAGGCTGGACAATGCTGAGCCCGAGTCAGCACTCGGTGCCTTACTGGGAACAAACCAGTACTCTCAGCTCAAGGGGACACCCTGCCTTTTCCCTCCTGCCTCCTACAGCCACCAGCCACCTCCACCTCCACCTCCACCTTCATCTTAAGGTAGCTCCACCAAACCTGCTCTCTCCACAAGGGCTCCAGGGACATGTCATGGGTCCCTGGTCTTCCAGAGTCATTATCAAGGATAAGGGATTCATCCAGGTAAAAGCTAGGTTATGTTTAGTGTTACAATGCTGATCGAGAGCCAAAAGAACAAGGGTTCATTCATAAATGACCAGAGGCAGCTGGCACACCAAGCAACGAGAAAGTAGTGTTTCTTAGCAAAAATACCCAAGTTTTGGCACTGTGGCCTTCAGGTTGTCTCCCCAAGAGCTTGAATGCCAGGTCTTACCTGTGGGAAAAAAACACAAAGCAGCACCTAACAGCCAACAGTCCCCTTTCCCCAGCTGCATTTTATTTAACACTTTTTAAAAATCTTTTTAAAGAATTAAGTACCATTTTTAAAATGTAACCAGGGCCAGACTTACTTGGTGCCATCCTCCCTATTGGGACAGAATACTGTTTCTGGCCCTAGTAATTAATGTCTGAAGTCTTCATCACCGGTTAAGGTCACCTGTAAAATCTGGGTGGGGAAGGTCATGCCTGAGGCTGAAGGATGCTGGCCTTGGGTCAGCATTTGGTGCCTTATACCCATGGGAACAAACCAGCACTCAACTTGGGGGGATACCCTCTTTTCCCTGATGCCTCATCTACAGCCCAGGGGATCAGAGTTGGTAGAGCTTTAACTCACCCCAGAGTGAGTGTCTCTTCTGAGTGAATCACCCCACCATGGCCTGGGCCCCTGTTCCTGGAAGATACAGAGAGCAGCCCCAGGACCCTGCCAAGTTTTCCTATGGGAAGATATTTGGAAGACGCATCAAGAAAAGACAAGTCTTCTGCAACGCCGTGCCAGAGGAAAGTGGGGAGAGGAGTGTGCCCGCTGAGCTGACTGCAGGGCTTGACGTCAATGTGTACACTGAGTTCAGGCCTCTGTGTGTGAAGAGCCATGCCCACCCTGTTCATGAAGTTTAGAGTCTTGAGTGGGAAGGAACGAGGGAAACAAGTAACTTTTCTTCAGTTTGGTGTAGGGGAGTGCACATTTACCCTCCAGCTGTTTGCACTCCTGTGGCCAACAACCAAAATAAAGTCCGTCATTATTTTTTTCTTTTGTGTGGAAGAGGATCATTTCTTCCCTCCTTGAGGTGCCCCCCCTCCCAACCTGTCCTTTGGCAGGGCTCCTATCTATGGAGGTGGGGTGGAGGGAGGGCGGTGAGCTGTGTTGCTGCTTGTTACTCCTGTCTCCTCCCACTCATCCCCCCCCTCCACCCCACCCCACCCCGCTCCAGTCTTTCTACCTGCCCCCCACAACTCTGTTTGGATTGGAAAAAAAACAGCTAGGAGAATATTCCTGCCTCTCTTTCCCTTGATTTTACTATGTATCTTGAAAGAAAAGAGCAAACAGAAAAATTGTCTTTCTGCCCTAGCTGAGGATCGCACTTGCCCCCCTGTCCCCCAACATCTGCTTTTTCATTTCTGGGTGAGCATGGGAAGTTTTGCTGCAGCACAGTTGGGGTGGGGGGGCGGCCTAATGGAGAAAGGGTACCTTTGCTGTTGGAGAAGGTAGGATGGGAGGGATCTTAAGGGCAATAAAAAGAAGACATGGATTCAAAACCCAGCTACGTGATCAGGAAACTAGGAACCTGATGAAGGAGAAGGGCATCGGTGGGTTGACCCTGGAGGAGGCCTTAATCAGCAGAATGAATTGGATGGCACTGAATGGGGGCGGGGGGGCTATTGGCCTCTCCAGGGTGGGCAGCCTGGCAGCCTGGCCCCCTTGCACCCAGCCTGGGGAGTGCGTACATTCTGCTCCTACCTAGGCCAGGGGCACCTGGCTGACTCAGTGGAGCGTGCAGCTCTTGATCCCGAGGTTGTAAATTCAAGCCCCACATTGGATATAGGGATTACTTAAAAATAAAATTTAAACAAAAAAAAAAAAGTTGAAGCCAGTGAAGAACTTCTTGTATAAAGCAAGTGGAAGCAACAGAACTTTCAGGCCTCCTACCCCAAACTCCATACTTCCTTCTCCCTGGAGAGGAATTCTCCAAGGACCCTGTGGGAGAACAGAGACTCTCTGTGGATTGGGCCATGATAGCAGGAGCAGCTGCCTGCTTCTCTCCAGGGGGTGGTGGCTGAGAAGAATGCTGACAAGTCTCCTCCAGCTGAGGTGAGGCTGTGCCCCTGGACCTGGCAACTGAGAAGGGCTTAAACATCAACAGATGTGTTTGGGCCTTCACGGGCCTAGGAACTGATCTTGGCTTTGAGAGCCCATAACTGAGTTCAGCCGGGGAGAGTCTGCTGTAGTTTTCATCACAGCGAATAGTGTCTGCAGAGCCCCTCTGGGCAGCGCTATGGATATGCTTGGTCCCATAGATTTGGAGAGGTCTGCTGTTGAAAACATTTCCCATCCATTTTTCCCACCAAGCCAATACAGTGGTGTTCCCTGCCCCCTCCCTTTGCCCTTACGCTCCTCTAAAGGTGATCCCAAGAGTCTTATCCCCTTCTTTCCCCCACCTCCAACCAGGAGAAAGTTCTTGATTGGAGGCCATGTGGCTGTGTGAAATGAGCACTGGACCAGGAGTCAGTTCTGGTGTCTGGCCGAGCATGGCCACTGCCTGGCTGGCTGAACTTGGATGTGGCTCCCCAAACCTATTATCTACGCTTGTGAAACGAGAAACTCACCTTCACTCTCTGCCCCGTGAAGTGTTTGTGGGGCTTCGAAGAGATCGGAGATGCCGAGTGCTCAGAGCTTTGTGGGCCCTGTGCCTGTCCCTCTGTGGCTGCTGAGTCACAGTGGCACACCATTCACCGGAGCCACACGGAAGCGCTCCCCTCCACGTGTAACCCGGGCCCCTGCCCACAAGCAGATGTGCTGGTGACCCAGGAGGCGGGGGAGGTGCTCCTAGCCTTGTGCCCGTGACAGGAGCCGGCTGGCAGCAGCTGCTCTAAGTCTGCTCTCCTGGAAGTGAGTGACGACAACTGAAGCTGAGTGTGGCATTGGCAGGAAAGGACATCACGGGGTTGGGTCGGATGCCAGAAAGCCAGCATAGGAATAAAGAACCAGAAACTTCTTGTGACATGAGGCAGGTATCTCTTACCTTCGTGATTCCAAGCCCGGCTCCAGCTCCGGTGTGCCTGGATCCATCGCAGTGAGAGTCACGGCCCTCCTCTCAGACAACACCCGATTCCACATCCAGTGCTCACACACTCTGCCACATGGCACTCTTCACCTGCATCTTTGAGCAGAATTCTGGACACTGATCTTCCCTCTTCCTCAACATCCCTCTCTCTGACAAACTGCCATGTAAAACGTTCAGACCAGTCATGGCCAGGCCCCTACTCCACTCTGGGGCCCCCACACCCTCCCCTTGGCTTGGTGGGATTCAGCCAACAGTCAGTGAGCTAACTTCAGGAAGAGCAGCCGCAAGGCAAAGGAGAGTGTAAGGAGCAAGTGACCTGGCCAGCCCTGGCGCTAAACGATGGAGGACCCAGCTCTTTGGCAGAGTCAGCCCACCTCCCCCAGGAAAATCCTGTCTGCCTCTTGCCCCTGGAGCCCATTCTGACCAGATCCAGACTCTGGAATGGGACATTCTGGGTTCTCTAGCCCCTTGGGCCTAAGGGCCTAAGTCAGCCCCCTGAAAGCCTGCTATGAGTCCCTAACTGGGAGCCTCAGTGGCAACGGTTGGTTGTTGACTGAAGAGAAAGGTCCAGGGGTAAGGCTGCTAAGGTAATACTGGAAATCCCAGACTGGTTGTTCAGCCCATTGCAGGCACTGAGTCGAAGCTGGATCAGAGCCAGCCTCTCACAGCTTCCGCTGGGCCCTATCTGCCAACACATACCAGGTGGGGCTGGGGTGGGGAAGCGCCTGACGTTTTCCAGTGCTGACAGTCCATGTGTACTAGACTGTGGGTATGAACACAAACTTGGCCCCACAGGCCGGGGTCCTGGAGGTAGCCACCTTTCCCCTCTCCTCCAGCAGGAGTTGTTTGGTGTTCCTCCCTCTAGACCCTCCTGCCTTCCAAGCCCCATATCCTTTAGAGCCTAGACTCTGTGTTGGTGAGAAAGCACTTGGACACTTTCCCACCAGGCACGGGTCTGCAGCTCCTGTCCCCTGTATACACACATCCAAGGACAGGGGAGTCATGCCTCGGTGGAAACCACTGTTCCCTGCCACCTGGCACTTTCCTTCAGCTCCCCCTGGGCCTCACATGTTGGCCTCTCTTACAGCACCTTAACCCCACTCTCTGTCCCCACCTGTCAGCCCAGGGTCCAGCGTGGGTGGTGAGCCCCTGGCCTGACCTATGGTGGAGTCCCGAGTCGGGCACAGAGCAGAAGCTCTGAGCTACTTACTCACTTGGGTCTAGAAATAAGGAAATAAGCCAGCCGTCATGTTCTTCTTGCCTCCATTAGCCGACTGTTGGTTTAGAAAGCCCTGGAGGGCTCAGGTGCACCCAGCCTCCAGTCCTATCCCAGAGTGGGGACTAATGGACAACTAGCTGTGTTCATGGTATGCTGAGCAGTGCCAGGGCACCTCCACCATCCCCGACGTCACACCCTCACCTCTCGTACACCACTCCAGACCTTTGCTATCAGATTCTCTTCCTGAGGTGAGGGCGATGGGGGTGTCTGGGATGGGAAGAGCCTTGACTTCATGGCTTCAGAGTCTGCTGGGTGCATCACAGCTGTGGGCTTTCATGAGCACTGGGAAAAGAGGAGGCAGTGGTATTTGTGGGCTTGTGGAACCCTGACCCTAAGATTGGCACCTCTGGAGAGGCTAGGCTTGGGGTTGCTTGTGGGAAGTGGGCACCAGAAGGTAGAGCATGAGCCCATCTTGCCATCCAGACCCCCAACCCCATGTGGACTTGTCTCTGGGGGATGTCAAAGGTTCTGCCTCCTGCAGTTTGAGGGGACAAGATCCCATCAAAGCAGGCACAAGAAATGATTCGGTCAACATGCACGTGCAAAAAAAAAAAAAAAACAAAAAAATGGGACGCCTGGGTGGCTCAGTTGGTTAAGCAGCTGCCTTCGGCTCAGGTCATGATCCCAGCGTCCTGGGATCGAGTCCCACATCGGGCTCCTTGCTCATCAGGGAGCCTGCTTCTCCCTCTGCCTCTGCCTGCCATTCTGTCTGCCTGTGCTTGCTCTCTCTCCCTCTCTCTCTCTGAAAAATAAATAAATAAAAATCTTTAAAAAAAAAAAACAAAACAAAAACAAAAACAAAAACAAAAAAAACATGCACGTGCAATATGCCAGACACCAGGAATCAAATGCAACAAGGCAGCCACGGGCAAGTGCTCTCAGAGCTCAGTTGACAAGGCCCAGGGGCACTGGCCTGCTACCCTCCTTCATCCCTTCAGTTTCCAGGGCCAGGCACCCGAGGTCTATTGAGAGCCGAGAGGCAATACTGGGCACCAACTCTGCTGGGAAATGAGAGATACCTAGAGAAAAAGTTCATTATCAAGTCCAGGTGTGTACAGGGCAAACCAGTGAGGGAGAGGCTATGGAGGCAGCTCGGAAGGTGACAGAGGAAGGAAGGGGAAGGGGGTACAAGCAGGCAGTCCCTCTCCTCTCCTTCCTTCCTCTTCATGCCCCTTCAGAAACCCCAGCAATAGAGCTCCTACTCCCTGAATCACATCCCTGATCCCCAGCCTCGGACTCCCAGCCAGGAGACTTCACCTGCACAGAGATGCTCCGGAGCCTCTGAAGGGACGGATGCCAAGTAACAATGGCAATGGCAGCCATTTACTGAGACCTTCCTATTGTGCGAGACACCATGCCTGAGACTTTTTCATATTTCATATATTTAAAATGCAACTTTGAAATATGTGCTATCATTTTCTTTGATGCTTAGGAAATAGGAAATCAAGAAATTTATCCTGGGGCCTCAGCTTTCTTGGGGGTAGCTGCTGGCCTCCTTGTTTGCAAACCCAGGAATGCCAACGACTTCACGCCAGATTTCTGTGTGTTCTGAGACCTTGCCTTGCTCATTCTGACTTAATGCCTAACACATAGCTCTTCCCCTTCCTTGCCATTTGACAGGCAATAATGAGAGCATAAACACGGTACCAGTCACTGTATTTAGAGGCATTATTATCCCCATTTTGTTGTTGAGCCTCAGAGCAATTAGGTATCATGCTAGGGCCCCAGAGCTAGTAAAGAACAGAGCTGAGAAAGCAAACTGCAAAGGCTGAGCTCTTAACCACTATGCAAAAGACTTGCCAGCCTCCCTCTGAGCTTCCCTGGACAGTCTGCCCAGATCCCTCCAGTCCACACGCCGTCTCTACCCTCTAAATGCCCCAGCACCTCTGGTCTGGGCCACATGCTGACTCTTCAATGCATCCATGTGTCTTGCAGAGTTCACTGCTGTCCCCTGTATCTCTGCTGTCCCCAGCCCAGCAAAGCTGATTACTAAGCTAAGCTATGTTCCCTTCCAGCTTAGCAACTTTGTCTCTTCTCACTTTCCTCTCTCCAGCACTCTCCCCATCTAAACCTATCCTCTAGGATGGCTCATAAACTCTTTCATATGTTTACAAAGGATAAAAGTACATGGGTGCCTGGCTGGCTCCCTGGGTATAGAGTGTGCGACTCTTGATCTTAGGGTCATGAGTTCGAGCTCCACATTGGGTGTAGATGTTGCTTAAAAATAAAATATTTGGGGCACCTGGGTGGCTCAGTTGGTTGAGAAGCTAACTATTGGTTTTAGATCAGGTCATGAATCTCAGGCTTGTGAGATTGAGCCCCAAGTTGGCCCCCACTCAGTGGAGAATCTACTTAAGTATTCTCCCTCTCCTTCTCCCTCTGCCCCTCACCTACACTAGCTTGCTAACTCGTTCACGCTCTCTCTCTTTCAAATGAATAAATAAATCTTTAAAAAAATAACAAAAAAATAAGGGGCACCTGGGTGGCTCAGTGGATTAAGCTTCTGCCTTTGGCTCAGGTCATGATCTCAGGGTCCTGGGATCAAGCCCCGCATCAGGCTCCCTGCTCATCGGGGAGCCTGCTCCCCCCCTCCTCTGTCTGCCTCTCTGCCTACTTGTGATCTCTGTCTGTCAAATAAATAAATAAAATCTTTAAAAATAAATAAATAAATAAATAAAACCTTTAAAACAAAAAAGAGGGCACTTGGATGGCTCAGTCTGTTAAGTGTCTGCCTTCGGCTCAGGTCATGATCTCAGGGTCCTGGGGTCAAGTCCTGAATCTGGCTCCGGCTTAGCTGGAAGTCTGCTTCTCCCTCTCCCTCAGCCTCTCCCCTCTGCTTGTGTGCTGTTTCTCTCTCACTGGCTCGCACTCTATCAAATAAATAAAATCTTCTTTAAAAAAAAAAAAGAATAGGGACGCCTGGGTGGCTCAGTGGGTTAAGCCGCTGCCTTCGGCTCAGGTCATGATCCCAGCGTCCTGGGATCGAGTCCCACATCGGGCTCCTTGCTCAGCAGGGAGCCTGCTTCTCCCTCTGCCTCTGCCTGCCACTCTATCTGCTTGTGCTCACTCTCGTGCTCTCTCTCTCTCTGACAAATAAATAAATAAAATCTTTAAAAAAAAAT
>NW_019154153.1:475184-540044 GCF_002288905.1 Enhydra lutris kenyoni
AGAGGCAGAGGGAGAAGCAGGCTCCCTCTGCCTCTGCCTGCCACTCTATCTGCTTGTGCTCACTCTCGTGCTCTCTCTCTCTCTGACAAATAAATAAATAAAATCTTTAAAAAAAAATAAAAATAATAAAAAAAAAAAAAGAATAAAAACAGGGGCTCAGTCTGTTGGGCATCTGCCTTCAGCTTGGATCATGGTCCCAAGGTCCTGGGATTGAGCCCCAAGTAAGGCTCCCTGCTCCATGAGGAGTCTGCTTCTCCCTCTCCCTCTGCCTGCTGCTCCCCCTGTTTATTCTCTCTCTCTGTCAAATAAATAGATAAAATCTTTAAAAAAAAAAACAAAACCAAAAACATATGAATAGTGAAAACAACTTTGAGAAAGAAGCATAGAAGGATTGCCTTAACTATAGTATGACCTAATGCAAAGCCATAATAGTAAAAACCATGGAGTGTGGCTAGAAGGACCAGCAGACTGATGGCATCCCAAAAGGAGCACTCAGAGGGACCATGGAAACTTGGGTTGTGATTAAGGAGGCCCCATGAATCAATAGGAAACATGAATTGTTTTGCAAAGGGTGTTTGGAAAGAAAATTGACTTACAATATAGAGAAAATGAAAACAGTCTCCTGTGTAACACTACATATAAATATAAATTGGGATGAATCAAAGACATAAAACTGCAAATTTATAAGCTAGAAAAAAATGTAGGAGAAATCTTTGACCTATAGAGAAAGGACTTCTTTTTTTCCCACAGTTTTATTGAGATATAATTGTGGTGCCACAATATAACATTGTGGCAGTTTCACACTTGAAATATGTGAATATGTGAATATATTCACATATGCATATATTGTGCAATGATCACTACACTAAATTTAGTTAACATCCATCACCTCACATAGTTACAACTTTTTTTTTTAAGATTTTATTTATTATTCATTTGACAGAGATCACAAGTAGTCAGAGAGGCAGGCAGAGAGAGAGGAAGTGAAGCAAGCTCCCTGCTGAGCAAAGAGCCCGACGTGGAGCTCGATCCCAGGATCCTGGGATCATGACCCGAGCTGAAGGCAGAGGCTTTAACCCACTGAGTCACCCAGGCACCCCCATAGTTACAACTTTTTAAAGAGATTTTATTTATTTATTTGAAAGACAGAGCAAGCATGAGAGGGGGAGGGTCGGAGGGAGAATCAGACTCCCTGCTGAGCAGGGACCCCCCCAATGCGGGACTCAGTCCCAAGACTCCAGGATCATGACCTGAGCCGAAGGCAGACACTTCAGCAACTGAGCCACCTAGGCACCCAGTTACAATTTTTTTGTTATGATGAGGACTAGATTTATTCCCCTAGCAAATTCCAAATATACAATACAATGTTGTTAACTAAAGTCCTCATGCTGTACCTGATATCCCCAGAACTTACTTATCTTGTAACTAGAAGTTGTACCTTTTGACATTCTTTGCCCACTTGACCCAACACTGACCCCCTGCCCCTGGAGGCCACCATCTATTCTGTTTCTGTGAGTTCAGCTTTGGGGTTTTTTAAGATTCCAGTTGTGAGATCATATGATATTTCTCTTTCTCTGTCTGACTTATCTCACTTAGCATAATAATCTCCAGGTCCATCTACGTTGTTGGAAACAGTAACATTTTCTTCTTTTTTATGGCTAATAGTTGTGTGTGTGTGTGTGACATTTTCTTAATCCATTCATATGCCCATGGACGCTTCAAAGTTTTCATGTCCTGGCTATTGCATATGATGCTGCAGCGAACCCAGGGGTGCAGATATCTCTTTGTGATAGTGATTTCATTTCCTTCAAATAAATACCCAGAATTGGAATTGCTGGATCATATGATAACTCTATTTTTAATTTTTTCGAGGAACCTCCATACTGTTCCATATTCCCACCAACAGTGCGCAAGGGTTCCCTTTTTCCACGTTCTCAACAACATTTATCTCTTTTTTTTTGATGATAGCCATTCTAACAGGTGGGAGGTGATATTTCACTGTAGTTTTTATTTGTATTTCCCTGATGATTGGCAATGTTGAGCACCTTTTAATCTATCTCTTGGCCATTTGCATAACTTCTTTGGAAAAATGGCTGATAACTTCCTCTGCCTATTTTTAGATTGTATTCTTTGGGACGCCTGGGTGGCTCAGTCAGTTAAGCGGCTGCCTTCCACTCAGGTCATGATCCCAGTGTCCTAGGATCGAGTCCCACATCGGGCTCCTTGCTCGGCAGGGAGCCTGCTTCTCCCTCTGCCTCTGCCTGCCACTCTGCCTGCCTGTGCACTCACTCTGTCTCTCTCTCTCTCTGTCTCTCTCTCTCTCTCTGACAAATAAATAAAAATAAAATCTTTTTTAAAAAATGTATTCTTTATAGGTTTGTTTTTGTTTATTTGTTTGTTTTGCTATTGAGTTGTATGAATTCTTTATATATTTGGATATTAATCCCTTATCAGATATATGATTTGCAAATATTTTCTCTCATTCTGTAGGTTGCCTTTTCATTTTGTTGATGACTTCCTTTGCTGCGCAGAAACTTTTCAATTTGATGTAGTCCCACTTGCGTATTTTTTGCTTTTGTTGCCTTTGTTTTTGGTGTCAGACACAAAAAGTCATTGCCAGGATCAATGTGAAGGAGCTTATTCTTTATGTTTTCTTCGATTAATTTTATGGTTTCAAGTCTTAAATCCATTTTGAGTTGATTTTTGTGCATGGGGTAAGAGAGGGGTCCATTTTAATTCTCTTGTACGTGGAAATCCAGTTTTCCCTATATTTTTTATTCCCTACACTTTTTTTTTTAAAGATTTTATGTTTATTTATTTATCTCTCTCTCTCTCTTATTTATTGAGAGAGAGAGAGAGAAAAAACATGAGCAGGCAGGGGGGTGGCAGAGGGAGAAGCAGACTCCCCACCGAGCAGGGAGCTTGATGCCAGACTTGAAGCCAGGACGCTGAGATCACTACCTGAACTAAAGGCAGACGCTCAACTGACTGAACCACCCAGGCGCTCTTATTCCCCACACTTTTTAATTATCTTTTCCACATTGAGTATTCTTAGCTCCTTTGTTGAAAATTAATTGATCATTTATGTGTGTATTTATTTCTGGGCTCACTATTCTGTTCCAATGATGTATGTATCTGTATTTATACAAATACCACACTGTTTTGATTACTGTAGCTTTGTAATATAGTTTGAAATCATTACACATGATGCCTCCAGCTTTGTTCTTCTTTCTCAAGATTGCTTTGGCTAATCTGGGTCTTTTGTAGTTCCATACAGATTTTAGGATTGTTTTTTCTATTTCTATGAAAAATGCCATTGGAATTTTGATAGAGATTGCATTGAATTTGTAGATTGCTTTTGGGTAGTATGGCCATTTTTACAATACTAATTTTTCTAATCCATGACCATAGACTATCTTTTCATTTATTTGTGCCTTCTTCAATGTTCTGTAGTTTCCAGTGTATCAATCTTCTAAACTCCTTGGTTAAATTTATTCCTAGGTGTTTTATCCCATGTTTTTACATTCTCAAAATGTAAAAGACAAAACTACAAATTTATAAAATAGAAAAAATATAGGAGACTGTCTTTGTGACCTGTGGAGAAAAGGATTTCTTAAATTATACTTCAAGAGCACAGATTATAAGGGAACAAATGGATGAATTTGAGAAGTGTGGTTAATGCAGGATACTATAGACAAAGTTAACAGGCCAAGAACAGATTGGAAGAAGATAATTTATAATGTCTAAGACCAATAAAGGTCTGGGAGCCCCTGGGTTGCTCAGTGACTTGGGCATCTGCCTTTGATCCTAGGGTCCTGGGATCAAGCCCCACGTCAGGCTCTCTGCTCTGCAGGGAGCCTTCTCCCTCTCTCTCTCTGCCTGCTGCTCCCCTGCTTGTGCTCTCTCTGTCTCAAATAAATAAAATCTTTTTTTAAACTATTCTTTTAAAGATTTTATTTATTTATTTAACAGGGAGAGAGAAAGAGAACACAAGCAGGCAGAGCAGTAGGCAGAGGGAGAAGCAGGCTCCCTGCAGAGCAGAGAGCCAGACACGGGGCTTGATCCCAGGACCCTGGGATCATGACCTGACCCGAAGGCAGATGTCCAACCAACTGAGCCACAGTCCCTCAAATAAATAAAATCTTTTTAAAAAAATAAAAATAATAAAACCAATAAAGGTCTAGAATATCTGAGGAACTCCTGCAAACTAATAAGATGAGGACAGGAACCACAATGGCTACATGGGCTAAGGAACTAACCAGGTAAATGACCAAGGAGTGTGGCAGAGACAGTGGTGTCTGTTCCCATGCCCCCATCGCCTCTCCTCTTCCTGGGCTTCCTGGCTTCAGCCTCTGTAGCTCTGTTGAGATCATGACAGGCACTCTCACAGGGGACGTGAATGGGAAGGCCATGTGGCCTCCGCTCTGAGTCCACTAGCAGTGAGCTCTGCACACTGGGCTTCTGCATCTACACAGCGAAGCACAGACCCTCGCTGGAAAGCTGCTTGGCTCCCAGCATCACCTCTGAGGAGAGTCTCCAAGGAGAGCCACCTGACCTCTGTCAGACTGAGCATGAAATACACCTTTGCGATCTTAAGTTCTTGAGGTCTCCTGTACACTATGGCTGTCATGAGGAAGTCCTCACCCTAGAACTCGCTGCTCCTTAGCTGTGGGGACAGCCATTAGCTCACAACCTCCAGCTGCATGGCCTTTAGATGCTGCCACGGAGGCCAGGGGCTTCCTAAACAGGAATGAGTATGGTGGGACAGGGGGTTCTATCCATTTCTCCTCTAACAGGCATCCTTTGATCTGGATGGTAGCTACTGGCATGGCCACAACTCTCTCAGATCTGTTTCATGGTCCATCTTGTTCTCCTTCTCCTCCTGTTTCCTTCTACAGGGCTCAGACCTGCCTCTGCTCAACCCTGATTCTTCCTCTTATCCTCAGAGACATGAACTCCCCAGAAAACCTTCTTGCTGCCCCATTTCAGTGTCTGCTCAGTAGAGGAGGCAGATTAATAATTCTATCCTGAGCAAGGATGCTCAAACTCATCGTTTCTCATGGAAATGCAAAAACATGGTAACAATGAGGTATTATTTTATATCTATTAGATTGGCAAAGTTAGCAACCTAGATCATGCTAAGTGTTGGTGAGGGTGGAGGGAAACAGCAACAATGGGCCCTCCTGGTGGGAATGTAGAGAAGAGCAAATACTGGGGAGAATGGGTGCTAGTACTTGGTCGATTTACCCGTACACCCACCCTATGACCAGTAACTCTGTTCCTGGGTAGCTGTCTCAGAGGGACCATATGTGAGGATGTTCACTGGAGTGTTATTCATCGTGAAAGCAAGTTGGGAGCAATCTGGAGTTTTTATACATGGGGGAGCAGATGGGCAAAATGTGAGGGATGCCCCCAGTGGAGTACTCCGTGGCACTTGGAAGTAATACACATAGCAACACAGAGAATCCTGCAAATACAGTGCTGAGTGAGGAACAAAATAAAATGAGAACTACCATAATATGTACAGAATAACAGTATACTCTTTTTTATGAGACTTTATACAAATAGATGTTAATATAATACATATATAATAAAAGCTGCCTCTGAAAGGCAGGTGAAAGAGATGGGAAAGGCAAAAAAAGAGAGAAAAAATAAATGAGAAACAACACAGGAGAGGGGACTGATGATGACCATGTGCTAAGAATGAGGCAGCATGATTCATCCAAGGCAGTGCATTGGAGATTTTTTTAAAAAGAAGCATAAAAAGTATCCTTTATAAATAAATGTTCTTTAAAATTTAAATTCAATGTCATTAACACGTACTGTATTGTTAGTGTCAGAGATAGAATGTGGTGACTCATCAGTTACATATGACATCCAGTGCTCCTTCCATCACGTGCCCTCCTTCATGCCCATCACCCAGTTACCCTGTCCCCCACTCCCTTCCCCTCCAGCAGCCCTCCATTTGTTTTCTAGAGTTAAGAGTCTCTTATGGTTTGTCTCCCTCTCTGTCTTATTTTATTTTTCCTTCCCTTCCCCTATGCTCTTCTGTTTTCTTTCTTAAATTCCACACGTGAGTGAGAATGTATGGTATTTGTCTTTCAAGCTTACATAATTGGTATTTCATCATCTGGAGATCTGCTTTGTTTGTTTGTTTAAGTAATCTCTGCACCCAAGGAGGGAATGTGGGGCTTGAACTCATGACCCCAAGATCAAGAGTCACTTGCTACTGAGCCAGTCAGGCCCCCCTGGAGATCAGGATTTTAGCATTAATCAGAGCTGGGGGCAGGGGTGGGGGCAGGCCCGGGCTGGGGGAGGGGAAGCCAACAGGGCTTATCAAGTTGTGCCATAGGGAGAGTAGTTTGTCTTCCTTTCTGATTCCACATGAGATGGAGCAGATGTTATTTGGTTCATCTTCCCCAAAGCAATTTTCAGCCCCAAGTTGGCTTCACACAACAATACCTCAGGCATCAGGATGTCAGATAACCAGTAACCTCTATTTTCCAAACTCAGCTTGAGCATGAAGGAGTGTGAAGGGGGCTCTAAAAGGAACTGTCACCGAGGCCCTCCCTCCCAGGGTTGTGGCTGCACACAGGCTCCTGCGGGTGTCTAAAGCTGGAGGGGTCCAGGCCTGCGTTTTCCTGTGAGTCTGGACCTAGACATGTGACTTGGGCCAGGGCCAGAGCCTGGGAAGTTCAGGCTATAGCAGGAGTTCAGGGCCCAACAGTATTCTGCCCTAGGCGACTGTTACCTCAGCCTGTCAGAAACAGCCTGTGAGGTGGTTATGAAGGGAACTGGGCCTGAGAAGGAGGGAAAGAGTTGGATTTTTCTAAAAAAGGGTAAGCTTTGCCCTTGACCTTGGAGCAGGATAATGATATAGTTTTGAATGTAGGGGTAAGGAAAAAGGGAGGTTTTCAAAAGAACTTTCATGCTAAAGAGGATATGGAGGATAGAAGATACCAGAGGCCTTGTTCTTCTCTCTAGTGAGGCATTGCCATTAAGACGGTTGGCGGCTTCCTGGAGGAACTTTATACTCTGCCTGCCTCAAGTATTTGTCAGTGGGCTGTGGGTTATAAGGGCATTTAATTTTATCCACATTTAATTCTGGAAGTTAGATTATTGATAAGAATGCTTTTTCCTTGTAAATAACTAAGACATTTATAAACTGAGGGAGACTGTCCTGCAGGACTGTGATCTCTATTAGTTAACCATTTGTTTGCCCTTCCCTTCGCTTTAGGGCAGCCAGAGGTGCCTGAGGAATCACACCTGTCCCACCTGCCCATGGGGGTGGGGGAGGGTTGCAGCTTGGGCTTTGTCCTCAGCTTGCCTTCTGCTCCCTCATCAGTAAGACAGGTGTAAGACCTCCCCAGGACCAGAAGAGGAAGATCACCTGGTAAGTAGCACAGGCAGTGAAAGGGAAAGAAACCCAGCTCCTTCTGACTGGGTACAAGTGACTCATAGCTGGAAGTGGGTGTAGGAGTTCGCTGGGGCTGCCGTAACAAGGTTCTGCAGACCTGGGGGCTTAACAGAAACCAGCTTTCTCCTGATTCTGGAGGCCGGAAGTCTAAGATCAAGGTATTGGCTGGGTTGGTTCTTCTGAGCCCTCTCTCCTTGGTTTGTAGACAGCTGCCATCTCTCTGTGTCTCCATATGGTCCCCCCTCTGTGGGCGTCCATGTCCTAATTTCTTCCCATAAGGATATCAGTCATATTGGATTAGGGCCTATACCACTGGCCTAACTACCTTTTTAAAGAGCCTGTCTCCAAAAACACTCACACTGTGCGGGACTAGGAGGTTAGAGCTTCAACATGGGAATTTGAGGACACAGTTCAGCCCGTAACAGTGGGTTTCAGAAATAACCATTTCAAACAGCATTCCTTCAAGACGTCTTTGAAAATGTCATCCTCTTTCTGTGTAATAAAGGGAACTTAGGAAGGGGGTTGGGGGTTCGTACGTAAGAGGAGGGGCCCAGCAGCCGGAAGCAACAGTGAAAAACCTCAGGGAAAACGAAACTGAAGTCAGACTGCTTAGCTTCCTACACTCTTTCAGTCAAAACCTCACCGGGTGTTGTGTGTGGTTTGTTTGTTTGTTTTAAGTTTTATTTATCTTTTGAGAGAGGGAGAGAGCACAAGCAGGGGAGGGGCAAAGAGAAGGAAGGAAAGGCAAAAACAGGGGGAGCATCATTCTCTCTTGTTTATTTGTGAATTTACAGGTTCATTTTTTAATTAAGGTATCATTTTTTGTATGGTAAAATTCACCTGTTACTGTGGAATTCTATGAATTTTGACAAAAGTATACAGTTGTGTAACAACCACCACAATGAGGACATAGAAATATTCCATCATTCCTGTCTTCCCTTAGAGTCCCTTCCCTTCCAGTGTCTGGCAGCCACTGCTATGTTTTCTAACCCTATACACTTGTCTTTGTGAGAAGCATCATATTCTCTTAATTACCAAACAATGCTGACAGACTTTATTTTTTTAAAAAAAGACTTTATTTATTTATTTAACAGAGAGAGACACATCAAGAGAGGGAACACAAGCAGGGGGAGTGGGAGAGGGTGAAGCAGGCTTCCTGCTGAGCAGGGGTGGCTCGATCCCAGGAACTTGGGATCATAACCAGAGCCGAAGGCAGACATCGAACGACTGAGCCACCCAGGTGCCCCAATGCTGACAGATTTTAAAGCCCAAAACATAACAGAAGCAGCAAATTAGAACTGGGGGATTGAAATAGAGAGAAGCTAGCCTGATTGCAAGAAGTTAAAAAGGAGACACAAAGAATTTGGGGGCTGATTGGCATAGATTCTCCCTGCAGGACAAAGTCAGTGACCCCGCAGTGTTTAGGGTAAGACCCCCAACACCTCACCCAGCCTGCCCCCAAGTCTCCCTGCTGTTACCCTGTCCCTGCTGTGCAACAGCTACGTGGGGCTCCTTCCCACAGTGGCATGCCTACTGTAGATGCTTCCCGTGTGCACAGTGCTGTGCCTCCTTCTGTCACATCTGCTTCCCTTTTTTTGACACTCAGGCATCAGAGGACCTAGCTCATGAGCCACCCATCGCTCACCTGCCCTCGCCCTGTATAGCCTTCTGCACAACACCTAATACCACCTGAGGTTTATCTTGTCGACATAGTTATTCCATTGTTGAGGACCCATGAGTACCAAGCACTGTTTTAGGGACCAAGGCAAGAGCATGAATAAAACAAGTCCCTGTCCTCCTTGTGGAGATTATTTCCCAGTGACGGGAGACAGTCCAACACAAACAAAGAATTATAGAATATTTCAGGTCATGATAGGTGTTGGGGAGGAAAGGAAGCCAGGTCCAGGGAAAACACAGAGGCCATTGGGGCTGAGGCAGAATAATAAGGGGACAGTGGTAGGATTTGAGCTTAAAGAGGGTGCAGGTCATATAGGACTTTGTAGGCTATTGAAAAGGCTTTGGGAAACCATCGAGGACTTTAAAGAGCAGAGTGACACCATCTGACCTTTTATAAGAGGAGGATGAATATAGGGAGCCCCTATTAGGAGGCTATTGCAATGATGGGGGAGAGGGTGGCATGGACCAGGGGGCTGGTGGTGCAAGGGTGAGCCACAGGGGTTCGTGGAGCTGCGTGGATGTTCACAGGCTGCTGGTGGAAGTGCAACATGGTACAGCCACTTCGAAAAACTGGCTGTTGGTAGTAAAGTTGAACAGTCCTCCCCCTGTGACCCTGCAGTGCCGCCCCTGAGTATTATACTCAAGAGAAGTGAAAACATATGTACACAAAAAGATTTGAAGAAGAATGTTCATAGCAGCACTGCTATGGCCACCATATTTGGGGACGCATGGATCAGTGAGGAGACGAACATCTTCTGGAGAGGGAACACAGGAGTGCTGCCCAGAGCCAGAGTGGGGGTCTCACAGCATATGCTTGGGAAGGTGACTGGGGGCGTGGAAAAAATGAAATTATGTTTAGAGTCTGTTGAGGGAGACAGAGAAGTGTGTCATCCATTATTCAAAGTTTAGCTTTTAGAAGTGCTGATCAATCAAGATAGTTGAGTAGTGTTGAGATGGGAAGGATTACTAGTTATTTGCATCTGTTTGAGCACCTCAAGAAGACATTTGAGCCTGGGAACTGCTCCTTGGGGAGCATTATCTAGCCTGGGTGGTCCACATACAGTACCAGAAACACATTTACAGTCCTAGAAATGTATTGGTGCCAGATGTGACATATAGCTTGGGTTGGCCTGCCTCTGCTGCCTTAACGCAGAGTGTCTGTCCTGGGCGCGGCACACAGCCTCCGCCCTTTCTGACCCCAGCAGGCACTGTATCTACCTCGTGTCTTTTGTACTCTGATCTCAGGCATCCTGTGCCCTCTTCAAAGAGGTCATTGTTGGAGGAAATATATTTATTGGAGTGAACCCGTTCTTGCTCAAAATTTCTCGATTGTCTACTTTGACACCTCCTCACAGCCTGGTTAAGCTGCACACAAAACCCAGAAATTTCATTTACAGGTAGGTGCAAGTTAAGGTTGGACATTCTTGAAGTGGGAATTGGTATGCTTCATCCTTCCTTTGTAGAATTGTGAAATTAACCTATTTTGCTTTGACTGCCAGAAACCTCCCAGACCACCCCTTTGCAAAATATTATTTGCTGTTTATACTCTAATCACTTGGAGATGCAGCTCTGGTAAAGAAATAAACTTGAGGGGCGCCTGGGTGGCTCAGTGGGTTAAGCCGCTGCCTTCAGCTCAGGTCATGATCTCAGGGTCCTGGGATCGAGCCCCGCATCGGGCTCTCTGCTCAGCAGGGAGCCTGCTTCCTCCTCTCTCTCTACCTCCCTCTCTGCCTGCTTGTGATCTCTCTCTGTCAAATAAATAAATAAAAATCTTAAAAAAAAAAAAGAAATAAACTTGAAATACAGATACTGTTGCTTAAATTTAACAAACCATTCCATGATGTGATTTTCATTATAATCGCTTTTAGTCATTGTAAAATTAATGCCGCCTTCCTTCTAGAAAAATTGGAAAATACAAAAAAGTGAAAAGTAAAAAAAAAAACAAAACCCAAAACCACTGTGATTTTTATTATTTTAATGTAAGCTTGTGATGATTTTTGGTTGTATTTCCTTCTAATCTTTTCCTTCTTTAAAATTCAGTTTCTAGGGACGCGTGGGTGGCTCAATCGGTTAAGCACCTGCCTTCAGTTCAGGTCGTTATCCCAGGGTCCTGGGTTTGACTCCATATGGGGCTCCCTCCCTGCTCAGCTGAGAACCTGGTTCTTCCTCTCCACCTCCCCCTCCCGGTGCTTTTTCTTTCTCTCTCACGTGCTTTCTCTCTCTCTCAAATAATTAAATCTTAAAAAATAAAATTCAATTTATGCTACTCTGTTCAGGTGTAGCAACTTCCATGGTCCTATTTGTTTTCTCTTGATTTCCGTGAAGTTGTTTTCCTGATTGTTTCTCTTTTGTTGGAGTCACGTGTTTCTCCTCTGGCTGTGCAGTTGCGGGGCTCTCTGGACACAGGCACTGGGGAATGGCTTCGGAAGATTATTCCTGGGAATCACCACCCCAGGCTGTTCCAAGAACAGCTCGTGAGGATTCTGAAATCCCTTCCAAGCAAGGAACATTTGGAACAATTCCCTGCGTCGCCTGAATGGGCGACCAACCTCCCCAGATGGCCACCTTGATAGGGACTACGGTTTGTGGGTGGAAGTCCGCTGTATCCTCCGGGGCTTCGGCAGGTGGGGGTGGGGGTGTCGCGGCCGCTAGGCTGCTCCTGGTGGCGGGGCCCAACCGCAGGAGCAGCCTGCTGTGCTGAGCTGGGAGTTTCCCGGTAGGCGCCGGCGACTGACGGGCCGGGGGCGGGGCTGGCCGCGGCGGGCGGGAAATAAAGGAAGTGCGAGCGCGGCGGCTGCGTACTTCGCGCGCCTCGGGGACTTTGCCTCCAGTCAGCCTAGCCCGGCTCCCGGCTCCCGGCGCCCCTCGCTGCCGGTCTCTCGGCTTGCTGTCACGGCCGCTGGGTCGGTGAGTAGCCCCCAGCTGCCCGCGCGGCCGTCTGCGCTGAGCTGCAAGTTCAGGAGCTCCTGTCTGCCCGGCGCGGGGCTGGCTCAGCGCTCGCTGCCGGCCCCACCGTCCCAAACACAGCCCCGGACCGCCCATGCCTGTGGGGCCGGACGGCGGGCGGGGAGGCGCTGCTGCCAGGTGCCACCCGGCCCGGAGCTCCCCGTGGGCCCCCAAGGCCGGCAGCCCGCGACCCCACGCTTGGAGCCTGCCGGCCCTCGGCGCCCGACGTCGAGGCAGCCTTTCACCCTGCCCCCCGTCCGCCTGGTCCGCTCCTTCGGTCCGCGCGGCCCACACACCGCCTGAAGGGCTCCCCCACTCGGAGGAAGGACACATGGGGACCCCAGGGAGCCGGAGCGGGCCGGCGCGCGGCTCCCGGATTCTCTTGGGTAGGCTAGAGAAGGCTTTATAGTCCCCTCTCTGAGCGAGTCTTCGGGTTTGGCCGGCGGCTTGTGGGGCCTCGGCCGGGGTGCGGTGGAGGGGCTGGTGGGTGAGGACTTAAGACCTCCCCCGCCCCTGGATGGGTGGGCGATTTGCGGCTGCCAGGTCCAACCTCTGAGATGAGAAACCCGACGGGAAGGATCGGGTTCAGGTTACACATCTGTTTGTTCAGCACCAGATCCGGAACCTAAATCCAGACGCAGACCTTGGGCTCTGGTCTCGGGCACTTTTCCCTGTTTTACCCCTGCCTCAGTGTGGCCAAATAGCCTGTCTTAGAACTGTTAGAAATTACATGCATATACTGGCTGGTGGCAGAAGTTAGTTTGTTGAATGACTTTGTAACCCCAGGGGACCCTGGGAGAGCCCTAAAGCCCTCAGCTACCAAGTGGCTGGTCTGGCAGGGGATTTTCTGGAGTCGAGGAGGGACCGTGGTGGTGACAGTGAGGATGAGCTTGAGGAACACAGGTAAGGCCTTTTGGGATTGGATTGGTCTGGAAAGGATTGAGGAGCAGGAAACCCAGCACAGAGCGCACCTAACTTTTCAGGCAACTACCTAATTCCACTGCCAAGCCTGCCTGCCCTTCCTGCAAATCTTATCTGGCTGCCCAAGCCTCACTTGGTGGCATCTCAGCTGGTCTCTTTCTATAGAAGGGAGCTGGGGGAAGCTGCTGAAGGATGTGGTTTGTCCACATTCCATCTCCACCCAACTGGGGCGAGTGGCTCTGAGTTGGGGAAGGCTGTCCTGGGCCTTAGTCTGTGCCATCTTTTTTTTTTTTTTTTTTTTAAGATTTTATTTATTTATTTGACGGAGAGCTCGTGTGCAAGCACAATCAGGGGGAGCGACAGAGGGAGAATGAGAAGCGGGCTCCCCACAGAGCAGGGAGCCTAATGTGGGGCTCGATGATGTGGGGCTCAATCCCATGACCTGAACCGAAGGCAGACACTCAAAGGACTGAGCCACCTAGGCACCCCTGGTCTGTGCCATCTTTTTTTTTTTTTAAATTTATTTGTCAGAAGAGAGGGAGAGAGAGCGAGTGCAGGCAGACAGAATGGCAGGCAGAGGCAGAGGGAGAAGCAGGCTCCCTGCTGAGCAAGGAGCCCGATGCGGGACTCGATCCCAGGACGCTGGGATCATGACCTGAGCCGAAGGCAGCTGCTTAACCAACTGAGCCACCCAGGCGTCCCTGGTCTGTGCCATCTTGACCCAGACCTTGAACCGGGGCCCTGAGAGGCCACTGGAAGTCTTCAGTGACTGTTCCTGGTTTTGGAGCTAGAAGGAAAGTGGGAAGGGGACTTCTGGTTTTAAAAGTTTAGGTGGGGGACGCCTGGGTGGCTCAGTTGGTTAAGCTGCTGCCTTCGGCTCGGGTCATGATCCCAGAGTCCTGGGATCGAGTCCCACATCCGGCTCCTTGCTCAGCTGGGAGCCTGCTTCTCCCTCTCCCTCTGCCTGCTGCTCCCCCTGCTAGTGCTCTCTCTCTGTGTCAAATAAATAAATTTTAAAAATCGTAAAAAAAAAAAGGTTTAGGTGGGCAGAGCTCTAGAGAGGCCTTGTTGGGAAGGGGGTAGGTGTCTAGCCTTTTACTGCTGCGGGGCATGTGTGTGTGTTCTGTCCCTCCTGCCCAGCGAGAGAAGAGGTGCAGGGTCGGCACCCTCAGGAGGCCTGGTGGAGGACTTCACAGGTGGGGTTTAAAAGCAGCCTTCTCACTTCTTTGAGTACTGAGGTGCCCAGTGCCCATGCTGTGCTGGGCATGGGGCAGTGTGGTTCATGAGGGACAAGGTGCTGTCTCATGGGAATGGAGACATAAACTGGCTACTGTCATACATCAGGATGCAGGCTTTGGTGTATTTGTTGCAAAGAGCTTTGGGAACATGGGGTGGGTTGCTGTTAGCTTTGTCTGAAGAGGTTGGGCCATCTGAAGGGGACTCTGAAGAATAAATAGGATCTTGCCAGTTGAATAAGGTGGGAAAGTGCACTCAGGGCAGTCAGTGCAGGAATGCTGGGGTAGGGGTGCCTAGATGGGAAGGGGCATTGCATGCCCTCCTCTGAGGCCTTGCCCAGGGAAGCTCATAGCCTTAGCCAACCTGGGGAGACTCATTGGAGGAACTGCTGGTTTTACTCATTGCAAATGAGAACGGCCTGTCAGGAGTGCTGAGGCCATACGGAGGAGCAAGTCGTTGGATGATGGAGCTTTCCAGGGCAGGAGTGTTGGCTTGCAGAAGGTCAGTGAATGACATTTGGGCTGTTCTCTTCTTCTCTAGTGTAAGGGACTATGATAGGATGTTGCCATCATGATCAAGGACTGTGTGTTCCTTGGTGGGTAGTACCCAGCATGCTGGCTCTGGATTCTCAGCTCCTGAGAAGGCTCACTCTAGAGCTGTGGCTATTGGAAGTCCTTTCTGTGCTTGTACCTCTGGTGACCATTTGTCAGTCTGGGGTTTTGGAGGGCAGTGCTGTTCTGGATGACCCCTGAGGCTAGCTACCCACCCTACTGGGACTCCTATGCATAGGATCCCATTAGCAGTACCTTGGCTGCCACACCTGGCTGGCCACCCCCAGGTGATACGTGTCCTTGCCCAAAGCCACTGAGGGGTCTGAAAAAGACAGCTAATTGAGGATGGTGAGAACATATAGATAGAGTTCACTGTGGGCCTGATACACACATGAATAACTTCATGTGTATTGGTTAGCTTATTTGGACATCACAGTAATCAGAAGCAAGGTTATCATCCTTACTCTTCAGT
This sequence comes from Enhydra lutris kenyoni, assembly GCF_002288905.1. Taxonomy (NCBI): domain Eukaryota; kingdom Metazoa; phylum Chordata; class Mammalia; order Carnivora; family Mustelidae; genus Enhydra; species Enhydra lutris. The sequence continues at coordinate 490,405 of NW_019154153.1, forward strand.
TGGGGAAACTGAAGCATGAAGTGATTAAGTAACTTGCCCAGGGTCACAGCCTAGGAAGTCAGACCCCAGAATCCCAGCTCTAAGTGTTACATTGCACTGCCTGGATTTCCAGGCTACTCACTAACCCATTTTCCAAATTCAGCTCATCCACCTCCGCACCTCTACACCAGTTAGACGTGAAGGGGCAAGGAGCAGAGATAATGGCTGTGGTCTTTCTGTGGACTCCCCTCCCCTGCAGGCAGCTAGTGATGTGTGTGGGACAGGATGAAGCTTCAGGGAGCAGGGCCGTGGACCCGCTGGGTGGGATTTAGCCCCACAGGTTCCCCAGCCTCCCATCCCTGTGGCCCAGTCCTTTCCTTGCCTTCCCTTGCTCTTCTCTTCCTGCCTGCAGAGGTCAAAATGGGAGAGTTTCAGATGAAAGCCCGACTCCATGATCTGGATGAACCATAAAGCAACCATCGAATGGAAATTGTGGTTGGCTTTTTGTGTCCAGAGTCCTAGAAACCACCAACTTAGAAAATGAGGAAGTGGTTTGTTTTAAACTAACCTCTCCCCTTGGTAATCCTATCTGTTGGTGTTGGGTGTTGGAGACAGGTGCTAGATGGTGGAGTTTTTGAGCCCCTCTGAGTCATAGACCAGGTTTAAAAGGGGGCTGGTTGCATTCAGACACCCAGAGTGGTGGGACTGAAACTGCCCTGTGGGGCCTGGAAGACTGTCTGCCCTTGTGGAAGGATGTGGGAATGCCACCATAGGAAGAGAGGCATGCCTCCTGGGTCCAGAGTGTCGGGATCACCATGGAGATCCTGGCAAAGCTTCGTGCTTGGGCTTCTGCCTGGTCTGAACGGGCTCCCAAGTCCGCGCTTAATAAGCTCCCGCCAAGCTGCTGGCTGTGAAGACCAGCAGGGCGGGTCAGCAGTTGCCTTACATGCTCCTGTGCTTAACAAAGTGCCTTTCTTCAGAGTTAGGAAAGTGAGTACTGTGTTCTGGTCTGGTGTGGGCCAGTCTTTGGAATGTGAATGTAGCCTAGTGTGGTGGTGGGGGGGGGTGTCTGAGCTTTTATCTGAGGCCAGCAATGGTGATGCTGTTTTTCTGTCAGTGGGCATCTGTGTGTCTGTAGTTGGTTTCCTTTGCATAACGATCTCAATTCTCACTGGAATTCTGGGAAATGCTGCAGTTGTGAAACATCAGTGATGGGGTGTTTCTCACGTATATGCTCATATTTAGACAAATGTTCCGGTGGTCATGGCCCTGGGTCTAGGACTGGGCCATGTCCCAGGAGCTCGGGCTTGGATCTCCCCACCCTCATGCACAGCCCTGCCCCCCCCCCAACACCCACTCCCCCACCAAGCTAGAATGAAGGGTAAGAATGTCACAAAGCTGGGAGTGCCCTTTTTACAAAAGGGAAAGTGAGGTCACATGGCAGGTTGAAAGCCAGCTGTGACCCGGGTCACGCACAGAGGTCACCAGAGAGGATCCCTCTGTGGTCTGGGAATGCATGAGCCTCTTTAATGCTGCCGGGCCCCAGGGACTTAGGGAGTTTGGGACTTTTCTGGGCTTTTCACCTGTCTTTCCAGGGAAAGCCAGCTGAAGTCAGGGGATTAGTGTTCAGTTAGGGCTTGGGAGATATGACAGCAGTAAGGGAGCAGAGGAGGAGGTAGTAGATGGGGGGTGGGGGAGAGGGCCTGAGTCATGAAGGCCTGTGCAACATGGTGTGGGGATCCCACTTGGGTGGGAGTAAGTGCTAGAGAGTGACACAGAGCTCAGTAACTCTGGTCCTGTGAGCGGTAAACCAGGCCTGAGGTCACAGGCATATGTATGCCTCGGTTTGGGAGAAGGCCAGCTGGGTAAATGAGTCAAAGCATCAGCAGCCCCTCTCAGCACTAGCGAGGGTGTTACTTATAATGGGTCACCATCTGGGAAGTCCGATCCGGATGGGAAGAGCTGGGAGGGGCTTCTGCACCAGCAGGCAGCTCCTTGGAGATAGAAAGGAGGAAGCCAACTCTGGGGAATTGTGAGCTGAGGGCGCTGACTTCTGGTGAGGGTGGGCACTGTGTTTGGGACTGTCCCTTCACCACCTTCTGGGCCCAGCCACCTCTGTATGTATGGTAGTGGGGGTGGGGAGGGAGCAGAGGACCAAGGTGAGGCTCAGCACCTCCCAGGGACCCTGGAAGGCAGGGTCTGCTATCATAGAGGAGGTAAAGTACCCTTGACTGGAACCTATTCCAAACTTTCCAGCAGGTATGTCCCGCCCCCGTCCTGGAGAGAGGGTAGGGTTAGGGTTGTGAGGCCATTGGGTTGGTGGGCTGGCAGGCCCCTGGGTCTGGGTGACAGCAAGCCTTGAGGAAGATGCCTCTGTAGCCCATCATACTTTCGTTGTCCCCCAAATTCCCCACCGTTAGACCAGCTGGCCCCCAGGTGTCCATTGCTTCTCAAAAAGCCCAGTTTCTCCCTGGGTATCTCCTAGGAACCTTGGTAACATCCAACCTCCCACACTCTTTCCTGGCTGCCTGGGAAGCTGAGTCCAGGGCCATTGCTGGTCATGACATCTCACTGGGGTAGTGCTTATCCATGTGTAAAATGATTGTACTGACTATTTTCACGCCCTGCACCATTCCAAATACAGGATATCATCCCTTTGCCTAGATGAGGAAACGGAACCTGCTAGAACTTGGGAGGTGGGAGGGTTGTTGTGAGTCCCCGCTGCACATACTTGCTGGCCCACAGTCCCTTTCTGCTCTGTTCAGCTGCCCCGCCTGCCAGCTCTGGCTGTGAAGGGCTGCATGATTTGGGGTCTGACATGGCTTTGGTAACATCCCTTTTCTTCCCCATGACAAAGCTCTCATAAGAAGGCAGTTAGGAGTGTAGAGGGGACCGGTGTATGACAAAGGCTGAGCTAGACATTTTAGAGTAGCCTCTGGGATGCCTGTCTTGCCCCACCGAGTGTGCACAGATCTTTCTGAAGCCCGGGCCTAGGCAGAGGAGGGCAAGCAGGAGACTGTAGGATGGAGGCTTTTTATCAGGAAGGTGGACTTTTGCAGACCTGGGTAGAGCAGTGGACCTGTGCGAGAGGATGGCCTCAGGTATCTGGGAAAGAGGCTGCTGCCCTTTTAGAACATCCTTTCTCAGGCTGCCTTTTTTTTTTTTAACCACTTTATTGAGATATTTCACATACCATCATAGTCACCCATTTATTTATTTATTTATTTATTTTTAGAGATTTTATTTATTTATTTGACACAGAGAGAGATCACAAGTAAGCAGAGAGGCAGGCAGAGAAAGAGGAGGAAGCAGGCTCCCTGCTGAGCAGAGAGCCTGATGCGGAGCTTGATCCCAGGACCCTGGGATCATGACCTGAGCCAAAGGCAGAGGCTTTAACCCACTGAGCCACCCAGGCGCCCCCATAGTCACCCATTTAAAGTAGGTTTTATTATATTCACAGAGCTGTTTTAACCATCCCCACAATCTAATTTTATTTTATTTTATTTTTATTTTTTAAAGATTTTATTTATTTCACAGACAGAGATCACAAGTAGGCAGAGAGGCAGGCAGAGAGAGGGAAGCAGGCTCCCCGCCGAGCAGAGAGCCCAATGTGGGGCTCCATCCCAGGACCCCGGGATCATGACCTGAGCCGAAGGTAGAGGCCTTAACCACTAAGCCACCCAGGTGCCCCCACAATCTAATTTTAGAACATTTCAACAGCCCCAAAAGAAACTTCTTACACATTATTAATCCCACCCAAATCCCACTGTCTCCGAAGCTCTTGGCACCTAATTTACTCTCTGGTTATATGGATCTGTGCATTCTGAGAGGTTCCGATAAATGGAATCATACAAAATGTGGCCTTTTGTGCCCGTCTCTTTCACTTTGCATGTTTTCACAGTCCATGCATGTTTTAACATGAATCAGACCTTCACTCCTTTTCACAGTCAGATAATATTCCACTGTCTTACAAGTACCATGTTTTGTTTATGGAGTCATTGATCATTTGGGTTATTTCTACTTTCTAACAATTATGGATAATTCTGCTATGAACATTTATGTACAAGTTTGTCTGTGGGCTTATGTTTTCATTTCTCTTAGGTGTATGCCTAGGAGTGGAATTGCTTGGTAACTGTGTTTTAATTGTTTGAGGAGCTGCCAAACTTTCTGAGAGAAGCTGCCTCATTTTACATTCCCACCAGCAACGCATGAGGCTTCCAGTTTCTCCACATTCTTTTTTTTTTTTAAAGATTTTATTTATTTATTTGACACAGAGAGATCACAAGTAGACAGAGAGGCAGGCAAAGAGAGAGAGGGAAGCAGGCTCCCTGCTGAGCAGAGAGCCCGATGCAGGACTCGATCTCAGGACCCTGAGATCATGACCTGAGCCAGAGGCAGCAGCTTAACCCACTGAGCCACCCCAGCGCCCCTCCACATTCTTGTTACCACTTGCTTTTATCCCTCTTTTAGCCTAGCCATTCTAGTGGGTTCACTGTGTGTTTTTTTTTTTTTTTTAAGATTTTTATTTATTTATTTGACAGACCGAGACCACAGTAGGCAGAGAGGCAGGCAAAGGGAGAGGAGGAAGCAGGCTCCCCGCCTAGCAGAGAGCCCGATGCGGGTCCCCATCCCAGGACCCCGGGATCGTGACCCAAGCAGAAGGCAGAGGCTCTAACCTACTGAGCCATCCAGTCGCCCCTCATTGTGGTTTTGATTAGTATTTTTGTAATGGCTAATCAGGTTGAGCATTTTTTCATGAGCTCATTGGCCATTTGTGTATCTTCTCTGGATCCTATTCAAATCTTTTGCCTAATTTTTAATCAGGTTGTCTTTTCATTGTTATAAGAATTCTTTATTGTCAGATTAATGATTTGCAAATATTTTCCCCTACTCCATGGGCTGTCTTTCTTGATGGTACCTTTTTAAGCACAAGAGTTAATTTTCTTTTCCTTTTTTTTTTTAAGATTTTATTTTTAAGTAGTCTCTACACCTAACGTGGGGCTTGGACATAAAACTCTGAGGTCAAGAGTTGCATGCTCTACTGACTGAACCAACCAGTTCCTGAGAGTTAATTTTCAAGAAGTCCAGTTTATCTGTTTTTTTCTTGTTTTACTTATTTTTTTGGTGTCATGTCTTAGAAATCATTGTCTGACTCAAGGTCATGAAGTTTTATTCCTGTATTCTAAGAATTTTATAGTTTTAGCTCATGCATTGGTTCCATGATCTATTTTGAGTTAGTTTTTGTATATGACGTGAGGGTAGGGGCTTGTGGATACTCAGTTGGCCTAGCACCGTTTGTTGAAAAGACAACTTTTTACCGTGGACTTGCCCCCTTTGTCAACTGTCAATTAACCATAGGTCCAAACTGTCATTGCTGTTCCACTAATCTTATGTTTATCCTTTGCAATACCACACTGTCTTGATTACTCTAGCTTAGTAAGTTTTGAAATTGGGAAGTAACAATTTGAAATTGTTCTTCTTCAAGATTTCCTGTTCTGTGCCCCTTGCATTTCCATATGTATTATAGGAGCCATCTGTAACTTTCTGCAAAAAAATCCAGCTGGGAGTCAGAGAGGAATTGCATTGAATCTGTAGGTGAATTGGGGGGGTTAGTGCCATCTTAACCTTAATAATTCTCCCAATCTGTAAGCATTGTGTGAATTTTCATTTATTTAGCTCTTTACTTTCTTTCAACAGTATTTGTAGTTTTCAGCATACAGATCTTATGCTACTTTTGTTAACTATTCCTAAGTGTTCTCTTTTTCTTGATGCTGTTATAAAGGTAATTGTTTTCTTAATTTCATTTTTGGATTCTTGATTGCTAATCTATAGAAGTACAATCGATCTTGAAATACTTATGTCCTGCAGCCTTGCTGAACTCACTTATTAGTTCCAGTAGTTTTTGTTTTTTTTTTTTTAAAGATTTTATTTATTTATTTGTCAGAGAGAGAAAGAGAGTACACACAAGCAGGCAGAGTGGCAGGCAGAGGCAGCGAGAGAAGCAGGCTCCCTGCTGAGCAAGGAGCCGGATGTGGGACTCGATTCCAGGACCCTGGGATCATGACCTGAGCCAAAGGCAGCAGCTTAACCAACTGAGCCACCCAGGCGTCCCCCAGTAGGTTTGTTTTTGTTTTTGTTTTTTTTAATGGATGTTGGCTCAGTGTGTTTTAAAGCTTTTTGTTGACTCTGGTGTGACAGGGTTGAAAACCATTGGGTTAGATCAGTAGTCCCCATGCCTTTGGGTTGGAGAGGTTAGGAAACAGAATCAGAGCACTTGAATTTCTAAGGAATTTTCCTCTGTGCCTGTGGAAAGAATGAGGGGCTGGGAGCTTAGACTCAACCTAAGCATAGAGGCAGAGGAACCAGTTTTCTCCACTCCAGCTTCCTCCATTCCTGGTAAACCCATTTGGGCCGGGTGAGTGAAAGTGTGCATTTTACAGAAATGTGTCCTTGGTCAGAGTGGCAACACCCTCCCTGCTGTGAGTTGTCAGAAAGAGCCAGTGTGAAAACTGATGAGAGTCAAAACCCAAAGGAAGAAGTCAGTGGCTTAGGGAAGCTGGTGAGGTCCTGTTGGGGACTGTGGAAAGGATGAAGTCTGGGTGGCTCTAGCCACCCAGGGTTGTCAGGACTGTCTTTCTGGCTCTGCCTTGATCCTATCCACCCCAGCAAACTGAACTTCACCCCACTTGAGGGGAAGGTCGTTTTCCTTACAGCTCTAGACTTGGTTTTATTTTCATAAAAGCAGATGTGAGAACTGGCAGACACCTTAGAAATCCACATTGTCTAGAAACTGGTTGTATCCTCTTACTAGTCCCTTCATTAATTAGAAAGCTAGGGGCACCTGGGTGGCTCAGTCGTTAAGCATCTGCCTTCGGCTCAGGTCATGATCCCAGGGTCCTGGGATCAAACCCTGCGTCTGGCTCCCTGCTCAGGGGGAAGCCTGCTTCTCCCTCTCCCTGGCTTGTGTTTACTTTCTGTCTCCCTCTCTGTCAAATAAATAAATAAAAAAAATCTTTTTTTTTTTTTTTTTTTTTTTTTTTAGATTTTATTTGTCAGAGAGGGAGAGAGAGCAAGCGAGCACAGGCAGACAGAATTGCAGGCAGAGGCAGAGGGAGAAGCAGGCTCCCCGCCGAGCAAGGAGCCCGATGTGGGACTCGATCCCAGGACGCTAGGATCATGACCTGAGCCGAAGGCAGCTGCTTAACCAACTGAGCCACCCAGGCGATAAATAAAATCTTAAAAAAAAAATTAGCTAAATGAAATCTTGGATATGTGTTCATGCTACCATTTTATATTTGTATGAAAGTCATGGTTTCACTTCTTTTTCTTTTAATTACATATTAGTGGTTTGGGAGGTCATCCACTGAAAAGCATGCCCAATGGATTCACATGGTCTTTTCTTAGCTACCAGAGGCACTAGCTAAGAAGGACTTGTTTCTTGACTTTGCCAACTGTGTGTGTGTCTCTCTTCCTCTCTCTCTCCCCTGACTTTATGTTTTGTTTTGATTTTTGGTTTGCACATGCAGATCAATTATCCCCATCACTGACAGGTGGGATCAGTGATCAAAAATTTGGCTTTGTGGTCTCACCATGTGCTGATCTTTACGGACAGATGGATTCTCTGTTGAATGAGGGATGGCGGAGAGGCTGGGTTGTTGGACCTTACTGTGTCCTTAGTCTCTCACGTTCAGTTTGGTTCAGAATTTTGTGTCCACCAGGAAGAACAACTCTGACATCTGAGGCAGTATGTCTTTGTGTTTCTATGTTTACTCTCAACCTGGAGCTGATGTAGAATTGATGCCACAAGTTCTCTATGTCCGTAGTTCAGAAGGGCCTTTGCCTCTCATTGTGTAATTGTGAAACAAATTTCTTTAATTATTGGGGAGTTAGGCTGTAAAGTGTCTTAAGTTGGATCAACTTGTGGACGTAAACGTCTACATAAATCAAGTATTAAAATTTCCAGAAAATAAGGAAATTGCACTCTTTTTTTAAAAAAGATTTTTTATTTTATTTTTTTAGGTAATCTCTACCCCCAATCTCTTACCCTACAATCCCAAGATCAAGAGTCTCGTGCCACACTGACTGAGCCAGTCAGGTGCCCCAAGGAAATTGCACTCCAAGTGACTGAAATGCACTAGACTTAAGAAAAATTCTTACAGAACAAATGTTTTTTTTTAGAGTGCAGATTTATATTAAGATAAGTTTTTGACAAATGAGAATGAAGTAATAATTTGGTGTAAAAAAGCTGTTTTTTCTCTGATTTATTACTATTAGACATAATACTGATTGTATTTAGTAACAACATACAGTAAATCAATATAATAAATACAGTAAATTTTATTCTACCTTCCCCCCATGCCCAAACTTCTACAGGTAGACTATTACTCTTATGTAATATTTAAGGTTATAAAAAAATGTAAATTTGTTTTCAACTAAATTCAGTTAAATTCTGACAGTGTTTTTATTTTAACAGTATAGTATTCAAAGATAAAACTTAACCTAAAACCTGGGATAATATTAAATTGGCTTAGTTAATGGGTAGTAATTGTATACATAGAATACTGAAAACATTGATTACTAGGTATAATTTTTTTTTAAGATTTTATTTATTTATTTGACAGAGATCACAAGTAGGCAGAGAAGCAGGCAGAGAGAGAGGAGGAAGCAGGCTCCCCGCTGAGCAGAGAGCCTGATGCGGGGCGCGATCCCAGGACCCTGGGATCATGACCTGAGCGGAAAGCCAAGGCTTTAACCCACTGAGCCACCCAGGCGCCCCACTAGGTATAATTTTAAGCTTTTTTTTTTTAATATACTGAAAAGCTTTACTGTGGCTAGTATTAATGAATGTGTGAGAAAGTATAAAAGTTGTGTGTGTGTGGCTATAGAAAGTTGTGTATTGTGTTCAGGAGTTGTCTGCTAAAATGTTCTAAAATATTTGTATATGACAGCTCTCAACCCCCTAGTTCTCTGGGAAGTATTAAGTAAAAGTTATACTTAATATGAATGGCATATGAATATGAATGGCAGATGAACACTTTGTGTATATGCTTTTAATTTTTAAGCAAAGGTTTTTTTTTTTTTCCCCTCAAAGCAGCATTTCTCAGACTTTTTGTTCTTTTGCTCTTTTACACATAAAAATTATTGAGGATCCCCAAAAACTTTTGATTAAGTGGGGTTTCTTTATTATATTTTCCATGTTTGAAATTAAAACTGAAAAAATTTAAAAGTATTCATTTGAAAATTTATCAGGTCTGGGGCAACTGGGTGGCTCAGTCATGAAGTCTTCTGCTCAGGTCATGGTCCCAGGATCCTGGGTTTGAGCCCCACATCAGGCTCCCTGCTTATCAGGAAGCTAGCTTCTCCTTCTCCCACTCCCCCTGCTTGTGTTCCCTTTCTTGCTTTGTCTCTGTCAAATAAATAAAATAAAATAAATAAAAATAAAACCTAAAAAAAAGAAAATATCAGTGCTTATTGCTTGTTAACATGAACTTTAAAAAATACTATAGTGGGCGCCTGGGTGGCTCAGTGGTTAAGCCGCTGCCTTCGGCTCAGGTCATGATCTCAGGGTCCTGGGATTGAGTCCCGCATCAGGCTCTCTGCTCAGCGGGGAGCCTGCTTCCCTCTCTCTCTCTCTCTGCCTGCCTCTCTGTCTACTTGTGATCTCTCTCTGTCAAATAAATAAATAAAATCTTTAAAAAAAAACTTGTCTTTCCATTAACTTTATTAAAAAAAATACTATAGTTTAAAAAATTAAAAAAAAAACTGTAGTTTATAAAACACCACTTTTCATGAGAACAACATTGTTTCATGTTTTGCAAATCCATTAAATGACTGAGTTTGCAAAGAAGCTATGAAATATGTCATAGCTTTGGCAAAGTTTGCTTATTTTGATGGTTTTGCTTTCTTGATTTACTCATTGATGCCTTTACTGCCAAAGTGAAAGATTATTCTTTACTTTCTGTGTAATCCAACTTGATAGCACAGATTCTGTAAAACAATAATTTTTGATACTTTATGGTTTTATTGATTGCTTGAAGGGGAAAAAACCCACAAAGAACAAAGGCTCATCACTTAGGAAAGAACTAAGATTTTGTTAGTTTCACTAATAGACAACCAGCTCTGGTTTCTCAAGTGTCCCCTGATCCTAGTTTAAGTGTCCACTGATCCCTAGTTTAAATGCCAGGTGGCCTCTGACAACCGTTTTGGTGTTGCCTTCCAGAAATTGGACCCTAAATGTAGACAAAAAATTTTTTTCCGAACATCTGTTATTCTCAGCAGTCAGAGATTTCTCAGAGTGCCCCTGGAAAGCCACAAAGGTCATTCACCTAAAAAGAAATACTATAAAATTAATTAGATTTGTTTGAAGCGTCACTCCTGTGAGGGCTGCGTGAGAAAAGTAGCTGTCAGATCAGAGGAGGGGCTTGCTCAGGCTTTCCTTGGATACGTTTGTGCAGATAAAATGTTATGAATGCAAATATTTCAGAAAACGTTTGCTTTATGGGAAATGCCTTTCTGCCTAAAATATGTTTTTATTCTCAGGAGAAAGTGATGAAATTTGTTATAAAATAGTTATGTGCCATAACCCAAAAGAGAATCTGTCTCTCCTACATTCTTATATTACCACTCGGAGAAATGCCACCTGTACATAATCTTGGGGTTTCTGTGTGTGTTGTGTATGTGTGTGTATCTCCAACAAAGGACAGAATCAGCCTTGTGGAAAAGGATTATACCAAGTACCTTAAAATAGTAATACTTTAAAAAACAGGCTTTTGAGCTAGCACGGCTTCAGCAACTTCCAGGTGACACCAGTGCGTGGAGTCAGGATTTTCGGGCCACTTTTTCCTCTGGATACTGACTGACAGCTCCGTGGAAGTGGCCTGCTGGCCTCAGATGCTGCTGAGCATGATGTCTGTGGGACACAGCAAACCCATACAGGAAACGGTGCTATGGGGATTTGCTTGGAATACTGCTGAGGTTTCTATTTCCATTTTCTAGGTACATGAGGAAACTCCTTAAGCTGTCCATACCGGTCTGTAGGTCTGTAACCTGTAACAACTTAGTAGACTCTGCTTTGGGAAACTGAAATGAAACATTTAAAAATGTTACCTAGTTCTCTGCTGCCCTCCTACCCGCCCCCACCTCACCCACCTACCCCTCTCCCCCATCCGGGAATTCCTGTGAAGTCTTCCTGTTTTGTGTGATGATATCTGCATAGGTTCACTATGAAGAATCTGTCCATTTTTAAAAATCTGTGGAGGGGTGTCTGGTGGGCTCAGTCAGTAGACCATGCAACTCTTGGTCTTGGGGCTATAAGTTCAAGTCCCACACTGGGTGTAGAGATGACTCAAAATCTTTAAAAAAAATTTATAGTAAAACAGATATTACATAAAATTTACCATTTGAACCATTTTAAGTAGACAGTTCAGTGGCATTAATGAGGAATTAATAATTCTCTAAAACAACAGGAGTAATTCCTCAGGTAAGTGGAATTGTATAGTGTATTTGGCTTTCGTGTCTGGTTTATTTTATTCGTGTAATGTCTTCAGAGTTCATCCATGTGGGAGCCTGTGCCAGAATTTCATTCTTTTTTTGGTGCGTGGTAAAATACACATAACATAAAATTTACAATTTTAGGGGCGCCTGGGTGGCTCAGTCGTTAAGCATCTGCCTTGGGCTCAGGTCATGATCCCAGAGTCCTGGAATTGAACCCTGCATCGGACTCCCTGCTCAGTGGGAAGCCTGCTTCTCCCTCTCCCATTCCCCCTGCTTCGGTTCCCTCTCTTGCTGTGTCTCTCTCTGTCAAATAAATAAATAAAATCTTTTAAAAAAATTTTACAGTTTTGTCAAATAAATAAAATCTTAAAAAAAAATTTTTACAGTTTTAACCATTTTCTTTTTTTAAAAGATTTTATTTATTTGTCAGAGAGAGCGAGTGCACAAGCATTGGGAACAGCAAGCAGAGGGTGAGGGAGAAGCAGGCTCCCCGCTGAGCAAGGAGCCCAGTGCGGGACTCAATCCCAGGACTCTGGGATCCTGACCTGAGCCGAAGGCAGATGCTCAACCGACTGAGCCACCCAGGCGTCCCCCATTTTAACCATTTTCAAATGTGTAGTTCAGTGGCGTTAAGTACTTTTATATCGTGCAAACATCACTACCACCCATGTCCAGAATCTTTTCATCTTTCCAGCTGAAATTCTGTACCCCTTAAATAGTGATTCCCCGCTTCCTCCTCCTAGCCCTTGGCAACCACCGTTCTACTTTCTGTGAATTTGACTACTCTAGGCACCTCATATAAGTGAAATTATATAGTATCCGCCCTTTTGTATCTGGCTTATTTGACTTAGCATAATGTCCTCAAGGTTCATCCATGTTATGTCATGTGTCAGAGAGAGAGAGCATGAGCACAGGGGAGGGACAGAGTGGGTGGAAGAAGCAGACTCTTCACTGAGCAGGGAGCCCAGTGTGGGGCTGGATCCCAGGACTCTGGGATCATGACCTGAGCTGAAGGCAGACGCTTAACCAAAAGGGACCCAGACACCCCCTTGTTCTTCCTTTTTGAAGCTGAATTAATATTCTACTTTATGGGTAGAACCGTGTTTTGTTTATCCATTCACCCATCTATGGACATTTGCCTGGCATTTGTGAATAGTGCCACTAGAACATGGGTGCAAATACTGTTTGAATCGCTTTTTCACTTTTTTGGTGTATATACCCAGAAGCAGAATAATTTAAATTAAATCATATGGTAACTCTATGTATAATTTTTTGAGAAACTGTTACCAAACTCAGGCTGTGTACCAGATAGGATACACAGTACCTAATGTCTGAGATATTGGCTTTGAAGCAAAGTTTTATAATCAGACAGGCAATCCAAGGAGAAATCAGGGGATCATTTCCAAAGCGGAGTGACCCTGTTGAGACTAGGGACCGCTTATATATTCAAAAGAAAAGGAAGGGATTTCTTGAAACCATAAGAGGGTGGGGCTCAACAACGTGGAGGTAAGCATTCTTCAGAACAATGAGGCACTATCTGGGACCTGGTACATCAAGACAGATGTTACCATCTGGTCCCCATTAGGTTTATTTTTATTTTATTCATTTATTTGTCAGAGAGAGCGTGAGCGTGTGTGCACTGACTCAATCCCAGGATCCTGGGATCATGACCTAAGCCAAATCAGACTCTTTATTTTTTTTTTTTAAGATTTTATTTATTTATTTGACAGACAGAGATCACAGGTAGTCAGAGAGGCAGACAGAGAGAGAGAGGAAGGGAAGCAGGCTCCCCGCTGAGCAGAGAGCCCGACGCGGGGCTCGATCCCAGGATGCTGGGATCATGACCTGAGCTGAAGGCAGAGGCTTTAACCCACTGAGCCAAATCAGACTCTTAACCTACTGAGCCACCCAGGTGTCCCCCCCCCCAGTTAGGTTTCTACAATGAATGAGTAAACAGGGAGTAGAGATAAAAAGGCAGTTAATGTTTGATCATGCATGGAACAAAATTAGGGAACATAACAGAATGTGGAGCTGAGTTAATAATGCGATTAATAAAACTGTAGTTCTGTTTATGCTCTCAAAAGAGGTCCAGAAACCAGGGCGCCTGGGTGGCTCGGTGGGTTTTAAAGCCTCTGCCTTCGGCTCAGGTCATGATCCCAGGGTCCTGGGATCGAGCCCCGCGTCGGGCTCTCTGCTTGGCGGGGAGCCTGCTTCCTCCTCTCTGACTGCCTCTCTGCCTACTTGTGATCTCTGTCTGTCAAATAAATAAATAAAATCTTAAAAAAAAAAAAAAGAGGTCCAGAAACCAAGCATCTGGCCTCAAAACTGCCATACTGTCCTTTTTTAAAAACCGGGATGTAATTGGACAAGCTGATAAGTGTAACCATGTCCTTACTTGGAATGTCCTATTTCTGCAGGATGTGCATGCAGTCTGCTATGACCAACACTTTTCACTTTATGGAACCAGTGCCTGCAAAGCCTTGCCAGGAACCCTGCCCAGCCTCTGCCTCCTAGGGCCCTAGCTGTACGGCAGGGGGTGGGGGTGCACTAGGAAGGTCACTTCTTGACAGGCCAGGGAATTTAAGATACTTGGTGGACCTGAATTAAGAGAGGCAAGAGACTGACTATACAAATGGACTGTGGCCAGACCATACGTAAAAACAGAATCCACCACCTGCAGCAACCTACCCGGGAAACTAACCCCTCCTTACATAATGACTAGCTCAAGAAGGCAGCCTGCTAGAAATCAGGTCTGTCTCTGGTGACAATATAGAAAGCTAAAAATAACTTCTGTAATAATTGGCCCCTGCTGGCCTTCATTAATAACTGGTTTCCTACTCTTTGTCCCTGCTTCCAACTTAGGACATGCAGAAAAAGCCACATATGTACCCCTAACCAGTCATATACAGTGCCGCCAGCCTCCAGTTGGGACACTCCTGAAGCCCCCTCCTTTTCTCACAGTAAATCTTTCCCAGTCCTCTGCCTGCCTTGAGAGTCTGCCAAATGCGAATGTCGGGATGAAAAACCTTTGTTCCCAGGTGGTTGGGCTTCCTTTATTTCCTTAGAGGAATTCACTCACATTGATAGGAACTGCCATGAAACCTGCTGCAATTGCTTAGGCTTAGTTTCCTGCCCTCAGGTCTCAAATAATAATGTGTTTAAAAGTCCAGTCCAAGATTCCTTATTCCTTACTGAAAGTCTCCGGTCCGAAGTTGATTTTTGTGGCCTTAGTAGTTCAATATTGCATGGCTCTAAATTTGCAGAAGAAACTTAGAGGTTTAAACTGGTTAATGAACACTCTTGCTGCACTGATGTAAATTACTAGGCTTATCTCTGAGATCATCTTTGAGATGATTATCATAGGCAGGAAAACCGTCAGGAAAAATTTTGAAGGACTTTGAAATGCGAAATTAAAAAACCCAACCAGGATGTTCTGACTAGTACACCCTTTTATTTTCTTTGCCTTTTATTGTCTTTGAGTTATTTTACATCTTTGTAAGTTAAAGAAAACTGATACTAATGCAAATGATTGTTCATAGAAATGCAAATGAGCTGCCCAGTGGAATACCTTATGGATATTGACTAGCTTGGGGTGTGTTTTGTAAATTCATCTCAGCTTTCCCATTGCCTGTGGCTATGGATCTTTGATTCCTTTGAGTGGTTTTAACTTTTTTTTTTTTTAGATTTTATTTATTTATTTATTTATTTGAGAGAGAGAGGGGGAGAGGAAAAGAGCAGGGAGAGAGGGAGAAGCGGACTTCCTGCTGAGCAAGGAAGGGGGGAGCGGTGCAGGGCAGGGGGACTCTATCCTGGGACTCTGGGGTCATGACCCCAGCTAAGGCAGGCAGTCGCTTAACCAACTGAGCCACCCAGGCACACTGAGTGGTTTTAACATTTTACTGTTTACCCCATTAAGTAAGTTAAATAAAATCTTTAATATGTGCTCATTTAAGAAGGAAAAGGAAAAGGAAATCCACCTTCTCTAAACCCATTTTTCTGAGGAAGACACACCACGGCCCAGAAAAGTGAACTCCCTTCCCTGCCCCTGTCTTTTCCAGATAGCACTTTCTCTTCTGAATCCCCAGTCTGGAGAAAACATAAAAATATATATATTTTTGTAGATATTTATATTTTATGGGGAAAACATAAAAACATATTTTTGTAGATATACAACTGACCTTTGAACAACTTGGGTTTGAATTCAGGTTCACTTATATGCAGATTTTTTTCCAAATATAAACTTGGACATTGATAGAGTGCAGTACTGTATCTTCCTGATGATTTTCTTAATGACATTTTTTTTCTAGCTTACTTTAATGTTTAAAATTTTTAAAAGGTTTTATTTATTAATTTTAGAGCGCGAGAGAGCAGGGCAAGGAGCAGAGGGAGAAGAGAGAATCTCAGGCAGACTCCATGCTCAGCACAGAGCCTGATGCGGAGCTCAGTCTCAACCCTGAGATCATGACCTGAGCTGAAATCAAGAGTTGGACACTTAACCGACTGAGCCACCCAGGCGCACCTCTAGCTTACTTTATTATAGGAATACAACATATCCTACATTTAACATGCAAAGTGTATGTTAATCACTTGTTTATGTTATCAAGCTTCCAATCAACATTAGTAGTTGAGTTTTAGGGGAGTTAAAAGTTACACGTGGGGATGCCTGGGTGGCTCAGTTGGTTAAGCAGCTGCCTTCGGCTCAGGTCATGATCCCAGCATCCTGGGATAGAGTCCCACATCGGGCTCCTTGCTCGTCAGGGAACCTGCTTCTCCCTCTGCCTCTGCCTGCCATTCTGTCTGCCTGTGCTCACTCTCTCTCCCTCTCTCTCTTTCTGACAAATAAATAAGTAAAATCTTTTAAAAAAATAAATAAATAAATAAAAGTTACACGTGCACTTTGAATACACATGCATCAGTGCCCCTAATCCCCATGTTGTTCAAGGGTCAACTGTATATAGAGCTTGGTCTATCTATAAAAATAGATCTATATCTTCCTAAATATTTAGCTGTAAGATATATATGGATATATATAGATACGGTGAAAATAAAGGACAACGTCACTAAGATGGAGTCAGGGGGCCAGCCCTCTAGTGCCCTACCACTCCTCCTCAAGCGCAGACCTAGCAGGAAGAGCGGGTGCCTTGTGAGCCCCCACTGCTGTACTGCCCCAGCGGGAGGACCAATGAGAGGACAAAGGAGCCCAGCCAAAGAGAGCCTGTCCTAATTCAGCCAGTGAGAAGCCACTATACTTGGAGCCCCAGTTTACTTCAGTGGACTTTTTGTTCACAGCAGCCCTCCAGGCTTCGCCCTTCCCTCTCCAAGTGTTTTCCTTGCTAATGACTTGCCCATAGTTTTGCCTTAGCAGTTTAATTTTTTTAAGGTGAACATCTCACACACACAGTTGACCTTTGAACAACATGGGGGTAGAGGCGCTGATTCCCCCACTTCTAACCCCATGGTCAGAAATCTACATATCACTTTTTAAAAAAATTATTTTTATTTATTTGACAGAGAGAGACACAGCTAGAGAAGGAACACACCAGAGGGAGTGGGAGAGGGAGAAGCAGGCCCCCTGCAGAGCAGGGAGCCCGAGATGCAGGGCTCAGTCCTAGGAACCTGGGATCATGACCTGAGCTGAAGGGAGATGCTTAATGACTGAGCCACTCAGGGGCCCCAACATACCACTTTTTTTTTTTTTTTTTTAAATTTGATAGACAGAGATCACAAGTAGTCAGAGAGGCAGGCAGGAGGGAGAGGAGGAAGCAGGTTCCCTGCTAAGCGGAGAGCCCGATACGGGGCTTGATCCCAGGACGCTGGGATCATGACCTGAGCCGAAGGCAGAGGCTCTAACCCACTAAGCCACTCAGGCGCCCCAACATACCACTTTTTTAAAAAAAGATTTTATTTGTTTATTTGGCAGACATACAGTGAGAGAGGGAACACAATCAGGGGGAGAGGGAGCACCAGGCTCCCTGCCAGCCAGGGAGCCCGATATGGGGCTCAATCCCAGGACCCTGGGATCATGACCTGAGCTGAAGACCGATACTCAACCCACTGAACCACCCAGGCGCCCCTACATACCACTTTTGACGCCTCAGAAACTTAACTGCTAATAGCCTACTGTTGACAAGAAGCCTTATTGATAACACGGTCAATTAACAGATATCTTTGTATATTCTATGTATTATACATTGTATATATATATTCTTAAGATTTTATTTATTTGACAGAGACACAGTGAGAGAGAGAACACAGGCAGGGGGAGTGGAGTGTGAGAGGGAGAAACAGGCTTCCTGCTGATCAGGGAGCTAATGCAGGACTCGATCCCAGGACCCTGGGATCATGTCCTGAGCTGAAGGCAGACGCTTAATGACTGAGCCACCCAGGCAACCCTATACATTGTATTCTTATAATTAAGCTAGAATGGGGTGACTGTGTGGCTCAGATGGTTAGGCATCTGCCTTGGGCTCAGGTCAGGATCTCCAGGTCCTGGGATCAAGCCCCACAGTCAGTCAGTAGGTTGGTCAGTTGGTCAGCTCCTGCCTTAGCAGGGAGTCTGCTTCTCCCTCTGCCTCTCCCTTCTGCTCGTGCTCTCTCTCTGTCTCTCGAATAAAAAAAATATTAAAAAAAAAAGTAAGCTAGAGAGAGAAATGTTATTGAGAAAATAAGAGAAAATACATTTACAGTACTGTACTGTAAAAAATCTGCGTGCAAGTGGACCACAAAGTTTAAACCCATTTTCAAGGGTCTATGGTATAAAGAGATATCTTTTCCCATGCATCTTTTTTTTTTCTTTTAACATTTTATTTATTTGAGAGAGAGTGTGTGAGAGAAAGCACAAGTGGTGGAGAGGGAGAAGCAGGCTGCCCATCAAGCAGGGAGCCTGACGTGGGGCTCAGTCCCAGGACCCTGAGATCTGATCTGAACCAAAGGCAGACACTTAACTGACTGAGCCACCCAGGTGCCCCCCACCATGGTTCATTTTTTTACCGTTGTTCCTCGAGCTGCATGCACCATGCCTGCCCATTGAACGGGCTCAACCTGGGTTACTGACTGATGAGGGCCATATTCACAGTCACGCAGCTGGTCCCGTGATGGGCTGGGGTCATGCAGAGTTGGGTTCTTCCAGCATAATTGTAGCATGCCCCCCTGTGCAACGTTGAGTGACCTTGAAGTCTGCTTGGTGGTTGGTGAGGAGTTCAGTGTGGCGGGGTGGATATAGGTGAATCTGTGTTGGGAAGGAGAGGCCTGACCTGCCAAGGTTTTGTGCTCATAAAATCTTTGTCCTTTCGGGGCATTTGTGTGTACTTGCTCCTGTATTGCTTTGGCCCAGGCCGCCCAAGTTGACTGACTTTATGGGATGGTGTTAGGCTGTTTTTGGTGAACTTTGGGGTTTTCAGTTATTACAGGGACATTTGGCATCCAGGGTGAGGCTCTCGGGCCTCAGGAAAGGGGATTGGAGTCTGAGTAGACACATAACTGGTATCCGCAGTCTGCTTGTGTTACTTACGGAACACAGGCCCAGAGGTGGGCATCAGCTTGCCTCACATCCCCAGCTTGGGCAGCTCTGCAGGTGCTGAGGTGTTCCCTGCCCTCACTGGGCACCCTCCAGTCTCAGCCTTGACTCTGAAAATTGAGGTAGAAGTGGCGCCTTCTTTACAGGGATGTCATGAAGAATAGAGAGAAACCACAAGCAGAGGTGAGCCTGGCCCTGTGGCTGGTGTATTTGGATGTTGTCAGTACATGGTGGTTGTCGGGGTCTTGTTATGAGGAATAATACCTGCCTTCCCTGCACCTCAGGATCCTAGACTGATAAGGGTTGGGGAGAGAGGGTAGAAACCAGCCGTGCAGAATCTCAAGTCCCAGGCTGCGTCCATCACAGGTGTCTCGGGACTGGTGAAATCCTGGCTGTGAACATGCTAGGTAACTGGCGAGCCTTGTTCAGAGGGAAGCCAGTGGCTTACTGCTTCCCGTTCCCATCTACCTCGCCATTTTCCCACTGAATCTCAGAAAGGAGAGGACATCGGTTCTTGTCTGCTTGAGTTCTCAACTTTGGCTAGGAATTGGGGTTCGGGGATAGAGCCATTGTTGCCATGGAGCCATTGAGGTTTTCCCTGGGTCTTCACTTCTGTATGCCTGGTCCTGCTCACAGCTGGTGGTTGACTCATTGAGTTTCTTCTTGAGGAACCAAGCAGTGAAGCCAGAGGTAGACCAGATGCAGGCAGATACTCTGCCCTGAAGGTTTATGCATCCCCCCAGCTCTGCTTAGCCAGGCGTGGGAGTGCTACCCCTTTTCCTAAAGACCTCCATTGGGCCACACGTCCCTGGGGTACTGTGTCAGTGACCCTGAGGCCTATGTTTCCTGGGCACAGCCCAGCTGAGCTACAAGTCCCTGTTGTTCCTGACCACTGTGGTGTCTGTGCACATGCTCAATTTTCACATCTATCTCCTTTGATTCTGGACTTAGTAGTAAAACACTACACCTGGGTATTCATCACAGTCCTGTTTTTAATGGTGAAAAAGTGGAAACTATAAATGTTCAATAATAAGGCATTAATTGTATTTGAGGGTGTTTGTACAGTAGAACAGGGTTTTCAGCCTCTGCACTGCTGACACTTAGGGTTAGAGAATTCTTCGTTCTGGGGCCTGCCCCGTTGCTCTGTAGGATGTTGAGCGACATCCCATTGGATGCCAGTAGCACACTCCCCAGACAACCAGAGATGTCTCCAGACACTGCCGCACGTTCCTTGGGGAGGCGAAGTCATCACTGTTTGAGAACAAACCTCTGCAAAATAAAACATGTTTTGAAAAATACCTATTGAAGTGGAAATATAATCACAGTTTGAACAAAGAAGATAGTCTACCTGAGGATGTGGATGTGTGTATTTTTACCCTTAAAAACAAAACTGCCAGGGGCGCCTGGGTGGCTCAGTGGGTTAAGCCGCTGCCTTCGGCTCAGGTCATGATCTCGGGGTCCTGGGATCGAGTCCCGCATCGGCCTCTCTGCTCAGCAGGGAGCCTGCTTCCCTCTCTCTCTTTCTCTGCCTGCCTCTCTGTCTACTGTGATCTCTGTCAAATAAATAAATAAATAAATAAATTTTAAAAAAACCTGCCAGTTATTTTAACGGGCAAAAAAATAGGTTTATTGGGGCTCCTGGGTGGCTCAGTCGTTAAGCACCCGCCTTTGGCTCAGGTCATGATCCAGGGTCCTGGGATGGAACCCGGCATCGGCATCCGGCTCTCTGCTCATGGGAAGTCTGCTTCTCCCTCTCCCACTCCCCCTGCTTGTGTTCCCTTTCTCCCTTTGTCTCTCTATGTCAAATAATTGAATAAAATCTTTTTTTAAAAACAGGTTTATTCATCAATAGCAAAGAATTGCAATTTGGGACAAGCTAGCCACACCAAAACCATAAGCAACTCCCCAGTGCAAAGGAGAGGAACACTCTTTTATGGAGGAAAGGGGAAAGCTGGGAGGGCTGTTAGAAACAAAATTTCATTGGATGAAACTTGGGAGTTTGAAGTATAGTGACTTTCATTGGCTGGGCTGTGGGGGGAGCCTAACCTTCCTCTTGCTGCTGTTGTTAAGTAGTATCTGCTGGCAAGGTGCAAGAGCGCCCCCCGCTGGCTTCCCGACTCCATTCTAACCAAGGTTTCCTTTGATTAATTTTCACATTTTCCCCTTTTGATCAAGATCTTTTTTGAAAGCATTGTTGATCAAGAGTCAGGTTTTCCATATGTAGTGGTTTTGTTCCTCAGTGCCAAGAAGGACCTTCCCTGGTTGTCATGTCCTTCTTGGGAGGGAAAGTGCATAGCAGTTGGAAACCACTTAAGGCAGCATTTGATAGCAAGGAGGGTTAGGAGGGAGAACTCTCTGGCACTTCCCACCTACAGCCTACTTATAAAAATTTAAGCATTGGAGATCATCTTGAAGCACTGAGCCAGCATCGTGTGATTGGGTACATTGTTTTTAGAAAGTCTGACAGACAACAAAATACAAAACCTAAAATAATTCAATTTTAATTTTTGTTTGAAGAAGTTACATGAATTCCAAATTGTATGATGGTTCTAAACCAGGACTCTAACTCTGAAAATAGCCAGCTGAAATATTTATTGGCCCTTAATTCCGACATGGGGGAGAAACGTTCTTCCTGCAAAGGCATGCCTCCTGGAAATCTCTGCTTGTGAAGGGACCAGGAAAGGTACTACTGGATACTGCAAGAGCACACTGAAAGATGTAACAGAGCACTCTTGGGAAGATTCAGTGTGGGTGTAAAAATGCAGCCATAGCTGCTGGACTTTTTGCAGAACAGCAAAACTTAAAGTGAGGTTTTAAGTCAGTATTGTTATATCTCAAAGAGCTGTTTGGAATCAAATGTTTCATTGATGATATAGCCTGTGGAGTTGCAAGTTCAGAGACCATAAATTTGGATAGGAGTCCAGAATAAGTTAATAGGTTAGATGAAAGAAGGCTTTTGTGGGGTGCCTGGGTGGCTCAGTAGGTTAAGCCTCTGCCTTCAGCTTGGGTCATGATCTCAGGGTCCTGGGATGGAGCTCTGCATCGGGCTCTCTGCTCAGCAGGGAGACTGCTTCCCCCTCTCTCTCTGCCCGTCTCTGCCTACTTGTGATATCTCTGTCAAATAAATAAATAAATACATCTTAAAAAAAGAAAAAGGCTTTTGTGAATTCTGAGTCTTCTTAATCCTTCAGAAAAAGCAAGTGAGAAAGGAGTCCCAGAATCATGAGGAGGTTGTTTCCAAAAGGCCATAATCAAAAGAAGAGGTTTCCTCCTTTTGCAGGGGCTTGGGAGATGAAGATAAGGACATCATCTTTCCATGAAAGAGAGAAGCAGTAGTGATAAAAAGACTGTATAGGCCTGCTCCAGACCTCCTGGAAAGCTGTCTCACCTGGTAGTGTCTGCTTCAGTTCCAGGCCTTTCTGTCCAGGTCAGCAGGCGGTGTGCAGGTTCAGCCAGGGTCTGGTGCTTTCTGTAGATGTGTTATGTGAATCCAGGAGTCTTTCCCCTGGAGTGTGATGGCTTCAGAGTTGACTAGCAGTCTCTGATAAGGTCGAGTCTTTCTGGAGGTGTCTTTTCCAAAAGACAAAATCTCCATGTTGCAGGATGTGATGCTTAAGGTTGTTGTCTCCTGGGAGTGCACTATGAGAAGACTGCTCTACCAAAGTGTGCTTATTTTAAATAGAAGCAATTAGGCCTTTATAATTTTTTAAATTAACATATAATGTATTATTTGCCCTAGGGGTACAGGTCTATGAATCATCAGGCTTACATATTTCACAGCCCTCACCATAACACATACCCTCCCCAATGTCCCTCACCCAGCCACTATTAGGCCTTTACAATTTTGAAGTAGGTCTCCTTGTATCAATTGTGGGTCAGAGGAGGCAGGTGCCAAGTGCACTGGATGTCCTGTGAGTATCTCAAAGGGTGCCAGTCTTAGGATTTCCCATAAGATAGATCT
The DNA here is from genome assembly GCF_002288905.1 of Enhydra lutris kenyoni. Classification (NCBI taxonomy): domain Eukaryota; kingdom Metazoa; phylum Chordata; class Mammalia; order Carnivora; family Mustelidae; genus Enhydra; species Enhydra lutris. Next base: position 513,354 of record NW_019154153.1, read on the forward strand.
GAGATTTGGAAGGACTGGTGGCAGTGCTTTCTGCCAAGGTATTTGGAGGGTCTTTATGCATTTTGCCAACTGAGTTCTAATACTGCTGCTAGTGTATCTGACTAACCCTGAGGATTAAGGGAGGTATGGACAATGAAAGTACAAAACGAATCAAACAGCACAGACTTGTCCAAGTTTGATCAGTAAATGGGTTCCCTGTTCACTCTAAAGTTTGAAAGGGTTCCTCAGATAGGGATAATCTTTTTTTTTTTTTTTAAGATTTATTTCATTTTTTTAGAGAAAGAGCACTAGCAGAGGGAGGGGCAGAGGAAGAGAATCTCAAGCAGGCTCCATGCTGAGGGTGGAGCCTGTTGTGGGGCTCAATCCCATGACCCTGAGATCACGATCTGAGCAGAAACCAAAAATCAGACATTTAACGGACTGCACCACCCAGGCACCAGGGATAATCTTTTCTAACAGAATTTTAGCCACAGGAGAAGCATTTGCCAGTGTAAAAGGGAAAGCTTTGGTCAGAGAAAAAACATACCAAGTTATGACTAACTTTTTATCTTCAACATCCATGTTATGAGGAAACTATATAAAAGTCCATTTATCTGAACAGCTTTCCCTGGATTGTACTTTGGATGGGTGGGACAAGTGAGGTGGACAGTTTTTGTGGCCTTATTAATATTTCCCCACTAGTACTGCTTCATGAATGCTGTCATTCTGTCAGTAGATCAACAGTGTAATGCATGTACAGTGATAAACAGCAGGAATTTTAGAACTTCTGGTAAGGCTGGGTTGTTATTTGGTCCAAGCCAGAGTTCTCTTTTTATCAAACCACTGAAAAATTATTATATTTCCATATTGTTTTCTCCTCTCTGGGGTCAGTTGGGTATCTCTGGTCAGTTTTTCCAAGTTATCATTGGTGAGAATATCCCTTTGGAACATGACAGAGGTTTGGCTACTGGTTCCCTTGAAAGCATGGTGTGTGTGTGTGTGTGTGTGTGAGAGAGAGAGAGAGAGAGAGAAAGAAAGAGAAACTGTTGGCAGGGTAGTTTCCTTTGAGTTCTAGGGAGTTGAGTCTGGAATGCCCAGGAATCTTAATAGCCAGAGGAGCCAGTAACAAAGTAGGGCATCCAGTAAATTATGGACATAGGAGCCTTTTTAAATTGTATCCCAAATGGGGGCAAGGACACATCGTTGTTTTCGTAATACTCCAAGGTCATGAGCTACACCTAAAGCATACGGACTGTTGGTATAAACATTTGCAGTTTTCCCCTGAGCTAAGGTACGCTTGAGTAAAGGTGTGTAACTCAGCCTGTGGGGCTGCCACGGCGGGGGGGTGGGGGTGACAGTGCTGCTCCATGCCTTCAGGAGTTGCTTGCGGTAGCATACCCTGAATGGTATTTACCATTTCCTCTTTATCAATGGGAATACTAAGAATGCCCTGGATAAATCAATTCCAGTGGGAAAAAAAAATCTGCTTTTAGTGGAAATGGATGTCAGTAGCATATGGGAGTTAGGGACAGCAGGATGCCCTGGGATAACAGTGTTATTTCATTGCTCAGAGGTCCTGGACTAACTTCCATCCTTGGCCACTGGGTTTTCTCACAGGTAAAACTGGGGCATTCCAGGGACTAATGTAGGAAGCAATGAGGCTTACATTACATACTCTTCTGTTTTGGGCTTAATACCTGGAAGTGCTTGGGTGTCTTTGTTTATATATTGTTGATTAATGCTAAGGAGAAGTTTTGAGGAATCTCTTTGAATCTTGATGGGAGGTGCACTGTGGAATCTGCCAATGATCGACTGAAGATTTTGCCCATAAAGAGAAAAGCAACTGATCCGACAGGAGTAAATGATCAGTGTCTCCAGACACAGCTATAGTGCCATCAGAGAAGGAACAAAAGATGTCAAAGGCTCATCTGATTTTTCTGGTTGGCTGTTTTGATTACTACTAACAAATTCTAGAATTATTTACCCCTTTTGGGAGAAAGAAATTCCAGCCTGATACTTTTCTAAAAAAAAATCTCACCCCAGCAAATGAATAGCGGTGGAAGAACAGAGAAAAAGTTGTGTATCTCTGAAGGGGTCTAGACAAAGGGAATAGGTTCAGAGACAGGAATGTGTTGAGGTTTATGAGAGACCCCTACTATTTGAGCTGTTTAGTGCTCTGCAGCGGGGACCGCATCATAGCAGAGGGGCCGAGCACCGAAGAGTATGGCTCTGGTGTCAGTATGGACACACAAAGATTAAGTCCTGATCTGGAGAGTGGTTTCTGCAAGCCAGTTCAGAGGGAGGATTGGGAAGAGCCCCTATAGTTTCTTGGAGCCTCATCATTGGGAATTGCGATCCTGGAAAGGCTGGCTGTGGGGTTAAAGGCTCCTGAAGTGCTCAAGTTTGTAACGTTCTTTATTGCAGTGCCCCGGCTCTTTGCAATAATAATAGCAGAGACTAGGAGGTCTTGGGTTTGTTTAGGAGCCTTCATTTGCCAAAGTTGAAAATTAAGAATTTTAGCGGTTTTTTAGGTGACTTACCTGGATGCGAGCCAGCTGCTGCTGTGGCAAATGAACTAAATCTGGAGTGGACATAGTTTCACATTCCATCCTGGTCCTTTTTAACTTAAAGGAGAAAAACTAGTCCATTAACAAACAGAAATAAATGCTACCCAGGTGGATCACATCGAAAGACCAGAACCTTGTTTAAAAACATTTTGGAGTTAATTGTAATAGTCATGAGCAGGTTCATCAGGCTTTGTTTGCAAACCTGAATTTTATTCCAACCAGCAGGCTTAGGAAAAGCTACTGTAATTGCCAATGAGCATTTCCCAATGAGTGTTCTAGCACCTTGCCCAAAATTAGGAGTTTGGTTATCTAAATCCCCTTCAGGATGTTCCATTGGGCTAGTTTCTTCCAGTGTTTGGCCTGGCCCTCACCAAGCATGTGGACTAATTGATAAAAATTTGAGAAACCAGGTTGGTAAGTTTGAGTATGTTAAATTATTTAGCAACCTACTGGGCCCTCAGTTACTTTAAGAAACACTCTAACTATGGTTGGCAGTTTGGCCTTAGTCCAAGAAACATAAGAAACTTGGGGTTTATTGAGATCCTAAGAAGACTAATCTTTAAAGGGGCAAGGTTTAATAGGTTTAAGAGAGGAGAGAGTGGCAAGAGGTTTGGAGCTAAAGTAAGTGAAGTCTGGTAGAAAGAATAGAGGAAAATGGCATGGGAGCTGGGGCCTGAGGACAGGTGGCTGCCTCCTGTCTGGAAATAAGGGTGGGGGTGGGCATGGGTGGGGGCTCCAGAAGCAGTTTTGACTTCTTTCAAATGTTTGCCTCAGTTAATTTCAAAATAGTATTTTGCAAAGAGGCAAACCTAGAATCCTGACATTTGGGAGCCTCAAGGTACCAATTAAAATAGACATCCGTGGCACCTGGGTGGCTCAGTGGGTTAAAGCCTCTCCCTTCCGCTCAGGTCATGATCCCAGGGTCCTGGGATAGAGCCCCGCATCAGGCTCTCTGCTCATTTGGGAGCCTGCTTCCTCCTCCTCTCTCTCTCTGCCTGCCTCTCTGCATACTTGTGATCTGTTTGTCAAATAAATAAATAGAATCTTAAAAAAAAAAAAAATAGACATCCCCTTCAGTTTTTTACCCCTTTTAGGGTCTACAGCTTCCTAATTTAGAGTAAAACAAGTTTGGGGAGAAAAACTTCCTCATGGTCATTGACATTCTAAATTACTTTTAGTTAAGTCGGTCCACTAGTTAGAAATGTACATGAGAAGGAAATGTAGTTTTTATTTTTTATTTTTGGAGGGGAATGTAGTTTTTAAACAGAAAAACCTGGCCAGGGTCTCAGAAGAAGGGCATTTGTATGACTGGAATCCCATTTCTTAGGTGTTTTTTGTTTCTCTAGAGCAAAAAGAAAAGTTCCTCAACAGCAAAGTTTCAATAGGAATAGCCTGGTCCCAAAGCAGTCAGACTGAAAGCCATCACAATTCCAAAAGAACAATCAGTTCCTAAAAATGGAGTCAGACCAAAGGCCAAACAAGTACTCTCAGAAAGGATAGGACCTTAAAACAGGTTCCAAGTTTAAAGCCTGGAAAGGTCAAGCATAAAAAGCGCAGAACTCAAAATCCAGGAGAAAACTTACCCTCCAAAGACAGGGCCAGAAACCAGCAAGCCCGACTGACTCTGGATCCCAGCACCTGCTTACTGCCCAGCCTTGCAGCTGTTGGGGGTCCCACTTCTGATCACCAAATACTGTTAACCTGAGAAATAAAACTGCCACTGATTTCACCAGCAGCAGTGGGCTTTTCTTCCCGAATAGCAGAGAATTGTAATTCAGGACAAGCAAGTTAGGCAAAACCGTAGGAAGTTCACAGAACGAGGACTGCTGGGAGGTTAAAAGCAAGAAGCCCATTGCAGTAAACCGGGAGTTCTGAGTATAGTGACCTCTCATTGGCTGACTTTAAGAGTCTGTCATTGGCTGGGTTGTTGCTGGGGCAGGAGGAAAACCTTTCTTGCTCCTGCTGGGGTCCTGAGGTAGTAAAGTACTGTCAGGATTGTAGGGTATAGTTCTTCCTGTTGGGTCCGAAATTCATGAGCAGGCGTAGCGCAGGAGAGCGCCCCCTGCTGGCCATGACTCCATTCTAAGCAAGGTGTCCTTTTATTCTCATTGTATCAAAGTCTGGAGGAAATCAAAGGTTTATGTGAATTATTTCCCTTTTCTTAAAAAAAAAATTATTGGGGGCGCCTGGGTGGCTCAGTGGGTTAGGGCCTCTGCTTTCGGCTCAGGTCATGATCCCACGGTCCTGGGATCGAGCCCCGCATTGGGCTCTCTGCTCAGCAGGAGGCCTGCTTCTCTTCCTCTCTCTGCCTGCCTCTCTGCCTACTTGTGATCTCTGTCTGTCAAATAAATAAAATCTTAAAAAAAAAGATTATTTATTTTAGAAAGAGAGCAAGCATGGGCATGAATGGGAGGAGGACAGAGGGAGAGAATCTTCAAGCGGATTCCCTTTTGAACCGGGAGCTAGCCGCAGGGGCTCCATCTCACAACCGTGAAATCATGACCTCAGGGGAAGCCCCCAGTTGGACACTTAACTGACGGAGCCACCCAGGAGCCCCACGTGTGAATTAGTTCTTGAGAGAACAAGCTGGAGGCCAGGGTTCTGTTCACAGCACCTTTGTATTGGCAGTGACTTGTGGACATGGTTTGGCTTCTGTGGCCCTTTTCCTGGGGGCGTGTTCTGTTTTATTCTTTGTCCTGATTCTGATAATGGCTCCAGCTCTTGCCCTGTGGAGGGCCTGTAGATGGCCCATAACGTAGCATCCTTGTTGGTTCCCAGTTCAAATACATGTGAGTCCTTTGCTCTTGACACCCCCAGGCCATGCCCAGCCATGGGGGTGGGCTCTTCCAGATTTCGCAGTGTGAGGGTTGGGGTGCAGCCTCTAGCTTTGCATGACCCCCAAAGGCCGACAGGAGCACCTGAGACTGGGAGATGGGCACATCTGAGAATAATTGTGTTCTGCAAATGTGCGTGGCTGCCTGGTGTGGAAAGGCATGACTTCTATCGGTGCTGGTCTTGGCCTCCTTTTCACTTGCATGTGAGAGCCTCAACTTTGCTTCCTACAGAGGAGTTGGTTGTCTGTTCTTGTTTTTTTTTTTTTTTTTTTTTTTTTTTATCTCCTTTACATTTAAGAACCAAGATAAAATTGCCAGATTTGGCTGTTTTTTACCCCACAAAATTACCGTTTCATTTGGTTCAACCTAATATTATATGTAAACACACACATACACAGTGAGATACATTTTAAGGTGGTATTATATTGTTGATACTGTTCTATAGAAACCATTGTTCAGGATCTCTCCTGAAGTTATGTATATTCCACTTCTTGGGTATAATCTCTTTGAACTCAATCCCCAGTTGCCTTTTGTCCAGTCAGTTGTTTATTAGGGTTATTGTGTTTGGAATAAATGCCATAGAGGAGATTTAATCTTTTGTGTAATTGTCAAATATATATTCTCTTTCTTTCTTTCTTTCTTTCTTGGCCACCAAATGCTAAGAAGACATTTTATTTTCAAAGCTTCTTTTTCTTTACATTTTACAAGAGTTCTTTCTATATGAATGCCACTGAAACCATGTGGCCTGTGGGGAGAAGTGGTCTGCCTGGCTGTCTCTTACTCCCCACACCTTATTCTTCCATCCAGATAAGCCAGGATCAACCCAGTACACTACCTGCTTCTCAGCATGGTTGTGTGGAACAGAAGAGATAATGTGAAGGCTCTGAGAATGGTTGTACGCTAAAGGAAGGCTTGTGTAGTAGTCGTATTAGTGGTCATAGTAATCACAAGAGAGTCCCTGAAAGCTTCTAGGTATACTTTATTAGCTAACTTTCTTCTCTCCTTTTAAAAATATTTTATTTATTTATTTGCAAGAGTGTGCAGGGGGGCGGTAGGGAGGGGCGGAGGGAAACCTAAGCAGACACCGCACTGAGTCAGAGCCAACTTGGGGTTCAACCTCACGACCCTGAAATTACAACCTGAGCTGAAAACAAGAGTCAGACACTTAACCAACTATGCCACCCAGGTGCCCCAGCTAACTTTATTCTTGTAGGAAAAGCGCTAATATAAGTATTTGCTTAGAAAGAATTCATGAACTAGACTGCCCTATTTGCCTGATCAATGAGGTCTTGTGATCAGTGAGCTCTGAGTGGGAAAGCTGAACTCTGAGGTTGGAGGACTGACCCTGGAGAGCTCTCAGTGCCTTGGCAAGTCTCCATACTGAGGAAAATTTCACAGTCTGCTCACTCGGTTGCTGCCCAGGCTCCATGCTGAGAAAGGAGCATCCTGGGTGAGTGTGGCTGGGATGGGCAAGGTGTGAGCTTGGCTTCTGTGGCTGGAGCGCGCCTTAGAGCCAGGGCCCAGGATGGCGCCCTTAATTCTCTCCTGAGGGTCCCGGAGGGGGTGTCCCTGCAGGAACAGCTGCCTACTCTGTGTGTATGTGTGTTCTCTTCCAGGCTGCTGACTTGGGACACCCACAAAGCCAGAAGCAAGTCGGAGCCTGCCAGACCACCTGTGCCATGGATTCTAAGGTCAGCTCTTGGGCTTCTCCTGGTGGAATGCTTTGGGAGGGGGAGTGAGTGTGGGAGCGAATGTGACCGGGGCCAGCTTGTTTGTCGTGTGTGTGCTGTCAGTGTGGACCCTGCTGACCCCTTCTCTGACAGTGCTTCGGGGAGGAGCCTCACATTCACAACTTACTGGATCACAGTAAAGAAGAAGAAAGACCTTGTCTCCTCGTCCTCTTCCCTCTACCTTGTGCCTGGTTGCTCACTGGAAGGGCAAGGCAACTTTCTGATTCAGGACCATTTGGAAGCTCTAGAGTTCTTGGAAGCAATCCTCCCAAGGTCATATTGGCCATTCCCCTGGCTTCAGCAGGATGGTACCTAAATGCGTTCTCTGTACTCCCCTTTTAACTAGCTGGAAGAGAAAATCATGGCCTATCCAGTCAAAAGCTCTCTATTCATCTACCTCCTATATAGTTTTTCTATTTCCCTTCTTTGCCAACTTCTGTAGAGGCCCTCAGCCCCAGGGGCTCCTCTGTGTCCACGCTGTGTGCAGTAGCCTTTGTCCTCACCCGCTATTGGGGGAGGTATCTGCAAAAAGTCTAAGGATGGTAAATTGGTGGCCCACCGTTTCCGAATTCATAGCAACGCCTAGCCCCTGGCAGATGCTTGAGGTGTAGTTGGATGCTCTCCTGAAGAGTGGAGACCGCAGGCTTCTCAGCTGGGTATCCGGAGTGTCCGAGACATGGCAGGCTCAGCAGAGGTGGTAGCTGCTTGACCAAAAGATTTCAGCAGCTCCTTTTGTCCAGATAAAGGTCTATTTCGGTATCCAGAATTCCCTTCCATTCGGCGCCTTTCCTGTCCATTCTTGTCTTCTCCGTGTATGTATATATGTATAAGGTTTCCTTTAGTTTTTCTTGTAGGGCAGGTCTACTGCTGTACTATGGTTGATCTTACTTATTTAATTTTTTTTAAGTAGGCCTCACAGGGCTTGAACTCACAACCCTGAGATCAAGACCTGAGCTGAGATCAAGAGTCAGTCACCAGGTGCCCCTATTTATTTATTTCTTTTAAGTAAATCCTACGCCTAAGTGGGGCTCGAACTCAGGATGCCGAGATCAAGAGCTGCGTGCTCTACCTGCTGAGTCAGCTGGGTGCCCCCATTCTTGTCCCTTTCAACTTGGCAACTGTTGTGTCCTTTCCTGTATTGCGGAGGTGTCTACATTAGAACAGCATTGCTATGTCCTGCTGTGTGGCTCTTGAACTTCCACGAGTGCTTTTGTCCACCTTGTCCATCTCTCCTGAAAACCCTCCAGTGGAGGAAGAGGGATAGAATTACTCCCAGTGTTTTCTCTTTTTCAAGGTGAGAAAACAAAGATGCACAAGTTGCCCAGTGTCCCATGGAGCTGGGGTTCACAGTGAAACCCTGAGCAATTTCCTCTTACATTTCAGAGTTTGGCCCCCATCACAGTTTTCATCCTGTTGTAGATTTTTCTAACTTTTTTCTTTGGAGGTTTTTCCAGTTTTTAAAAAATTGTGGAAGAATACATAGCATAAATTTTACCATTTTAACCTTTTTAAAAAAGATTTTATTTATTTATTTGACAGAGATCACAAGTAGGCGGAGAGGCAGGCAGAGAGAGAGGAGGAAGCAGGCTCCCTGCTGAGCAGAGAGCCCGATGCGGGGCTTGATCCCAGGACCCTGAGATCATGACCTGAGCCGAAGGCAGAGGCCTTAACCCACTGAGCCACCCAGGTGCCCCCATTTTAACCTTTTTTAAGAACACAGTTCACCAGCATGAAGCACATTAATGTTGTAGTGACACCATCACCACCATCCACCTCCAGAACTTTTCACCTGTTCAGCTGAAATTCTGTCCCTTTTAAATACTAACTTCCATCCTGCTGTCCCCGTTTGTGGCAGCTCCCTCCACTCTCTGTGAATCTGACTACTCTCGGTCCCTCAGAGAAGTGGAGTCGGGCAATATTTGTCCTATTGTGTGTCTGACTTACTGCACTGAACACCATGTCTTGTGTTGGTTTTTGTTTTTTGGTTTTTTTTTTAAACTGTTACGGTACCGTTCATCCACATTTTAGCACTTTTTAAAAAATTTTTTTAAATTTTAAAAAGATTTTATTTATTTATTTGTTTATTTGACAGAGAGGAGAGAGCACAAGCAGGGGGAGCAGCAGAGGGAGAGGGAGAAGCAGACTCCCCACCGAGCAGGGAGCCTGACATGGGGCTCGATCTCCGGACCCTGGGATCATGACCTGAGCCGAAGGTGGACGCTCAACCGACTGAGCCACCAAGGCGCCCCCATTTTAGCATTCTTCTTTGATTTTTTTCCTTTATATTTAGAGAAACAAGATAAGTGCAATTGGTTTAGTTTTTTTGTTTTTTTTTTTTTTGTTTTTTGTTTTTTTTAACTGTTTGTATGGTGCTGTTTTTACCAGGTTTAGGCACCTGGATTGTTCTAGTTTGTTAAAACACATTGGACAGCTTTCCATTTTTTTTCCTCTACTCTGAAACTGATTTTATAGCATGAGATTTACTTTTGCATATCTCCCTTTTTTTTTTTAAAGATTTATTTATTTGAGAGCATGAGTGGGAACGGACAGAAGAGGGAGAGACTCTCAAGCAGACTCCCCACTGAGTGTGGAGCCCAACATGGGGCTTCATCCCATGACCCTGAGGTTCATGATTTGAGATGGAACCAAAAGCCGGTTGCTTAACTGAGCCACCTCGGTGTCCCTTGATCATTTGTCTTAACATGCTTTTTCCTGTGATTTAGAAGGATAGATGGCTATCAAATCTTATGTCTTTCGAGACATCCATTTCAACTTTTATCACTGGAAGATCAGAAAGAGTCACAGTTGGGCACCTGGGTAGCACAGTAAGTTGAGCGTCCAACTCAGCTCAGGTGGGGAGATCCAGCCTCATGTCAGGCCCCACGCTCAGTGTGGAGTCTGCTTGAGATTCTCTCTTCCTCTTCCTCCGGCCCTCCTGCTCATTTGTTCATTCATTCTCTCTTTCTCTCTCTCTCTTCAATGAATACATAAATCTTTTTTTTTTAAAGGTCCCAGTTTCAAATTTGATTTCTCACAAGCTCTGTTTGTTTTTGGAATTAATACTATTAGCTCTAAGCCCACCAGGTTTAGTACAGCCTGTTCTTGACCTGTGCCTATCTAACAGTGTCTATCCAGCTGCTTTTCAGTGGGGACTGAGCATTCACAATCCAGCCCCAGTCCTCCTTTCTTCTCTCCAGGCCAAGACATCTCCTTCAGGTAGAAATGAAGGGTGTTCTTGAGTTTCTGAGCTGTCTTGTGCCTCCTGGCCTCAACGTACCAAATTTAAGAATCTGATATAGTAGAACTTTTATATATTTCCCCCCCTTTTAAGAAATAATTCTGGAGAAGGAAAGGCTGAATCACAATACATAAGCACCTTGTTTTATGTATTTCATTTTTTTAAAACAATCTGCCCTCTAAAAACTGTCCTAAAAGTTTTCTGAAATTTTTTAATGAAAAATTTTCAGGACTTAGAAGACAAATAAATGTTACCAGCACCTTCATCTTCTTCTACTGAGCTTCTCTTATAGCCAAGTATGTGCCTGTTACATTTTCCTGGGTGATCTCAGTATCCCCAGCCTTCTGGATGATTCCCTCGCTCATCCTAGGTCTTTGCTTGCTCCAAGCACAGCTGGCTACTGGGGTAGAAGCACTCACCTTTGTTTGCCAAGAACACTGTCCCAGGACAGTCATTACCCCAGAAACGACCCTCCTGGCTCCCAGAGCGCAGATGCTGAGCCGAGCTCCCACAGCACGTGGTGCTGGCAGATGAGGGGCTGAGCCCCTTGTGTGAGAGCAGGAGCCATCCCCATACATCTAGATTGTGGTGAAGGGCCATATCCTCCTGAAGCAAACCAAGCCTGCCCAAAGGGAGGCATTATCTATAGTCATTACTGCCCAGGATTTATGGAAAATGGGCTGTCACACGATGCATCTTAGCCCACAAAGGAGACTGTGAAAAATAAAGAACTTCTAACTGCTGGTTGCATAGCTGATAGGGTGGGCTGAAGGTGCTAAAAGATACATGGGAGTTAGCCAAAGCATGCAGGTGTAAGGATGGCATCCAATTGATATTTGCTGACTTCCCTAAAACAGCCTTTGGACCTTCTTCCTCCAAAAGCAAGCTTACCCCAGCTCAGTGTTTTCAGGATGTCATGCAAATGTCTGCAGAATTAGAACTTTTTCTTTGGCACCTACTGGGGGCACTGCTTAAAGCAAGCACTGACTGCAGACTTGGCCTCTGCCCACTGGGTCTCACTGCCTGTCGGGCCCACGGGGTCATTTGGACGTCTTGGCCCAGTAAGCTATTTCAGGCCCAGCTGTCCCCAGAGCTCCTGCCAAGCTCAGCTGCAGGCAAGGCCTCTGGGCCTGGCCCGGGTTCCCACACATCTCCCTGACTCCCTTTTTATCTTAGGTCAGCAATGGTTCAGGCCTCCAGGATGAGTGCATCACGAACTTGCTGGTGTTTGGCTTCCTCCAAAGCTACTCCGACTCTAATTTCCACAAAGAGTTGGAGGTCCTGGGCCGGGAACTGCCCGTGCCAGCTCATCTGCAGGAGGAGCAAGACGATGGGCTGCAGACAGACGGCAACCGCTGCGGCCATTTCCTGGCAAGTGAGGAGAGAGGTAGGCATCTGGCGCAGCGGCCTCTGCCCCAGATCTTGGCTTGCTGTCTCCAGGAACCTGCAGGGAACCCAAGTTTTGGAAGGGAGCTTGGGGCTATCTCCCATCTTGTGTCAGTCCATCATAGATGTTTGTGTCATATGGTGGCTTGGTCTGGACCTGAAGACGCCAGTGACGCAGGCCTGACTTTCTACTTAGTTGATTTCCAGACTTCACCTCTCCTCACCCTCATCCCTGTGCTATCCCTTCCAAGTGTACTTTTTACCCTTCTCTGCCATTGGTGCAGCCTCCACAGATGGAGGCCATCCTGAGGTGAAGGCTGAGGGAGCAGAGCTGGGAAGCATGTTCAGAATCAGCCTCTCCTGGATTCTGAGCACATTAGAATTCCATGAGGAATATTTTCATAATGCATAGTCCTTGGGCCTGACTCCAGCTGCCCGAACCAGTGTGCTCTAGGGTGGTAAGACTCCCAGGTGTCTATGAGGTATATGCCCTGGTAAGAATCACTGCCCTAAAAGCCTAAGGTGACTCGTGAAGACCTGGACCCAGGCCTCCCAACCTAGCAGAGAGCCGAGTCAAATCCTTCCTGCCGCCCAGCCTTCTCCCAGCATAGGAAATTGCACTGCCCTCTGGTGGCCATGGGGCAGACCGACAGCTGATTCAGCCTTTGGACCTCGAGCTCTATCTTAACTTGGGTGGATGGGATATGGCCGGAGTTACCCACGAGCCAGGACTTTCTGTGCCAAAGACTCTGTGGTTTAGAACCCAGGCAAGTTTAGGGGTGGCCCTAGACTTGAGTTAGAGCAACTGGTCCTCTCTGGGAAGGCTTAGGGAGGGCATGGGGGCAGGAACAGCTTAGTTCTCAGAAGCTGCTGCAGGGCTAACTGCACCCAGAGGCTGCCACCTGGGCTGTCCTTTGCTCTTCCATACCATTCCTTGCCCTTAGACTGCAAAGCCTGGCTTCACTCAAAGGACATTTGTAAAAGTGATTATGGGGCTGTGTACCATCCTTCACCTCTGGTAGAAAACTGGCCTGTGAGTTAAGTACCTGACAAGATTTGGAAGCAAAAGGCAGAATAGAGACTCTGTTTACCACAGTTCCATTGGTGAATTCATTTACTCAGCTGAATACTTATCGAATCTGCCAGGACTCCTGAAGTTTGCTGGAACAAGGTAGAAAAGCTCAGAGAGGTCAGTGAGGCCGTGAGTGCAGCGGGAGCTCTGGAGAGTCAGGAGAGACTGCTTGGCTGGAACTGCAGTTGAGCTGGCCTGTGGAGGAAGGGGTACATTTTGGTTCTTTGGAAACTGGTAAGAGGCGATGGTAACAGCATCAGCAGACGCTTGCAGGCGGAAAGACTGTTGAAAGGTTGTGTGAATAGTTGGGTTTGGCTAATGCGTTTGGAAGGAATAGTACAAGTTAAGGTCCAAGGTGTTTTGAGGCTGGGCTGCAGCTTGTCACTTCAGCAGCTGCGAGCCTGTGAAGGAGTAGAGAAGTGACGTCCTAGCCATGCTCCACAGGTCATGGTGAAGACAGTGAGGGGCAGGTGAAATGCTGAGGGCTCAGGGTCCCAGCTGGTGCCCCTGACTCCCTCAGAGCCTCTTTCACTCTTGCACCTCCATGCCCAGCTTGCCGCAGCATATCATGGAGAGTGGGCAAGGGCCTGGCAGGCAGCGAGAGGGGGCTCGGAGCTTGCCATCATGACCCAGGTGAGAGCTGGCAGAGAACCCATACCCGAGTGGGGGCGCTGGTGACAGTAGGACGGACAGGGGTGTCTGTGCTCTGAGAGAAGACGGGACACCTGCTTGTATCACGTGATGTGATAGCTGCAAGCACTGCAGAGGCTGAGATGTCCGTCCTGGGTAAATGAGAAGCCAGAGGGAAGGTGCAGACACAGAAGAAATAGATTTCATGGGAGAAATAACCACAGCTGGCATTTATTGAGAACTTACTAGGAGCTAGGTACAGGATACGTTCATTGACTCATTAATTTGTGCAGTTTATTGAGCACCTCCTGTGTGCCTTGCCTTGTTTTCAGTGCTGTGTATTTGATAGTAAACAAAACATTTAAGAATCAGAGCTCTTAGGAAGTTTACCTTCTGGCAAGGGAGTCAGACCAAGAACATAGATAAATGGTGTAGTAGTGAATGCTGAGGGAGGGAAAGGAGGGAGGAGGGCAGATGGCAGGGCAAGTGGGGTTGGTCTCAGAGAGAAGGAGCTGCTCTTTGTGGCAGATGAGCGGCTCTAACTCGGGCTGGCGGCAGAGCCTTGGCCCTAATGGAGGCTGACACCTGTTATGTGATGGGGCAGAGAACTGGCAGCCAGGAAGGGTGCCGTCAGATTCATGCCTCAGCCTCCCATGGTCACAGATGCCCTGGTGTCACTGTCCTTTTCACAAGCAAATGTTGACTCTGTGCGGGGAGGGGCCTGCTTCTCCAGTCTTTCTGCTTACTTAGGCCCTTTCCTGGCCCCAGCACCCTGCCCTGGCTGCCCTCAGCTGCAGGTTCCAGGTCTTCACACTGCAGCTCTTCTAGAATAGACCACATGCTCAGCAAGCCCACTGCGGTGAGCTGTACGAACGGGCTCGCTGTCTTCCAAAGCAGAATCCCTTTCTATTTCTGGTACTGGGTGGAGTGGGAGGGGTCAGACAGGGCCGTTGTCTGAATCCGCTGTGTCTCTGTGCCCCTGCCTGAACATTTAGATTCTCAGGGTCAAGAGGAAATCATTCAGGATATCGCCAGGCAGCTCGCCAAAATAGGGGACGATATGGATCGCAGCATCCACCCAGGACTGGTGAATAACCTGGCAACACAGTTCATGAATAGGAGACTGTCGGAAGAAGTAAGTGAGAAAATCCACCACTGCCTTTTCTGGGTTAGTCAGGAAGTGTGAGAACCTTTTTCAGTGGTCAGGTTTTTTAAAATTTTAATTCCAGTGTAGTTAACATAGACTTATATTAGTTTCAGGTATACAATACAGTGATTCGATAGTTCTATGTATGACTCAGTGAACATCAAGATAAGGGTGCCCTTAATCTCCTTCACCTATTTCACCCATCCCCCACCCACTTCCCCTGTTTGGTAACCAGTGGTTTGTTCTCTATAGTAAGAATCTGTTTTTCAGTTTGTCTCTTTTTCCCCTTTGTTTGTTTTGCTTCTTAAATTCTACATATAAGCCAAATCATACGGTATTTGTTTTTCTTGACTGGGTTACTTCACAGTGTAATACTCTGTAGCTCCATCCATGTTTTTGCAAATGACAAGCATTCATTCTTTTTTGTGGCTGAATAATATTCCATGGTATATATACCACATCTTTTAAAAAAAAATTTATTAACGTATAATGTATTATTTGCTTCAGGAGTACAGGTCTGTGAATCATCGGTCTTACACAATTCATAGCACTCACCATAGCACATACCCTCCGCAATGTCCATCACCCAGCCACCCTCTCCTTACCTTCCCACCCCCAGCACCCCTCCGTTTGTTTCCCGAGATTGAGTCTCATGGTTTGTCTCCCTTCCCCGTCACTTCTTGTCTTACTTTTTCTCTCCCTACCCCCACGATCCCCTGCCCTGCCTCTCAAATTCCTCATATCGGAGAGATCATGTAATTGTCTTTCTCTGATTGACTTATTTCGCTTAGCATAATAACCTCTAGTTCCATCCACGTCATTGCACACGTCAAGATTTGGGGGGTTTTGATGGCTACATAATATTCCACTGTATATATATATATATATATATATATACCACATCTTTTTTTTTTTTTTTAAGATTTTATTTATTTATTTGACAGACAGAGATCACAAGTAGGCAGAGAGGCAGGCAGAGAGAGAGGAGGAAGCAGGCTCCCTGCTGAGCAGAGACTCGATCCCAAGACCCTGAGATCATGACCTGAGCTGAAGGCAGAGGCTTAACCCTCTGAGCCACCCAGGCGCCCCTATATACCACATCTTCTTTATCCACTCATCTGTTGATGGACATCTAGGTTCTTTCCATAGTTTGGCTATTGTGGACATTGCTGCTATAAACTTTCAGGTGCACGTGTCCCTTTGGATCTCTACATTTGTATTTTTAGGGTAAATACCCAGTAGTGCAATTGCTGGGCTGTAGGGTAGCTCTATTTTCAACTTTTTGAGGAACCTCCATCCTGTTTTCCAGAGTGGCTGCACCAGATTGCATTCCCACCAACAGCATAGGAGGGTTCCTCTTTCTCCGCATCCTCGCCAATACCTGTCGTTTCCTTACTGGTTAATTTTAGCCATTCTGACTGGTGTGAGGTGGTATCTCACTGTATACCACATCTTCTTTATCCATTTACCAATTGATGGACACTTGGGCTGCTTCTATAATCTGGCTATTGTAGATAATGCTGCTATAAAAATCCCTTCGATTAGTGTTTTTGTATTCTTTGGGTAAGTATCCCGTAGTGCAATTACTGGGGCACAGGGTAGCTCTATTTTTAATTTTTTGAGGAACCTCCATACTGTTTCCCAGAGTGGCTGCACCAGTTTGCGTTCCCACCAACTGTGCACAAGAGTTCCTTTTTCTCTGTATCCTCACCAACATCTGTTGTTTCCTTTGTTGCTGATTTTAGTCATCCTGGCAGGTGTGAGGTGATATTTCATTGTAGTTTTGATTTGCATTTCCCCGATGATAAGTGATGTTGAGCGTCTTTTCATGTGTCTGTTGGCCATCTGTAGGTCTTCTTTGGAAAAATGTCTGTTTATGTCTTCTGCCCTTTTTTAATTGGATTCTTTGTCTTTTAGGGTTGTATAAATTCTCTATATATTTTGGATACTAATCCTATATCAGATATCTCATTTGCAAATATCTTCTCCCATTCAGTAGGTTGTCTTTTAATGTTCAGTTGTTAATTAAACCATCAAGGTCTGTCCTCGCCGCTCTCCTCTCAGACAGACCAGTGTCCAGTGAGGTGTCTCAATTCATGACTGCCTACAAAACAACTGGAAATAGAATCATAGCGTGGTTAATTGTCTTTCAGAAGAATCAACTTACTTGACATTTAGGAAACTTGAACCTTAAGTCAGAGTCAAGCAGATTAACAAATCTAAGCAGATTAACAAAATGTATATGACTCTTCCATAAATAACTTACTCTTTCTTCGGTTTCAGAGAGTTGAATAACAATGTAAGTAGAGAATGTCAAGACACAAGAAAAGTGACATTTTATTTAGCCTGCTACTCTTAACTTGATGGTTATAATCAATACACAGGTACTAACAGAGCTTCCAACCCTTGCTGGGTCCCATAAAGTACTCTGCCTTTCCTAAAGAAACGTAGTGGGAGGGGCGCCTGGGTGGCTCAGTGGGTTAAAGCCTCTGCCTTCAGCTCAGGTCATGATCCCGGGGTTCTAGGATCAAGCCCCGCATCGGGCTCTCTGCTCAGCGGGGAGCCTGCTTCCTCCTCTCTCTCTGCCTGATTCTCTGCCTACTTGTCTGTCTGTCTGTCAATAAAATAAATAAAAAAATCTTAAAAAAAAAAAAAAAGAAAGAAACGTAGTGGGAGAGAGAACTGTTCTAAGGCTATTAAATCTATGTCTACAGGAGTTCAGAGGAGAGAAGGGTTCCATCCTTTGACTACCAGCTGAAAATGCAAATGCTCCTCACTACACAGAAATGTATTTGTCCTCCAAGTTTCAGTCAGTCAGGTCAGCCTCTGCCTGCGAGCAGGTCTTCACTCCAGGGATCTCTCCTCTGGAGTTCTTCAGCAGCTGTCATAGACTTGGTAATGTTCTGCCTTAGGCCCTCTCCCACAGTGTTAACTGAACTTTGCATCTGAGTTGATGAGCTTGAAGGTCCTTTAGGGTCTAATGGTCTAATGGGTCGCCCCTGCCACCTAGGCTAGGTGAGAATGGCACATTTAGGCCCCTTCATCCCCTTCCCTGGAGTTAGGTCTGCGCCAGTAAGATAGGTCTAAAACATCTTGGTAGTTAACTAATTCTTGACTTTAAGTGCCTTAGAGGCAGGGAAGAACTTGGGCTTCTTCAGTTCCATTGTCTAAATTTTACACACATGCCCCACAAAAATGAATTTGGTGAATGAGTGTCCAGCTGCAGGGAGTGCGCCCAGTCTCCCTTTTTCATTGTCTCTCAAAATTAAATCATTTCTCATTCTCTTCTCCAACCTCCTCAGCTGTTTAATACGTTCCTCCCTGTGAAATGAAAGCATGCTTCTTTCTACTTAACATTGGAGGACTGTTTTCCTCTCATAGGCAGATATTAGTAAACTTGGTGCTGTGTGACCCTGTTTTCACCCCTGCAGGACAGAAGGCAGCGCCTCACTGCTGCGCTGGAGCAGGTCATGCAGACTTACCCTACAGACATGGAGGACGAGAAGACCATGCTGATACTGGCCATGTTCTTGGCCAAAAAGGTGGCCGATCACACACCATCCTTGCTCCGTGAAGTCTTTCGCACAACAGTGAACTTTATTAACCAGAACCTGTTCACCTACGTGAGGAACTTAGTAAGAAATGTAAGAACCAGTGATGTCAGCTCGTTGGCATTTCACTAAATCCTCTTGGTTTCTGCCTGGTCCCTCTAAGGTTTGGAAACCCAACAGAACTCTGCTACAGGGCTCCTATCATCCTTTCTCCCTCTGTTCTGGTGACCAAACCACAAGAAAGGCTTCAGGATCTTCTTGCTTAGGTAGAAAGGCTTGGTTTTGCTTCTGTGAGAAAGTTGTGTTGTAGAGGGTGGTAATGAGCACCTAATGCCCTTTTGAGCTTCATCAATGTTATTTTTAAGACAAGCTACTATCAGAACATACTTCATAGGTATACTATGCTATACTATTGCTCGAATCAGAATAGGATGGTGTAGGTGGGAGTGGAGCATGAAAGGTGTATCCTCAGCTGAGCTGCTCTCAGCTCAGCTCAGATGAGCTGAGCTGCTCATCTGCTCTCACCTTGTCACGAACATTAAGTATAATTTACTTTTTTTTTTTAAATTTTATTTTTATAAACATATATTTTTATCCCCAGGGGTACAGGTCTGTGAATCGCCAGGTTTACACACTTCACAGCACTCACCATAGCACATACCCTCCCCAATGTCCATAACCCCACCCCCCCAACCCCCCTCCCCCCATTAACCCTCAGTTTGTTTTGTGAGATTAAGAGTCACTTATGGTTTGTCTCCCTCCCAATCCCATCTTGTTTATAATTTACTTTTTTAAAAAAAGATTTTATTTGAGAGAGAGAGCACAAGCTGGGAGGGAGGGGCAGAGGGAGAAGCAGGCTCCCCGATGAGCAGAGAGCCTGAGGCTCGATCCCAGGACCCTGGGATTTTGACCTGAGCCACCAGGTGCCCATAATTTACATTACCAAACAGGATGTTGGGGAGAGACCAAAATAGTCAAAGGGGAGAAAAACTAGCTAAAATCTTCTCCATAAAACCTGTCCAAGATATTAAAAATAAGTTCTTTATGATGCTGCCCAAGAAGGGCCAATTCTTAAAGTTTGTTGCTTCACTTTAACTGGAAATTAAGTAGATGTATCTTACTGTAAATTTGAAAATAATAGTGAATGTTTGGGATTTTGTGTGTCAGAAATATAACCCAGGTATCTAACCCTGTTAATATTTACTGATAAGTCTCAACGCCTTTTTTGTATCTGCCATGGCCTTCGCACATGCCAGCATTTTTCTAAGCTTTTTTTTTTTTTTTTTTTGAGAGAGAGACAGACTGCACGCAAGTTGGGGGGAGGAGTGGAGGGAGAGGAAGACTAGTAAGCAGGCTCCATGCCCAGTGCAGAGCCTGATGCAGGGCTCAATCTCATGGCCTGAGCCAAAATCAAGAGTTGGAAACAATGGACTAAGCCACCCAGGTGCCCCATGCCAGCATTTTAAAAGAGGAGAATGAATATAAATCTTCACTCAAGTATATTAAGTCAAGCTGAATTATTAGAAGAAGGTAAGCCTGAGAAAGTTCCTGGACAGCTTTCAACAACAACCATCTAAAGGGGGAAAAGTGAGCAAGATGTCATGGCAATCTGTATTAACAGCTTACCAAATACTGAAGGGATAAGGGACCCCTGGGTGATTCAGTCAGTTAAGCGCCTGCCTTCAGCTCTGGTCACGATCCCATCCCGGGGTCCTGGGACAGAGCCCCGCATCAGGCTCCCTGCTCAGCGGGGAGTTCTCTGCCCCTCCCCCAACTCATTCTCTCTCTCTCAAAAAAAAAATAAAATCCTAAAAAAAAGTACTGAGGGGGCGCCTGGGTGGCTCAGTTGGCTGGGCGACTGCCTTCGGCTCAGGTCATGATCCTGGAGTTCCGGGATCGAGTCCCGCATCAGGCTCCCAGCTCCACAGGGAGTCTGCTTCTCCCTCTGACCTTCTCCTCGCTCATGCTCTCTCTCACTGTCTCTCTCTCTCTCTCAAATAAATAAATAAAATGTTAAAAAAAAAAAAAAGTACTGAGGGAATGAAACATCTCCATTCCTCAGACCCACTAAGGTGCTTCTTGGTACTGTAAGTGACTCAACAGATGTGAAGATCCAGATCTCAGCATCTGGGAAGCCTGTTTCTGTGGTTGTTGCCATCTAGCAAGGAGGAGGATGAGGGCTCAAAGGATGACAGGACTCCAGAAACTCCACAGAATGTGTACAAGACTCAGCTTCACTTCTGTTGATTGTGGCTCCAGAGTCCTTAAGAACTGAATCCTGGTTTGTGAATTAGACTGCTTAATTCTGGCTTTTTTTTCCTTTCCTGCTGTAGGAGATGGACTGAGTGGACACCTCTGCCGAAGCAAGACTGGTTAAAACTTGATATGATGACAACAAACAGCTCCCTCCAGCCAAGATGGAGCTATAGCCACTTAAACAAAGTTCTTAGAAAAGATACTCATGAGATAATAGTTATTTATTTCTATTTTAAAGATGTTTTAAGCTTGTGATCCATTTAGACATCTTTACATTAACATACTTGAATGGAAATATTGCACATTGTTGAATGAGTTTCATACCATCTTCTAAATCCACTACACATTGTGCATTTATCTCATTTCAGTTGTACTGTTCTTCACTTGAAAATTAAATTTAAGAACCAATTGTAAGACAGAAGAAAAAAAACACAATGTTTTTTTTTTGTTGTTAAAAAAAAAAAAAACCCAACTTTACTGTTTGTTAAAGTGGAACCTTGGGACATGGTCTTACAGCAGGCAAGATCGGGTTTGAGGAGAGCAAGGACTGGAGACGGATGCATATACCCTCACGAATGAAAAATTCTTCTCAAAGTAGGGAACATCGTAATACTAAGGAAATAACAATCTTCCCATTTAAAAACCAACCACTGTTGTTACCACGCATATGACCCTTTGGGGAAGCATATGAACAAGAGTAATTAGGTACTGAGAAATACTTTCTTATTACCAAAAACACTTTTCTGTTCCTTGAGAGTTTAATCAGAGGGGAAAATGAGGGGCGCCTGGGTGGCTCAGTCAGGGAAGCAGCTGCCTTTGGCTCAGGTCATGATCTTGGGGTCCTGGGATCAAGTCTCACATTGCACTTCCTGCTCAGCAGGGAGTCTCCTCCCTCTCCCTCTGTTCTCTCAAATAAAATCTTAAAAAAAAAAAAAAAAAAAATGACTGCACTGTTCAGCATTAAATGCATACCACATTAGGGCTGGGTCGCAACCTGGTTATCTACAATGTGTAGCAAATACTAAAAGCTATGCAGTACGAAGGTCACCATTTGGAAATCAATCTTCTAATAACACTGTTACGAATGTTTTGGAGTGAAAAAAATTTTTTTTTAAGGATTCATAGTATGAGGGAAACAAATCACACATACATACTCATCCATACATGTATCAAAGTGTTCAGATTCTCACCAGGGAGAGATACTTTCTTCCAAAAGGAACAACTTAAATACCAAGAGTCAATGCTAAGGGAAAAGGGCTCTAAAACAAATCATCCCAGACTCTCTAGTAGTACAACTTTTCATAACACCTTCACCTGCCATTGTTTTTGCTTAAATTAATAATAGGTCACCATTTTAATACAGTTTATACACACTTCTTGGTGTATTTTTTTTTCCAGGACAAGTTAGAGTTTTTCAGCCCATAAAGCAAAATTATCACCTCTTGTCCCCAAGCTGGCATTATGAAGAGTCCATTGTATCAAAAACAAGTGGTCCAGTCTTGGGCACATCTCAGCCACAATGACTCAGGCATATCCTGGAAGTTGGTGGATTTTACACTGGGAAAATAATCCTCTTGGATAGAAAATTTTAATTGAGATGTTTCATCCTGTTTTTTAAATATTTGAATTAAGTGATGGACATTCCTTGGTTAAAGAGAAACAACTTTCTTCTCCAGGAGATGCTTGGTGTATTTGAAAATCAGATGGACTATTCAGAAGGTCCAATCATTCCTGATCTCACCAGACAGGATCCAGAACTGCGGAGATGCTCAGGGCTGCCTTAAAGGGTCACAGCACCAAAGCCTACTACTATTTCCCAGCAATTTCATTGCTCACTGGGAACCTGAATAGGGAGTGTCCTTTGGATGTTACGATCATGTTTTCAGAACCCGAGGGCAAAGCAAATAAGTGGGTACTTACGAAGACCACAAGATTATCTGAATTGATCCCTCCGAAGTCAGGGCATAAGGTTACCATATGAATAGAAAGAGGAGTCCATCAGTTATCTTCAGATCTCACTTTATTTCAACTTCCAATGTGTTCTCCCCAACACACTGTGTCTAACAAAGCACAATTCATAGATCTGAATTTTGTTCCTTTCCCCTGATGAAGAGTTGACTGGCCAAAAGGCCAGGAGGGAAAAGGAGCCAGAATAACCCACATAAATGGAGCAAACCAGAGCTGTGAATGAGGAGAGCTAACGGAAATTCATACAGAAAAAGGAAATACGTGCACTTATGTGAAATGCTTATGTTAATTACCAAAATTACCATTTAATTCCAATAATTCTGAGGAGATGAGAGCATTAGAACCAATAATACATTGAACTCAGTCAAGGAACGAGGTAGGAAGAGGCACTTTTAATATGAGGAAAGAGAAATGGAAGACTAGGTAGGATAGCAGGAAAAAAACAGGTCTAGGAAAAAAAATTCTATCTTTTCCTTTGGTGCTGGCCAAGGACCAATCTATGTAATAGGATTATCTAGCTAGAAATCAGGAACCAGGTTATTCCGGACTCTAATAGGAAAGATTGTACTTCAACTTCCTTTTATTCCTGGAACATAGTAAAATGTCAGAACTTTTGTTCATAATAATACACCGATTAGCCAATTTCTCCTAGTGGTGCAAAGAGCACTCACTGAGCAAGATTACTATAAAATTTCCCCTAAGAAGCTTAGAAGGGGGCAGGGATCACCTTAAGCCAGCTGTTGCTTTTTAACTTATTACAAGGCCTTGCAAATATCCCTGAGAACATTTCCAACCTGAGCTTACGACTGGAGCAACTGCCTGGCCAGAGCTATTGCAATGTAAACATAAACATGTAGAGAACCCTATTGGTTTCAGTTCACAGGAACATGGCAAGCCAGGCAGAGGCTAAATAGTCTTCTGTAAATAAAAGGAAGACACGCTATATTATTTTTAGTTAAATGACTGTTTCCACTCTATGGAGCTGTGTATATGAGGTAACTAAGAAATAGTGGTTAAATTTTAAGAAATGGGTGTTCTATAGCCAAGGCTACTATTAACTTTACATTCCCTAGTGTGCTGTGGAACAGAACAGATTTTTCATTGGAAAGTCCCCTACTGTCAGCTTCTGAGCAAGATGTGCCTGAGGTGGTGCCTGGCCAGCTCTCTCAAGCTGCTGACCTCTTGGGTGTTGAGAGGCCAAGCAATGCCCAGAGGTATCCCCCACTTCACAATTCCTGGCATAGGCAGGAGAAAAGGAAAAGAAGGAACAGATGAAGAGAGAGAAAGTGTCAAGGTGCTGCCTTCAAATCACTGGAAGATTCCCATGTCAGACTGGTTTACCCTTGTTGATGAGCAGAAAGATGTACTATCTGACATGTTAGCTGAAAAAGCTAACGAAAGATCTGTATCAGCAGTAACTGCTAATTCTGTAGCCAGAAGACATCTCCTTCAGTATTTAAGGGGAAAATACCTGGTATAATTAGAAGTTGGGAATAACCCTGGACATAAACTTCGAACATGCTCAGTACTTAGGACTAAGCCGTATGTTAACCATTGTACAAATCAAGAGAAGTCTCCCTTCAGTCTGGTGCGGTCGGCTGCCCTAGTGCAGTGTATGACCGGCACAACCATTTGTCAGGAGCCCACCAACCCTGCTTGGCAGGGCCACAAAAATGGTAAAAACCAAGAAAAGCACTAGACTTGGAGTCAGAAATAATTCACACTCTCACCTTTGCCTCTCCTATGCTAGAAGACCTTTGAAAAGTCATTAAACTCTGAGGTTTCCTCACTCTGTAAACTGGGGATAAGGAATATGAATAGAATTCCAACTGTGAAGATGGACTAAGGTATGTGAGGGCGCTCTAGAGCAATCCCTGGCAAACTAAGTGTTCAACTATTTGTTAAAATGACCCACACTTTTTAAGGAAAAGGATAATACAGAAAAAATAGGTATCCTAAACTCAAACCCAACTCACAGCTGAACCTCCTAAGTGATGAATGGTAAAACAGGAGGAGGTGATCATAATGCTATATCTCATTCCTCCATTTAAGAAAACTTCCCATACTGTGTTGCCGAGTAGGGTAGCACCCCCTTATCCTCGGTGGTGGATGCCTGAAACTGCAGGTCGTCCTGAGCCCTATATATGATTTTTCCTATACGTCCATCCCTGTGGTAAAGTTTAATTTATAAATTAGGCACAGGAGAGAGTAAATCAACAAAATAGAACAATTATAATAATATACTGTAATGAGTTATGCGAATGTAGTCTCTCCCTCAGAGTATCTTACTGCACTGATCCTCACTCTTGTCCTGGCGTAAGATGTTAAGGGGCCTATGTGATGAGATGAAGGGAGATGAATGACCAGGCACTGTGACGAGGCATTAGGCTACTACGGACCTGCTGAGGATACATCAGAAAGAGGATCGTCTGCTTCCGGACCGTAGCGCCCACGCATAACTGAGCCACGGGAAATGAAGCTGCACACAAGGGGACTACTGTCATGCCTGTGAAGAAATTGGGTCAGAGGCCAGAAACTGTTTCTATAAGTAACCAAATAGTCAACAGGCTCTCTATGAAACATGATCACCACCTCAAGTTCTTTGATAAATTTGTGCAAAAAGACCTCAGAAATTAAAAGAAAGGACAAAATCTTACCTAGAATACCTTTTCATTTCTATAAAGCATCTCTTAAAATAATTTCAAAATTCTGTATGACACTTGCCCACATCATGCCTTTAGGGAAAAAAGGCAAGGAGCATTACTTTGTATTATTATGAGAGAGAATTAGCACAAAGGCTGTGGACATTAATTTCCACAAGAAATTAATGGTAGCTGTGGTTAAAAAAACCCCATCTCTGGGCTGTTAACTCCCCCCAGGACAAACCCAGGGAGCAGCTGCATTGGACAGCAGAGATGGTACAGAAATGCGAGCAACAGAAGGTATCAGAAGTGGTCAGTGTATGAACTAGATGGCTTTTCCATTTCAGTGGCTTTTCGGTTTCTAGAAAGCTTGCTAGAGAACAGTGATGATTGCAAGAGTCCCCTTAAGGCACACTGTAGATACTGATTTCTTTGGGCCCAGAATTATTATTTTAATACAGAGAGGATAAAATAGCATTCTTTAATTCTGGTATTTTTTCTCAAAAAAATCTTCACTGGCTTTTTGCCAAGTTTTCAGAAGTCATTACATTCAATAAAGCAATTAAGAATTCTAGAGGACTCACACACACTTTTTCGGAATAGTTCAAAGAATGAGGAACGATAAATGATTTTTTTAATTCCACTTTTGAGCTCCGTAAATAAGCAAGTTGGATTTATTCTGAATCTGCCTTTTACATTAGATTCAGATGTAATATAAGTTAGGAGGGGGAGAAGAAATGGCCTACGACCAACCCCACCAAAAAGAGGGAAATGGGAGGTTGAGAATTTTTTTTTTTCATAGCAAAAAATGGGAGCTGCTGTAAGAAGCAGTCCTTATCGGGGTATTTCCCTAACACTGCCAGAGGCAGAGGATAAGGAAGTGAAGAAGGAATGGGGACGTGTCCTATTACTCAGGAAATGACATTGATCTACTCTAGAGAAAGCCACTGGAAAAGAGTATTAACCAGTAGCCAGGAAGATACAAGGGGCCAGATCACTTTGGGTTAATATTCAACAGATGGGGAGACAATCGGGGCGTGGCAGCATCCTGTCACACATCTCCTTTTGTGGAGAACACACACCCAAACATCCTTAGCCACAGATCACCTTTTAGTAGCTCCCAAATAAACCTGGCTTCTACTAGTACTTTAATGTGTCTGAGGGCTTGAAAATGGGTTTGAGGGTCCAGAGTTTAAAAGTGTGAACATTGGAAGGAAAACATTTTATTATGAAAGAGAAAAAAAAAAAATCAAGATAACTCACCAGTTCGCTCTTACCCTAAGCAAACACAAAAGTAGCAATTAGAATACAGAGTAACCCAATGTCAGAGCCAACTGTCAGAGTCCAAGAAAAACCATCTTTCCTAAGTTAATTGCATTCCCCCCCACCTCTAGCTACTCTAATCAAAGTGCATCAAAACCCTTAAGAATATCACTCCCTAAGACATGAAAACTCAGAACATAAAGACATACTGCAGGGGCGCCTGGGTGGCTCAGTGGGTTAAAGCCTCTGCCTTCGGCTGGGGTCATGATCCCAGGGTCCTGGGATCAAGCCCTGCATCGGGCTCTCTGCTCAGCAGGGAGCCTGCTTCCCCCTCTCTCTCTCTGCCTGCCTCTCTGCCTACTTGTGATCTCTCTTTCTGTGTGTCAAATAAACAAATAAAATCTAAAAAAAAAAAAAAAAAAAAAAAA